>NC_052633.1:52076034-52390339 GCF_016161935.1 Mauremys reevesii | reverse complement strand
ACAGGCGTTCCACTTCTCTGGGGACCCTACAGTTGTGGAGGAAACAGATTTACCAGTACTTGGTACTGAGAGTCCAGTACCAAGCATGTCTCAGTCCCCAGAACCACCATCAGCATCGGAACATTTGCCTCCAGCGCCCCTATCAGCCCCAGCTTACACCAGTGGGGACTCAGATCATAACCAACATGACAACTTACCTCTGGTCTCACATCACAACACTCTGTTACAGCATCTGGGATGCTCCAATCCCCAATCTTCCTGGTATGGTCACCCTTGGCGACTGGGATCTCTGGGTAGGCTAGTATCGGGCATCTAGTATCTCCTGCAGAGGGCCCACCAGATGATCTCCTGTAGCCTCTTTATCCAGAGTCCCAGAAAGAAACTTTCTAGGAGTAGGAGGCCAGGAGTAGGTGGAAACTACTCCACCGATGAACACCTTCTCTTTCTCACCTGATTAGGTGGTGATGCCCCCTCCTCCATCGTTAGCTGATGATTTCAAGCTTTACCAAGATCTTACTAAGAGGATGTCTGAGGCACTGCATATTCTTCTTGACGAAGTGAAAGACTAACACCACAAATTATTGGACATACTATATACCTCTTCCTCTTCGAGAATTGCCCTCCCAGTCAACAAGGCACTTTTAGACCCTGTCAAGATCATCTGGCAGACACCAGCCTCTATTGCACCAGCATACAAGATGGCAAATACAAAGTATTATGTGCTTCACAAGGAGGCAGATTTTCTTTTCATGCTCCCTCAGCCCAACTCTCTCATGGAAGCTGTTAACAACATTAGCACCAAATCCATCCCCCTCTGATAGAGACTGGAAGTGGCTCAACCTGTTTGGGAGGAAGGCATATTCATTGGCAATTTTAAAATTCAGGGTTTTAAACCATCAAGCTCTAATTGTCAAATATGACTACATGAACTATGTAAAACTCAAGGCCTTTATTAACCACTTGCCAGAAGCACAAAAGGAACAATTTCAAGCCATGATCCAACAGTGCCACTTGGTAGATAGAACAGAGCTACAGACGGCACTGGGCGTGACGTATACATTGGCCCGTTTAGTTTCGATGGCAGTGGTAATGAGACGGGCATCCTGGTTACACTTCTCAGGGTTGCCAAAGTAAGTGCAGATGACAGATCCAAACACTTTGCTGACAAAACAGGTGCATCACTCCACACCTTAAAGGACTCTGCAGCCACACTGTGCTCACTAGCAATCTATACACTGGGACAGAAGAGGAAATTCAGTTCACAATCACCTCAGAGATCCCGGCCACCTCAGTCCCCCACCCCCGCTAATCACAATGGTTTTATGAGCCACAGCAAAAGAGACCTAGAATGCAAAGCAGAGTTGTCAGCCTCCTAATCCTCAACCTCTCAACCCTCGTCCTCCAAACACCAGTTTTGATACTATGATCAAGGCCCCGAGTACTCTTTGCAACAACAGCTACTGCATAGACCTTCTACATCCCTTTGGAAGTCGCCTGACTCTCTTCCTCAGGAGACAGGAGAACATCACCTCTGACAAATGGGTCTTGGAGATTATTTCAAAGGATTACTCCATCCATTTCACATCCCTCCCTCACCCACTCTCCCCATCCCTCCTCAGGGACCATTCTCATAAGAGACTATTACCCCAGGAAATAGATCACCTGTTATGCCTAGGGGCCATAGAACCAGTCCCTACTAACCTCAGAGGCAAAGTTTTTTATTCCAGATACTTCCTGATCCCCAAGAGAAGGGGAGGTTGGAGACCCATATTAGACCTAAGAGCACAAAAGTTCAAGATGGTCACGCTAGCAGCCATTATTCCATGACTGGATCAAAGAGATTGGTTCTCAGCCCTTGACTTATAAAATACCTACTTCCACATCTCAATCCAGCTGTCTCACAGAGATTCCTCCAATTTATCTTTCAGCAGGACCATTATCAGTACAGAGTGCACCCATTCAGCCTCCCATCCATACCCAGGGTATTCTCCAAGGTCCTCTCCATCATACGACCATTAGGTAGTCTCATCTAGCCATACCTGGATGATTGCCTTATCGAGGCTTGTTCCTTCAAAGATGCCCTGTGGCCACTAGAGGGCTATGTATATATTTGTGCAACTAGGGCGCCAACTCAATATTCAGAAATCTACCTTGACCCCAGTACAACATCTAGAGTTTTTTGGGGCTGAACTCGACGGTGTACAAGAGAGAACGTTCCTCCCGCTGCACAGATTCAGCACTCTGACAAGTCTTAGAGAGCCAGCCCACATACTCCAGTTAGGAATTGCTTCCAACTTCTCGGGCACATGGCGGTATGCACATTTGTGACTCCACATTCCAATCTGTACATGAGATGTTCACAGATATGGCTCAGATCTGTTTACTCTCCAAACAAGGACGGGCTAACCAAGCCGCTGGTGATGCCCTCCAGGGTCAAACACTCCTTGGTCTGGTGGAAAGAACCAGCCAACATGCATTCAGACATTCCATTCATACAACCCCCATCAACACTGATTCTAACAGCAGATGCCTCTCTGATAGGCTGGGTTGCCAACCTAAATGACAGCAAAGTGACAAGTGGTCTCCCATGAAGTTTTTTCTCTATCAATCTTTTGGAACTGGGAGCTGTCAGAAATGCCTGTGCACACTTTCTCCAACTAATTAGGGATATTCACATGAAAGTCATGACAGACGACAACATGTGCATGTTTTACATAAATCACCAAGGAGGCACTAGATCACCCTCCATTTGCATGGAAGCACTGACACTTTGGAATTGGTGCATCTGCCACAATGTGCTCATTTCAACCACTTGCCTACCAGGGGTTCAAAATGTGACAGCTGGCAGTCTCAGCTGGAATTTCTCATACAATCATGAATGGGTAATGAACCCAGTAGCACATCATGGTATATGGGGAACCCCAACAATAGATCTGTTTGCTACTTACTGGAACAAGAAATGTCTCCATTACTGCTCCAGGATTGGACTAGGGAAACAGTCTCTAAGGGACGCTCATCTTTCTGTGGGGCAGTGAACTGCTGTATGCCTTTCCTCCATTCCTTCTGATATCGAGAGTGAAAGTCGTACTGATTGCCCCTTCTAGCCAAGGCAAGTGTGGTACCCATACCTTGCACAGCTGAGAGTAGGTCCTCCAATTCCTTTTTGGCCATTCTCCACTTACTCTCCCAAAATGATGGATGGATCCTTCATCCTAATTTACAGCTCCTCTGGCTCCAGGCTTGGCTCCTTCATGGTTCCAAATAATTAGAAAGTGAATGCTCTGAAGAGGTGAAAGAGATCCTACTGCACAGTAGGAAATCTACGACTTGTCGCACATACCTGCAAAAGTGTAAATGCTTCCAAAGTTGGTGCAATTCCAAACAAGTGGCTCCCACTTCTTCCTCCCTCCCTTTGATTCCAGATTACATTCTCGACCTCAAGAGGTCAGGTCAGGTTTCTCTCTTTGCTCACTTAATGTGCATCTAGTGGCCATAACAAAAAATAGATAAATTCATAGAGGGGATAGGTCCATCAATGGCTATTAACCAGGATGGGCAGGGATGCTGTCCCTAGCGTATGTTTGCCAGAAGCTAGGAATGGGCGACAAGGGGTGGATCACTTGAATGTCGATTCTATTCATTCCCTCTGAAGCACCTGGCATTGGCCATTGTCAGAAGACAGTATACTGGGCTAGATGGACCTTTGATCTGACCCAGTATGGCCGTTCTCATGTTCTTATAAAGGCTTCCCACCATCAGGTGGACTCAGTATTCACCCATCCAATGACACAGGTTCCTCAAGGGCATGGGAAACCTCTTCCTGCATGTCAGACCACCCATTCCAATGTGGGATATCAACTTGGTGCTGAAAACCTGAACTAGACCAGCCTTTTGAACCTATGGCCACTTGCTCCCTCTTACACCTGTCCATGAAGACAGCATTTCTAGTGGCTACTACCTCAGCAGGACAAATAGGTTAAATAGCACTGTAGATGGTACATCCACCATGCACGGTCTTTATTTTTAAAGACAAACCCACCCTGATGCCACATCCCAAGTTCCTCCCCAAGTAACTTCATCCTTCCATATGAGCCAACTAATTAACCATCCCACCTTTTTTCCAAAACCACATCATGACAACAGGGAGGCAATACTTCATATGCTGGATATTAGGAGACCCCTAGCATTTTATTTGGACAAGACTAAGGACTTTAAGAAGTTTCCTAAACTCTTCCTTACGTTCGCAGAAAGATCCAACAGCTCTACAATATCAGCTCAAAGACTCCAAATGGGTCTCCAATTGCATTAACCACTGTTACCATGCATGTAACCTGCTGCCCCCATCAGGAATCTGCTTGCAGTCCACTAGACCTGTTTCTACCTTGTTAAAGATGTCCCCATCTCCTAAATCTGCAGGGCAGCAACCTGGGCTTCTACCAATACTTGCACAGAACGCTACATGATTACTCTTCAGTTCCACAGTACTATCATCAATAACAGACTCCATTATAAAGCCCCAGCCCTACATGGGGGATACTGCTGTGAAGTTATCTACGGTGGAGCACTCTTGGGGACACTACTCGAAGAAGAAGAAGAAGTTACTCCTTCTTTGAGAAGGTAACAGATTTTTTAGACAAAGGAAATGCAGTGGATCTAATTTACCTCGATTTCAGTAAGGCATTTGACACGGTTCCACATGGGGAATTATTAGTTAAATTGGAAAAGATGGGGATCAGTATGAAAATTGAAAGGTGGATAAGGAACTGGTTAAAGGGGAGACTACAGCGGGTCATACTGAAAGGTGAACTGTCAGGCTGGAAGGAGGTTACTAGTGGAGTTCCTCAGGGATCAGTTTTGGGACCAATCTTATTTAACCTTTTTATTACTGACCTTGGCACAAAAAGTGGGAATGTGCTAATAAAGTTTGCGGATGTGGTAGGGCCGTTAAAAAAGCTAATGCAGTTTTAGGATGCATCAGGCGAGGTATTTCCAGCGCAAAGATAAGGAGATGTTAGTACCATTGTACAAGGCACTAATGAGACTTCATCTGGAATACTGTGTGCAGTTCTGGTCTCCGATGTTTAAGAAGGATGAATTCAAACTGGAACAGGTTTAGAGACGGGCTACTAGGATGATCCGAGGAATGGAAAACCTGTCTTATGAAAAGAGACTCAAAGAGCTTGGCTTGTTTAGCCTAACCAAAAGAAGGTTGAGGGGGGATATGATTGCTCTTTATAAATATATCAGAGGGATAACTATCAGGGAGGGAGAGCAATTATTTAAGCTTAGTACCAATGTGGACACAAGAACAAATGGATATAAACTGGACACTAGGAAGTTTACACTTGAAATTAGATGAAGGTTTCTAACCATTAGAGGAGTGAAGTTCTGGAACAGCCTTCCAAGGGGAGTAGTGGGGGCAAAAGACATATCTGGCTTTAAGACTAAGCTTGATAAGTTTATGGAGGGGATGGTATGATGGGATAGCCTAATTTTGGCAATTAATTTAGCAATTGATCTTTGATTATCAGCAGGTAAGTATGCCCAGTGGTCTGTGATGGGATGTTAGATGGGGTGGGATCTGAGTTACTATAGAGAATTCTTTCCTGGGTGCTGGCTGGTGAGTCTTGCCCACATGCTCAGGGTTTAACTGATCGCCATATTTGGGGGCAGGAAGGAATTTTCCTCCAGGGCAGATTGGCAGAGGCCCTGGAGGCTTTTCACCTTCCTCTGCAGCATAGGGCACGGGTCACTTGCTGGAGGATTCTCTGCAGCTTGAGGTCTTCAAACCACAATTTGAGGACTTCAATAACTCAGACATAGGTTAGGGGTTTGTTATAGAAGTGGATGGGTGAGATTCTGTGGCCTGCATTGTGAAGGAGGTCAGACTAGATGATCATAATGGTCCCTTCTGACCTTAAAGTCTATGAGTCTGAGTCTATGAGTCTACTCACCTTGTGCAGTGCAACTATGGTTCTTTGAGATATGTATCCCTATGGGTGCTTCACAACCTGCCCTCCTCCCCTCTACTTCAAGTTCTCTATAAGGGGCTCTGCAGTACAGAAGGAACTGAGGGCAGTTTGCCTGCACAGTGCTAGATAGCCTCAAGGCAGATCACATGGGAGTGGGAGCACATGTGGACCAAACAGACACTGCTAACTAAAATATCCAATTGGAGGCACAGGGGCACAGATACACCTACAGTGGAGCACCTGTAGGGGGACACATCTCAAAGAACCATCATTACTCTACATGGTAACTTCCTGTTCTCATTTCTCTGATTTTTTTTCTAGTTAAATAAGTCATTTGAAATCTAAGGAATCTAAAAATCAATAAAAAAACCCATTGAAAAGTTTACCATTATTCACTATCAACTGAGGAAGATGAGCCTACTTCTGAAGAAGAGGATTAAGCTCCTGAAATTCAAAGCAAGTTTTCATGCTGTGTTTATTTATTTATTTGGTGCCCAAAAGTGTGCTAGACATGAGAAATGACAGATCCATGCCTCAGAAACCTTAGTCTCCATAAAGCAATTTGTCTCTACCTCTTTACAAAGGAATACAATACAAGATACATTTATTTTGCATTTGACCTCACATCAAAGTCCCAATTTTTCATTGTTTATTGATCTCGTGCCTGACTGTCATTTTTTTACTGTGTTCTTTCCTTGCTCAATATCTATTATTTTGAAGCTAGTTACTCATTTAAAAAAAAATCTTGCATCTATGACATTATGCTTACCTGATATGTTTTCCTTACTTGCTTTCCACTGAATCTATTCTCAACTACAAATGTAAATGTTTCTATAAACATTAACTGGTCTAATATCTAATTCCAAAACTAAAAGGTCAGCAAAAGGATATAAAGAATTTGTATATAAAGAAAGGTCTTTTTCCAGTAATAGTAAAAAGTCGTGATTATCCATTTGGTCTCCCCATTGACAGAGAAATAAACAGAAGTAATGGATGTAGACAAATTGGCAATAAAAGTGTGTTAGATTCACCTAGGTGTTATGATCTTGAAAGTTGATGTGTGAGTGACAGCTGTAGCCAAGTGCACATTTGTTCCATCTGAAGAATTTCCCACACACACACAAAAGATAGTGGGAAATAACATATTTAAGAAGTCAGAGAAATGGTTTGAGCATAGGATGGAGGCAGGAACTCATTTATAATCCTAGCTGACACTGGTTCCCTGTGTGCCATTCAGGTGGGACCCTAGTTTCCCATGTGAGAATAAGCTGTGTAGGGAGAAGAAATTCTGAGGTGAGACTGAGGGCCTGAAAAAATAAACATTGATGTCACTGGAAAGGCTCCCACTGACTTCAGTGAGCATTGGATCAGTCCCTGAGTTTGCTGCCAAATTCTGCAGTCAACGTGGGCGGTTGCCGGCCCACCCCACGGAAGCGTTGGGGATTCTGGCCCTCTGATGGGTCTAAGGATATCCAGAGAAGAAGCAGGCAAAACAGGATATTGAACCCAGGTCCACTTCCCAGATAAGGGCCCTAACCACTAGGCTATTCTGTTGGGGTGGGTCTCCCAACCTTTGAAACCTTCCAACAAACATCTAAACTGATGTGTTTCCTCAAAGCAGTTTGGTTTCAACTGAAATGTTTCATCAACATCTTTTTGCCCAGCTGTAGCTAAAAGTATGAATTAGTGATTGTAAAGTGCTTTGAAGATAAAGGCTGGCCTTTTCAAATGAGCTTGAGAGCAGTGCTCAGCTCCTACTGAAATTCAGTGGGAGTTGACCTAGCATCCTTTGAAAAGCCCAGCCAAAATTGTTATGTGCATACTAAATTACCATTATAAGTCTATCTTTAAACCTTATTATATTATCTTTTAATATCCACAAATAAATAAAATGGTAACAAATAGTATGGCCCAAGAGCTTCGGAAATGGATGCCTGAAGTTAGGCGCCTAAATCCATATGTAGGTGCCTGACTTTAATTCTATGGGAGCTGCTGAGTGCTCAGGACTTGTAAAAAGCTTTCCTTATTCAGGTGTCTAAATATGGATTTAGGAACCTAACTGTAGGCACTCAGATTTAAAGCTGTTGGCCACATTTTTTTACATGGGAAAATGTGTGCCTAAAATGATAAATGTTTGATTTTAATTAAGGTAGTTACCTACCAGCTAGATATTAGTTTTAAAAAACATGACTGCATGTTATTATGTACAAAAGAAAATCCACTCAAACTTTACATTCTAAGAATGAAATTATGTTTTTAAGCCTTAGGGGGAGACAAGGAGTGAGGCAATATCTTTTATTGGACCAACTTCTGATGGTGAAAGTACATAGCCTTAGCAGCTAGGGGGATACTTATACTATTAAAAGGAGAGCACATTTTCAAGAACTACACCTTGGAATGAAATCAATAGAACTAAGAAATAGTTAAGGTTTGGGGAGCATGTTATTTCCTAAATGCCCAACAGTGAGTGTACCCTGAAGAACAGAACTAAGCTAGGGAGAAAATCGACACTGTTACAAGCAAACTACCATGTTATAAATGTAACAAAAAGAAGGGAGGCCAGGGAAATGAAAAATGTTCCAAGATATTGTTATGTTCCTTCTTCCCTTTAATCAGAACAAGAGAAAATATATACAAGTATGTGACTAGAAACAGGAGCTTTAGAAAAGCTCCTTGAATTAAAAAAAAAAAAGTTTTGTTTTCCATACTTGTCAAATGTCATGGGTAATGACTCATCTTTGTTTATAAATGAGCTTAATCCCATGAAAACCGTCAAATGCTGATCCATTCATCACATTTAAAACATCTCATTTTGAAGTTCTCTGCCCTGAGAAATAAAGATTTTTTTCACCTGGTATGTTGAGTATAACAAGGTCAAAGAGCATTGCATAGATTCAGAAGAGATAGATCTGTTCCTTCTTCAGAGCAAAACAGGTTATTTCAAGTAGTGGGTAGTTTGCAAGTTGGATGGTGAAAGCATTTTTTACTGTCTCAACCCTCAGCAATCTGACTCATTCAACATGGAGACAATATACAGAAGATAAGGAGCAGAGTGTAGTGGTCTTCAGGAGCCACAAATTTAAGGAAGATTTTCCCCCTTCTATTCCTGGGGGAAAGGACAATGTTTTCTCTAATTTCTGTGGGTTTAAGAGACCTCTGGAAAATCAGAGGCACTTTGAGATGAAGCAGTCCTGCTTGGAAGTTAGGAAAGACCTGGTACCTTCTCAAGAAAATAGAAAGAACAAAAGAGCTGAAAAAGTTCTGATATGGGATTTTCAAAAACACTCCGTGTAGGCCTAACTGTTCCCATTGAAGTTAATTGGAGTTTTACAATTTAATGGGAGGAGAGGTAGGCAACATGGAACCATTATATGCTTCAAAAGTGTCAGATTGAGGGAAGAGTCAGTCAGGAAGACTTACCTTTGATAAGGAGAAATGGACTGCTAGTATCGAAGGAAAACTTGAAAAAAAATAAAAATTGTAAGAGATCTTTTAGTAATCCACTTTGTTGCATGTGACTATCAATTGAGAGTTTGTATTAGAGTTCTAAGTCTGAATTCATTATATGTCTCTAATATTCTGAAGACTATTATCCATCTTTTTGATGACCAAAAAACGTATTTCTACAGAAAATGAACTGAAAATTAAACTGGGGAATATGTATTGGCGCTGCTATTAAATGTATTCTGGCATTTGACGTTGAAGATGTCTAGCGCTCTAGACAATGTGTCTGCTGATAAGCAAAATGGTCAGACTGAAAAGTCTTTCTATCTATTTGCCTTTGTGTTTATGAAGAAATATCTTCTATGGGCAAGTTATTAAATAATTACCCATTACAGCATTTCTCATACATTCCTCTCAAGCATCAGAAACTGGTCACAATCAGAGACAGAACAACAAACAAGGATCAGTTTTTAAATGTTCATGTTGCTGTTTCCAGGAGACCAACCACCATGATGCCTAAACATCAGGTGGACACACTTTGCCAAGGTAGCACAAATCCTCAGATTTTCATGGGGTTATGAATTGATCACACAAGAAATTAAGTTGAGATTAATTTAGTCTGTGCAGCATAGATAAGAGCCCTTAAATCTTCAAAAGTCCTTAATGTTGAAAACACTCTTTTATTAAACCAAAATACCTCCATCTCTGGTGTCCAGCTCATCAACTGAACTCTTCCAAGTTCAAGGCAGAAGGATATTCTTCCTACATCTAGAGGATGCAGGTTTCATCCAGTGGTGACTAAAGGTGAGTATTCATGTGAGTGACCAATAGAAAAAAAATTTAACTGCAAAACAGCCCCTCTGCTTGCTGCTACCAGCTCAATACCTAAGGCAAGCATGGAGATTGCAATCCTGTCTGCGTTTGTACAATCTAATAAATCTGTTATATTAATTGGAGAAGGGGTAAAAATACAATTGATAAAGAATCTGGAAAATGCAGTAAGGCCCCAGGAATTAAAATGAGATCAAAATCTGTTGCAAGTTTTTAAATCAGGAAATTTATAAAAGTAATCATTTCAAGAGGAAGTCTTTACAAAGTAGCTCTAATCTGAGATGTTACTGCAAAGTGCTTCTGTTCCAAGTTTATTGTTTCAATGAATTCCATATCAAATCTGCTCAGTTTGCAAATAAGATTTTTTCCAAACTGCTAACTGCTAACTCATTTCCAAAATGCAAACTCAGCCTGGGATCTGAGAGTCAAACTGGGTTCTTTCCTTCATAAGTATCATCACCAGAAACAACAATTCTACAGGTTAAATTAAGCTCTGTTATACCCTATGCAACTCCATTATTTTCAGTAGGTGTGCACAGGGGTCACTGATAGTAATTTAGGGCCAGATTATGAACCTCTTTCTCACATTGATACAGAGTCCATTAAAATCAGTGGAACCAACACCAACAGATCTGTTTGTCAGTGGGCGGGATCACACCTGGGACCTCTGGAGCTTAGTGCATGACTCTCTACTGCATGAGCTAAAAGCCATATGGCTGTTAGCTAAGGTTGTAGAGCAGATTCATTAATCTCTCTCTCTCTCTCTCTCTGTGATCTCAGTGCCACCAGATGGGACAGAGCACCACACCCAGAAGGTGTGTGGGTTACAGAATTGTGTGTGTGTGTGTGTGTCTGTAAGTGGTCACTATTGTGATTACAGAGTTCATAATCTGGCCCTTGGTGAACAATTCTGTCTACAATGGTCAAGAGTGAATAGAATCTGGTTCATACTCCTGTATATGTGTTGGCCGTGCAGGGCCAGCAGGAATAAAAAACAGCCTTTTTTTTTCTCTCTCACTAGTATAAGCACACACGGTTTTCACAGCAGACCTATACTTGGAAAGGGAGTCAAAGACGAGCACTTACATAGGTAACCCTTTAGCCGCACCATATCTAAACAGGCAGCTCATCAAATTGGAAATAGTTCCGCAGCTTCAAATGGAAGGTAATTGTATAACAACAGAAGGCAACATTTGATTTGTCCCTTCAGCAGGTATAAGAACTATGCTTGTGTGTCCTGTAATGGCCATCTTGACTTGTCTTGGAGACATCTCCTTAATGTGATTAGATGATATTCAAATTGCTGGTCTTGATATAAGTCTTGAAGTCTGTTAGCTAACGTCCTGGTGATTTTTTGTGTGGGGGGGGGGGGAAGGAAACCTGTTTGAAGCCATAACAAACATCAGTATTTTGTTTTTTAATTATTCAAAAACCTCAGACTTCCAATTTTATAATAAAGAGGCAATTTTACAGAAATGTCAGGCAGTGTTACAGTCCACAAGTGTCTCCCAATGGCACATACCTACTGTGACAGCTTCCTGATTAGTTTAGTTGCCAGCGTCTCTAGCAGAAGCTTGACATGTCCAAATGCCTCGATAGTGACCATTGCCTCTGAGAAAAAATGGATTCAAATTGGGAAAACTCAGTTGTTCTGACTTCAGAAGCCAGTTTAACATTGGATTGGGGGATTTAGAAAATGTTATGTTAACCCTGCCTTTCACTTCTCTCCCTCCTAGGTTTGTTTGTTTTTTTAGACAGATGCTTCGAAAAGTTCCTCTCTTCCAGGCCATCTTCATCATGGCTTGAGAGTCTTATTATCCAACGGTTTAGGAAGGTGTATCTACTAACAAAACCGCAGGAACAAATCTCTGTAAAGAGGCATGTTCTCTTCTGATCTTGTGTCTTTTACAAAATAATTGTTTAGAGGTCAGGACTTTTAATGAGACAATTGAGTTACGTAAATCCTGAACAATTTCCACAAATTCTTCATACAAGATAAGTTATAGAAACTTTACCGAAGGTGTCCAGAATTTAGTATTCAGGTCCTACTTCAAATGCTAAAAAGCATTACTAAGCTATTTGTCATTCAGGTTTCAATCTGGTGTGGCGACTTAATCTTTGAACAATCATGCTTCTGCCTTCAAACTCTATTTTTCCCCATGGAAACTCTGACCTGGAATAGCCTGTTTTTCAAGGAAGCTGCTATATTGTTTTAAGTGAGATGTTGTAATGAAGTAACAAATAACAGCATATTAAATGTTTTATGGGGAGGCCTGAATGGATAGGCAAAGTGTAGTTGGAGAGTGAAATGTTAGCCACTGAAGTCAATGGGAGGTTAGCCATTGACATCAATGAGGCCATGATTTCACCCAGAGTCAAAATTTGGAGAGGTAGGAGGGTTCTTAGGTTTTGCCCGTTGATCTAGTTTGTATACTGTAGAGTTATTAATGTTTTGTACTTTTACACCCAGAGCTTTGGCTGATATCACGTTTAAATAAATTGAAATAAATACATATACTGTATTATAAAGGTATGGGAACAACAAAAGCGAATATCTAAGCCCTCAGGAAACAATCCACTTCACTCGCTCACAGAAAAATCTTATTGATCGAGTATATGAAAAGAGGAAGGGAAGGGAAGGCTTGGAGCAGGGACCATCTATTTGTTCGGTGTTTGTACAGCCCAGGCTGTTATGTGTTACTGTATTTCAAATAATAAAAAGCGACAAGAAACAAAACTCTTCAAGAGGGTGTGGTTCGATGCAAATAACAATTGCAGTGAATAGTAAACAATAGTGATCTTAGAAATGAATAGTTGTTTGGAAGGTTTTGGCATTAAGCAAGTCCATCTGACCCCAAATCTGTTGTTTCTCTCCATCTTTGTGGCAGTTAGTAAGTATGAGGGCAGGGGACTGGACTCGATGACCTCTCGAGGTCCCTTCCAGTCCTAGAATCTATGAATCTATTATTTTTATTTCTACATCAGAAATTTGGTAGTTCAGTTTTCCCCCATCTCTCTTACTTAGTGCTGATTTGATACTCAAGAGTATAGGGATGATTCTTCTGGCAGTAGTTAGAGTGATCAGCAACCACTCCAAGACAGGTGTAGTAAAAATCCCAATCGTCTGAATCTTTTATTAAACTGGAAAAATGAAATTTGATCTAAGGGAGACAAGTATAAATTTAGTACTAAAGCTAGGTCTCCACATATTGAATCCCACAAAGGCAGATAGATTTAAACTAGCTGCTGCTCCTCAGTTCAAGAAATGCAAGTATTTTACTGAATAGCTTCAAAGAAATTGATATTTCTTCATGTGTTAAGTTAATTGTCCTCTAAATTGGCATCTGTGTTGTTATGCTGGCTCTAGCTTTCAGAGTTTCATTCCATTAGAATTTCTTACATCTGCACAGGGAAAACTCAGTCTGGATATAAATGTCTGTTACACTCTAGATACAAAGCTTAAGTTAGTAATACTGCCATATTAGTCTCTCTGAATGGAGATAAAGCAATTGAAATAGTCTTTGCTCTTGCCTGGACAGGAGCAAGAATGAATTTATTTATTCTTACTAAAGAAAGGTATCTTCTCCATTACCAAAAAGCATGGCTCTGTTAAGTTAATCCTCTTGACACTACAACTTTTAAATAGTGTTAAGTAACACAGTGATTAGTGTCGTTTACAACCAAACTGTAAAACATTTTACAACTATATTACTTTTTGGTTCTGATCTGTATTGACTCTCCCAGACAAGGCAATGGCAATTTAATCCAATTTGGTAGATTTCCTTTCTTTCATATTAACAATGACCAAGTGTATATAGAGGACTAAATTATTTATTGGTTGTAATGTGAATCAGAAGATTATGGCTGGAAGAGACCCCAGGAGATCATCTAGTCCAACCCCCTGCTCAAAGCAGGCCCAACCCCAACTAAATCAAATCCAAATATCCAAGTATGCAAATAGTTCAATTCAGACAAAGCCATTTTTCATATAATACAGAGTCTGTGAGAACCCAGCCAGAAAAGTTTTATGTCCAATATTCTGCAAATACCTCACTGAATAAGGGGGAACCTTATCTATTTTATGTAACCTGTCTAGGTATTTATACATCACTCTGTGTGTTTCAAGGATGAGAATTTAATAGGAATTGATATAAAGCAACTTTGTTCATTCTTCTCCAAAAGAGTTCATTTTTAATTAAGTAAATTTAAATTAATTATGGAATCTGCACATCAGGGCACTATCAAGCATTTTACTCTCCCAAATGGAATTCCTCTGCTTTGTTCCACAAAAGTCCCAGAAGCCAAATCCCATAAAACAAAAAGTGTATCACTAGAATGAGTCTTTGGCCTGTTGATGTTGCTTTGTGCAGGCTGAAGGACACAATCTTGTGAGAGCCTGAGCACTCACTATTCTCATTTGTTTTACTGGGAGTTGAGGGAGCACATGGCCTTCCTGGATTGGATTTATGGGCCCCACTCCTGCAAAGATTTGTGCATGTGCCTAACTTCATGCACTAACTTTAGTCAATGAGTCTATTCATAGTGTATAAAATTAAACATGTGCATAAGTCTTTGCAGGATCAGAGCCTCAGCGCTTATCTCTGTTTTACCTTTGGAAGTGAATGCTGAGCATACTGAGCATGCTATATGAAGCACAATTAGCACTTTCTGAACATCAAAGAATCTCTGAATATCTTTAATGTGATTTCTTGTGCTTCCTTAGCATGGGCCTTAAATTAAGCCGTATCACACTAATCCTGAAAGACGTGAATCTTTCATGCCAAGAAATTAATTTTCAAGTGATGTTGCTGTTAACCATTTCCAGTGATCCTGGCAATAACAATCTGGTGAGTCCAACTTAACTACTTAGTAAAACAATGGGGCAGACAACAAGAGAAAATAATTTGCATACCTGAAGGATAATGGAACCAGGAGTATAAACCACAACAAGTTTATTTAAGCAAAACCAAAACAAACATTGCTGATGAACATGGCAATTTTGAAATTCAAATCAAAACAACCTGTTAGCAGATTAAGACCATGCAGTAAGATGTGCTGTGTTTCCTTGAGTAACTTTCTTATACATTAAAATGGTTTGAGTAGGAATATTACCACACTGACTGAAAATTGGTTAAAGGAGCTGTGGCCAGAGAGGTCTCTTGAAGGGAAGGGAAGCAAGCTTCAGAGAATGTTACTGGTGGAGGTTGCCACAAAAGCCAGTGTGTAGGGTGCTGATGAGCCCGTATTTAAATATATAATGGTACAGGGTTAATTTCTGACTCTTCTTACTTGAGGGTTTAGGGGGCAGGGATCTGTAGCCACAAGCAGGAGCGCTCAGAGGAGAGTCATAACAGGTTGGCTGGTGAGGGGGACACATGCCACAGTACAGGGGCACTAAAAGAACTCTGGAGGGACCCTTCCTGCATTTCTATGATTGTGTTCAATGGCACTTCCTGTGGCCCAGACAAACGCAATGTGTATAATCTCCAGTGCCTGTTTGTGTATGGGGTACGTATGTGAGCATGGTCCTGTCTACATAGCTAACTGGCAATACTCTTTGGGCTGAGAAACACCGCTATGCATGTTAGCCAGACCATCCACCTAATGGTCAGTAGACTGCTAGATCACCGTTCGCCAGGTTTGCTAAGTAGGTGACACTGGTAGGGTGAGGGGGAGAAAGGCCTTCTGCACTGCCTTATCCTACAATCTAGTGTGCCTGAGAAAGATGGGACTGAATTTTAGCCTACATTACACAATTAAATTTCATAGCTGCTCACAGTTTGAATCCTTTTTAAAAATGACTCGCACCTGCGGCGCACGTTCAAGCAATCTGAATGGGAGGTATCTTTTGTACTCTCATGAACAAAATTAATTCCCATGTGGTCATGATTGTATGTAAAGATGTAAGCATTGGTCTTGAGAGCTCAGACCTTAGACTCTTGAAGGTCTTTCTTTATTATGTCTGCTGAGCTTTTTCTTGAGTTGTTTTCTTAATGGATATAATATTTTATGGGAAAGTCAGGGACCTGGGAGCCTCATAAATCAATGTGCCTTACCTGAGATTTCATGCCGAAACAGCTCAGAAATTTCCACTAGCCTCATATTGACCAGAAATTAACATTCTGGTCCCTCTTTCCAACTCCAAAGAAGCAGTGAAAAGTTTCAAAGTTCTGAATTTAAAAAAAAAGAAAGAAAAAAAAGGCAAATTAGGAAACAACGTTACTATTAAAGCCTCTGAAATTGCTATAGTGAAACATTCCAAAACTCACTGATGCCAAGAAAATGAATGTGTGCAGCAATGAATTGAAGATAATATGTTTTTTAGCACTCATCATCCATAGGAATTGTAGCTTTTTAGCTACAACTGCAAGTAATTTGTTTGAAGTTTTGGATGAGCCTTCATAAAATCCTGTAAATAATCTACATGTGTTTAATGTTTCCAGTTATCTATAAAGATTTTTTTCCTTTTCATTGGTTTCCAAATATTTGATCCATAGAAATTGATGAAACAAAAAAGCTATTTAAAGCCACAGTCTAATCTCCAGTGTAAACTGAGTGAAATTCATCCCTGTACAAAGGACAAGCACAAGGGTCTATGTAACACTTAAGCCCTCAAGATAGTTACTTGCCTGTACACCCACATTAGGGTTTAATGGACTTAAATGGCCCATGGGCCTTAGGCTGGCCCTGTGCAGGGGAGTGAATTTTACCCAGTGTGCATTACTTGAACATTTGCTTCAGTGTTAAGTCCCAATGGCTTGATCTTCAGAACTGCTGAGTAACCCCATCTTTCATAGGAGTTAAGAGGAGCTGCAAGTGTTCTTCACCATTGAAAATGAGGCCATACATTTTTACCCTCAGGTCTGTTATTCTTAGAGCCATTGCACACACAAATCCATGATGGTGATTTCTTCCCTATTTAGTCTTTAGATGCTAAAACAAATACCCTCTGCAAACAGAAGATATTAAGTTCTTATCGAATGATATCTACAGTCCCATGATGAGAACAGACTGTACCATGACAGACTGTAACAGCACAGCTGGCCCTCCTGGCTCCTGCCTCTGCTAGGCTCAGATGAAGTCACTCAGGGACCCTCTGATTCAAGAACCACTGGTGCTTTTATTTACAAGTTTGTGCTCCCACCACCTTCTCCCCATACAGCTTATCCAGCTCTGGGTTCCATGTGTCTGAACCCAGGAGGGAAGGGCTTTCTCCCTGTCAGCACTCCCTCACTCTCCTCCATCCTACCACCCTGGCATCCTTCATCCCAGCCTCTCATATAGCCCTGGGCTAATTAGTCTGGCAGCTGGCTCTCATTCCCCAATTGGGGCAGGTTCTTTCCAGCCAGCTCCACTTTATTCACCTAAATGGGGCTGACATGGCCAGGGACTGATTCTGCAGTCTTTCTGCTGTGTGCCCTGTCACACATCTCCCCCCCTTCTCTAATTGCCAGGTTCGCCGGTCTGCATCCTCTTCTCCCCATGCCGGGGGTCAGGGGGAGGTCCTCTGGAGAAGCCCTCCGCTATCTTTCACATGACCCACCGCGTCCTCTTTGAGGGGGTTCTGCCACCTGCAGAAGCCCCACTGCGTGGATGTTGGGTGGCCCCATAGTTCTGCTGCCACCCAGAGGTCTTCACACCAGTCACACCCCCAGGTGTGTCCCCCTTCCCTTTCTGCCTTTGCCCCCACCAGGGGTTCGGAGTCAATTGCAGCTCTCCCCTGAACACTGGCCCGTTAAGCCTCCCGAGGGGTCCTGGAGCACATACCTCTTCCTGCCTTTGTTCCTCCAGTCCTTCCTGGCCCGGGCTCTGTTGTCTAGGGTTGTTGACCTCAGGGACCCCCTTCCCCTTCCTCAAGGGGTGTCCCCACTTTTCCATCATGGGTTTCCCCCCGCCGACCTCCCTTCCTTCTGGGGAAGGGGTCCCAGTTGGGATGGATAGGGAGTTCTCTTATATAACTGCAGATGCTATTCTTATTTAATAGAAGAAATCTAATCATTTTGAAATTTAGAATACCTCGCTTTTTTTCTCCTCAGCAGTTTCCTGAGGCATTGAGTTCTACAGGCCAATGCATATCCTCACTCAAACCAATAAATGTGTGGTGAAATTCTAAATCAACAGCTAGAGGCTTAGCTAGAGCATAGACAGGGCAGTCCAGCTACCCAATTAGCTCACTGGATAAGGAGTGAATGGTAGGATTAGGAGAAAGCTTTGTGGGGTTAGGAAAGCATCAAATGGGATAAAGTGGGAGTCAGAGCCAACACTGGGGAGTTTTGAGCAAAGGGTTTATTTAGTTAGTTTGCAGCTAAGGGTGTTTATACAATGCTGGGGAAGGTCCTTGAACCCCTTCCTTACCTGTCCTTGGGTTACCAGAGCCCAAGAGCTACTGCTGGGTCAAGTAGAGCTTTGCAGAGGGCCAAGCCTATCCTGAATTCCCCTCCTGTGCTCCCCACCCAAAAAAGCTCAAAGGATTGCTCCCTATATCACCTAGGTGGGAAGGACACTCCAGGCTATAGCTGGGTCAGCTGGCAACTTGAGGCATGTGGGTTCACCACCCTCCTCACTGCCTAGAAGATGAATTGGAGGAGGCAGTAACAAGACCTGATCTCAGGTTCAAACCCAAAAGTTTTGGGGTGGCAAAGGTTCATGGTGTCACATAACCCCCTTTTCCCGTCGTATGTATCCAGCTAGTGTGATCTAAAGGGGAATATATGTGATTGTTCTGAAACTGCTGTATAGTATTTTATGAAAACTGTATGTTGTTTGGTGATGGAAATGTCTGTTGTAAGAAATGTAACATCATATTAGATGATAATAGATGGTCCATCCAGATGAAGGGGAGAGGAGGTATGGCAGAGCCACCCTGGAATGCTTGATGAATACTTCCATTCAGCTCTTCTTTAAAGAGGAAAGATTTGGAGAATGAAGGAGTTATCTGTGTTATTTTTTTATGCACCTTATTTTGCTAGTTTGATATTGTTCTACCTGACTGCATGGAATTAAATCAAAGGAGGCTGCTAAGTGGAACCAAACAGAAAATGATGACAAAGATAAGGTACCACCAGAAAGAATATCAAAGGACCTTAAGGAAACGCGGGGAGCTATTAACCGGGAAATGTCCACCTGCGTAGCTCCAACCAGGCTACCAGATGAATTTTCCCCAAGACTAGAATCGAAGAGGCATTAAACCATTCAGGATCCCAGCCTAAAGAGGAAAGGGATTATGAGCAGGTAGCAGCTGCTCATAGGGACAAATATTGTGAGTCTGAGAGAGACAGAGAGAGAGAAAACTGCAGTGGAACCATCTCTCTTCCCCCAGAGAGGTAGTTGGGCTAAGTGGAAACTACCAAAACTTGCAAGGAGTTTATTAAATATAGGTGAGACCAGCTGCTGCTGCTGTTTTAACCCTTCTCTCTGCTTGCTGTGTACCTTTAGGCAAATAATATGTTTCTTTTGAAGAATCACTTTAGTCAGTTTTATCAACTGCCGGTCACAGGTTCCAGAGAGATATTTCTTACAGGTGCTAAATACAGTTCAACCTGTCATGTTAATACAGTAAACAGCAAGGAGGCTGCCACCTGGGATCCAGTCTGAGCAGCAGAACTGCTGGGTTACACCCAGAGAGAGGTAAAGATAGCAAAATGTGTCACTTGAGGAGGTATCCGCAAGAGGCGCTGTAAGGGGGGGGGGGTCTAAGGCGCCACTCGCCCTGAAATCATGATAGTACAGTGGGAATAGGGGATGTTGTAGCCCGGTGATCCAATCTCAAGTGGATTGTAGCATGGAGCTCCACTCTGGGAAAAGTGCAGGTGGAGGCCTGCCACTTGGAAGAAGTGACAGAGATCATAGGTGTGATTCACTCCTGAACCATGGCCGCTATCCACATTGGTATGTGTGCAGTTGGCATATGTATCTTGGCTGCACACACAACTGCACAGGCGCTTTAGCTCACAAAAGTGTGCCTGCACTTTAAAAAATGTAAGCCTAGACCTTGAGGAAACAATACCTTCCTCTTAAGAAGATAAATACAAATGTCGAGAGATGGGGGAGCCATGCCATTGGATACAACAGTCTGGATTTAATCACGCATTGTTCATCCAAGGTAAGATGAAATACAACAGAATTGTTTGTAATCATTATAGGAGACCAAGAATATTGCTCTGTGCTGTGCTGCTGAAATTCTGCATTTGGGTCTGGTGGGAAGTGTATAATTATATTATTGATTACGCATGTATTTTATTATTGTTGTATTTATAAGATGCCCATGATTGTGGTCTCTGGGTGCACTTTACATAATTGAGGGCCTCAGTCCTGCAAGATGTTGGCAGGATATAGCCCTTATGACAGATATTGCAGCCCCATTTGGTATCTTTGGGGATCATGGTATTATATTTATGAATGGTTTATGTTTGACTGTTTGCTTCCAGGGGGGAAGGTCACCACCGCTCTTCCAGGAATTAAAAACATTGAGGGGTTGTTATGGAGTACAAGCACTAGTTTGTAATGTAAACCTAGCCAGTGAGTGTGCTGACCTAGCAGAGCTGAACTGATAGAACACTACAGAGTTCTTTGCAGAGCCTTCTCTTCAGGAGGAAGGTCACAGAGTGTCTGTTCAGTAAGGGTGGAAATCACCCATCGTATTAGGGCAGTGAAAAGCTCCCAATGTACTGGAACAGCATAAGGGAAAGAGAGCTGAAGAGCAGGTACAAAGCACATCATTCCCCCAAACGCAGCAAATTTGGGCTCAGGGAGTGATGGGGATTGGGCTGGGCCAAAGAAGGAGCAGGAATGTGATCATCAGTTGCTTGTGATTACATCAGTTGAGAGCCACAAACCCCTACTCCGTGCAGGCTGTGCTGGGGTTGTGACGGCAACACCAGGTCAAGAACACTGGTCACAGAGACTGAAAAGCCTAGCACTGGACACTAAAAATGTCAAAGATCACAAAGCTTTTCCAGGTCCCAAACAAGAGCAGGTTTAGGAGCAATCGGATGAGTAGGAAGATTTCACAATTAGAATTTGAAGGTTGAATTTAGTGTAAAAGTTATGTGCAAATTGACTAAAAAAAGCCATTGAATTCATATGTGATGAAATCTGTTTTGCTAGATCTAGTTTATAAGTTACTTTTTAGTGTTTTGTAATTAACTAGTGACAGGCCACAACAGGGTGTGGAGATCCTCTAAAATGCCCCCTGCCACTAACCACATGTAGGTGTGGTAGTGATTGTTCGTAGTATCACCACATCCTGTGCTCTATTACTGCTGATGTAAAATGGCCTTTTCCTGGGGGCTTTTGAGGTTGTTTGTTTTTTAGCCTTAGAACAATAGTGTGGATTTCACAGATATTTTTTTTTCCTGAAAAATAATGAGCAGATGGCTATTTACATGGATTTTAAAATTTCACTGGTCTATCTAGCCACAGAGGAGGAGGAATGGGAGGTAAACCTGCGGTTTTGAAGGGAAAAGAAAACAGTGATATCAGATCATGTACATAAATTCATTTGTGAAAAAAATGTTTCAGAGCACATGTGACTTCTTGTTAAAGGAAGGCAGAAGAAATTATAATGATTTGTGCATTGAAAAAAGATTTTTCTACATAACTGGTGAAGTGTACGTTTCAAAAGAGGAACAAGTTGCAATTAATTTCAAACCATTTTGTTTATTCAGAGTTATTCCAGTAAAAATGGACAGGTCTATGTCAGACAAGAAATTGGCAGAAGTAACTCTTGCAAGAAGGCAAAATCCTTACCTTTTCCACATTTGTGGAATTTATCATTGCTGGTTGGCCAAAAGAGAAATGTTTGTATCAGACACAAATGATAGGGTTCTGGATGTATCACGAGGAACTAGCTTTTTCAAATGATTTGTCGTTTAAAGGGGAAAGACTTGTGGTTCCACAGTCAGTGAGATAGAACATTCCAACCATCATTCACTCAGGACACCTGGGTTATCTGCAGGGCCAGAGATCTGCTATTTTGATCTGATGTGAATACAGAAATGAAGGAGAGTCTAAAAGCTCCAATTTGCATTCAGAATAGCAAGTTCACCTCTTTAGCCCATGATCCCTCAAAACATGCCATTTCACCCCAGGAAAGGTGCCATCAGATCTTTTGACACTGACTAATAAAACTATATGCTTGTGGTGGACTATTACCATTGTTATTCTGAGCTGGAGAGACTGAGAAAAACACAAATTTCCAAGTGATTGGTAAGTATAAAGGAATCTTTGCCCAACATAGAATTCTTGGAGGAGTTGTCAGAAAATGGTCCATGGTACAATTTACAGGAATTACAACAGTCTGCAAATAGCTATGATTTTTGTCACACAAAATCTAGCTCCTGCTACTCACTATTGAATGGGAAAATAGATGATAAGAACAGATCAGATTGTGAAATAGCTGCTAATGAAAAGCGAGCAGCATTGGGAAGGCCAATACCTGGCTGGTTACCCACACATGATATGGGGTCACCTGCACAATAAATTCGGAGTCATCATTTGAGTTTGTCTTCTATGGATTGGCAGCTAAAGGTAAAACCCATCAGTCCAGCTACAGAGCAAGAAAAACCTATGAACACAGAGGTCTGTCAGTGCCCACTCTACCACAGGAACACGAAAGCCTAACATCTCTTCCAAGAAAAAGTGCATGCATGGAAACTCTTGACGGCCAGTGGCAACCAGGCTTTGGCTTTAGTTAATGGCTTTGTGATTGGTTGGCAGTGTTTGTGTGAAAACTCCAGCCTGTTAGCATGTGAAGTTCCTGCTTGAAAATCTGTAACTTCATTCACTGGCTTTAGTCAGCAATTGGTCAGCAAGATAGAAGGTGTGGCAGCTCTGAGCACCACGACTTGTGCACCTAGTTCTGTGTCAGTCTTTTAATAGTTACCTAAGGTTAACTCAATATTTTACTGTGTGCGTCTTTGAACTTGTCGCCAAACACAAAATCTAACCGCTTGGGCACAGGGTCATGACTCAGTCTAGGGTTCTGGGTTAGGACCAAGGAGCTCCTCTCCCAACCCATCTTTACCTGAGATGATGCAGGTGAGCCGCCTTAATTTGCCTGCTGGTTCCTGATTGGTTAGTCTCTCTTCCTGGCCCTTTTAAGCTCCTGGAAGACAGTTTTGTTCATGCCCATGTTCTCTCTTCCTTTTCCCTTTCCCCACTCCCCAAATCTGGCTTTCTTCAGTTGAATCTCTCTCCACTTACTGACTATACTGAAAGAATACTAAAATTAACATAACTGTTTGTTCTTTTTTATCTTGCTCCACTTTGTTAGTGGTGTTCTGGAGAACATAACTGTATAGCACCTATTCGCTCAAACATGGTTGCAAAGTGAAATTCTTCTCAAATGTCACCCATCAGTATTTGCTGAAGTAAAATAGGATTATTTCTTTCTATTTTCTAACTGCTCTCCTAATGGCTGTTCATTTGAGAAGAGGGTGTGTAGTTTATTCCACCAGTACATGGAATGTATTGTGCTCATAATACTCTTGTCTGCATGTAACCAGTGTGCACGCATGTAACCAGAGCATAGGGCTGACTCCTGCTTTAGGTGAAACTTCATACTTTTGTTATCTTTGAGTACAGGTGCAGTAGATATGCCTTTATGACCCAAGATGTTTTGTGAGGAAATATGAGGTGTCCCAGAAGATTCATGGTTTGGAGTATTATTAGATGTGATTGATGTGTGGATAAGAGATCAAACTAGAGCCCTAAATACTGTTATGGGTTATATAGTAGCCAAGTGGAATGCAATAGTTTCTAGTGAAACAGAGCACATTTTGTTAGCAAGACAAGATACACATATGCTGTTGGGCACTGATTGGCAAGAATATCTATTTGAATAAATCAAGGCCTACCAATCCATGACTGACAATCCCAAAAAGCCAAGTATCTGAATGAAAGAGCAAGGATTAGGGAATATCTGGAGGTTTTAGAATCCTTCAAAAACAAAACAAGGATTCAAGTATCAGAGGGGTAGCCATGTTAGTCTGGATCTGTAAAAAGCAACAATGAGTCCTGTGGCACCTTATAGACTAACAGATGTATTGGAGCATATGCTTTCATGGGTGAATACCCACTTCGTCATGTGTCTGACAAAGTGGGTATTCACTCACGAAAGCTTATGCTCCAATACATCTGTTAGTCTTTAAGGTGCCACAGGACTCATTGTTGTTTAAAACAAGGATTATCCTTTTTCTTCCTGTTAGCATTCCTCATGTTCCAGGAGTGAGATTTTATATTTCAGTCACCTTGTAGGAACTACTTGCTTGCCAGGATGTTTTTATTAGGAATATTTTCTATTTCAGATCTTGCTCTTATTTATATGTCTTTAAAATGATACGCTCAAATTGGTAATGATCAACCAATTTATCCACCATTCTATCCAGCGACTTTTTTAAATTAGCAGGTTTAAAACAAACAAAAGGAAGTATTTCCTCACACAATGCACAGTCAACCTGTGGAACTCTTTGCCAGAGGATGTTGTCAAGGCCAAGACTATAACAGGATTCAAAAAAGAACTAGATAATTTCATGGAGGATAGATCCATCGGTGGCTATTAGCCAGGATGGGCAGGGATGGTGTCCCTAGCCTCTGTTTGCCAGAAGCTGGGAATGGGCGACAGGGGATGGGTCAGTTGATGATTACCTGTTCTGTTCTGTTACAGAGAGAAATGCAGTTTGTTTCATTCCATTCACATTCCATTCTTCTACTATGTGTGGTTATAGTTTCTTTGGCTGATTCTGTTGCATCAATGTCTGTAATCTTGCAGCTACTAAAACCTATTTGTTTAGTCTCAGAAGTGTCAGTTTGCGCTTTCTCTTTCTGCTTTTGGACAGATCTTAAGCCATGGTACTTTTTTGATTAAAGTTGCCCATTGTAGTTTTAACTACCTTGTAATTCTCTTGACAATTAAAACCCTGTTGTTTGTAGATGTGCTTTGGTTGCATTTGTGGAGATTGCTCAGTGAAAGTTGTTGTTTACTAGACTAGCTTCACATGACCAATTTTGCTGTCTGGTAAAAGAAAGATATAAATCTTTTTTCAATGGGTTATCCTACATATAACCTTAAGGGCAAAAATCTTTTAAAAACTCACAAAAATATCTTTATTGTTCAAATCAAAGGAAAGCTGGAAAAAGAATTTCTTAAACTAACAAAGAGTCACTGTGAGTTGGGGGAGAGTTTGAAGAAAATAGATGAATTCAGATCCTGGAAAAGCCAAGCATCATAGAGAAATCCTTTGAATTTGGAGATTACTGTAAATTTACTGATTATTTCTTTATTCCAAGCAATTTACATATGCATACCATGAAAGTAGTTTCCCTTTCTCTATCAAATTCAATTTCAGATGGTGACTCAGCAGGGATACTGTCCATTCAGTGAGTCCCAAGACATTATGAAGTCCATTGGCTTTTGCTCTCTGTATTGTCAGCAATTGAACATGGGAGCATGTACAGAGATCATTTCAAGTGTGAAGCACCTGGAGATTGTAATCACACTTATATTTAGTGGCATGGAATCTCTTAGGCCTTTCCTACACTTCAGGATTTTGGTGTTGCAAATCCCTGTCATTCCTGGAACACACCTGGTGTTCACACACAAAAGTGCTTGCAACAGTGCAAAGGTGTTGCCATTCCCTTTGTAACTGCACTTGCTTTGAGCAAACCTCATCCTCATTATATCTTGCTTTGGGTTAACATGCAGCATTGCAATGCTAATGTAGACAGCAAGTGAAAAAGTGTTGTACCTACATTGTTGCAATTTGTTGTCCCACAGTCCAACAATGCTCTTGGAATTGCTCTATGAAGGGTGCCTTGTCTCATATATGCTTAGTTACTTTTGAGCTACTGCAGCTTGTGTAATGTTCTGCATTGAGTTTTCTGTTCCGTAGGCTGCAATGTATGCAACCCTAAGGCTTCTCTTTTTTCAAAAAAGATAATATTTTTAGGCATTACTGACACCACTGATTTTTTTTATGCTGTGAACTGTGGGATAATAGGTATGCACAATGTCCTGTGCTACAATGGAGCATGCAGTGTGTGGAAGCAGTGCACTTGAAACAGAGTGGCTAGCGTAGATGTCATACATTGTATTACAAGTTGCACTATTTCAGCTGAATGATTTGCAGCAGGACAGTTGTTTAACACACAGATAAGACTATAGTTGTATTTGCTGCTCTGTCGTGCAGGATGCTTCCAAGGGCAGCTGTGTAACTGCTTTTCAGCGTTATCAAAGAAACTAACATTTCATAACATTGTGTTATATCTATGTATAATATGTATATGTGTTATATCTATGTATGTGTTATATCTATGTACTATGAACTATGTGTTATATCTATGTACTAAAATCAGGACTGCCCAGAGGATTCAGGGGGCCTGGGGTCTTCGGTGGCAGGGGGCCCCCGCCACCGAATTGCCGCCGAAGACCCGGCACTTCAGCGGTGGGTCCCAGGGTGGAAGAACCCCCCGCCCGCGGGTCTTTGGGACACTTCAGCGGCGGGTCCCAGGGTGGAAGAACCCCCCGCCCGCGGGTCTTTGGGGCACTTCAGCGGCGGGTCCCGGAGCGGAAGGATCCCCTGCTGCCAAATTGCTGCCAAAGACCTGGAGCGGAAGAAGCTTCGGGGGCCCGGGCCCTGCGAGAGTTTTCTGGGGGCCCTGGAGAGAGTGAAGGACCTCGCTCCAGGGGTCCTGAAAAACTCTTGTGGAGGCCCTTGCGGGGCCTGGGGCCTGGGGCAAATTGCCCCACTTGCCCCCCCCCCCCCCGGGCAGCCCTGACTAAAATAGGATATTCTGGGCAATTTCCTGTGTAATTCTAAATCTCCTTAATGATTTTATCTTCTGTGTGTCTATAAAAAACTATTTTTTAAATCAGATGATTAATATTAAGACTGTACTGTCTGTTGCCTAGTAGTTTGAATCTCAGAATTTCTGTCTCTATTTCTCTGTATGTCTTGATTTAATATTTGTTGATCTATAACTGAAGTTAATACAGAGCAGTCATATTGAAATTCTGAGATGGGAGGTGACCTTTAAACTCAAATAAATGACTTCACCATTACCCACTTGGACATTCTAAAGCATTTTATTACATGTAATTAAATGAGATAATTCCCTTAAAATAACTTTTGACGGCTGCTCAAATTATGTCCGTTAAAGTCTAGATGTCTGTAAATCCAGAGTAGTGTTTGCACAGAATCCTTAGCAGGAACGATAGCCACCAAGGAACACAAATGTTGGTTTTGTTTATTTTTAACTAGATATATGAGAAAACAAAAATAGCTACAGCAGATAATGAAATAAACATTCTTATTTAAAATTCAGGAAAAAACTGACCTGTTTCACTAAAGAGTTTTCTTATTATCGATGATAATGGGTTGCCATGATCATTTGGCATGGGTTTGCTGAACTGTTAGCTATCTGCCATGTTGCTGGTAACAGAAGAAAGTCAGGTCGACACTTGGGAGGCTTTGCCAATATAGATATGCCAGCATACTTCCTGACAAAGCGCAGATGCAGTTTTACTGGTGTAACTGCATCTACACTAGCAGCTTTTGCAGGTACAGCTGTGTCAGTCAGAGATTGTACCACTTAATAACATTGCTAAGTCGACAAAAGTTTGTAATGTAGACCAGGCCAAAGAGCCATTATGCAGTTCCTATGTCTTCAAGAGAATTCTTTGATGAATAGGGGGAAAAAGGGGATTTGAGCTTATGTTGCAGTGCAGACAACCCTTGCTCCCTGTAAATAAGTGACTCCTGTCCTGTTGCTGAAGCAATGCACTGTAGCACTAGCAAAGGTGTGGAGTTCCTCAGTTAATCTTAATAGAACATTAACTTCAAATATCAATATTCTCCTCTCCATTAACCCCTTTAATACATACTTGTGTTGGTAGATGTTATCTATTTATTGCGGGGCAATATTCTGGTCTAGTCTGGAGACCAAGAAATATTAGTTTTGCACTAGCCTCCAATAGGAGAGATGAGATCAAGGATTTTGCAGACCACTTTGTTGAAAAAGATCTGCCTACAGATCAAAAGTTGATGCATGGTTTTCAAAATGTTTCATCTATTCGTGTTCCACAGACTGTAGTTTGAAAACCATTTGACCAGTTGGTCTAATACCATGGGTTTCAACCTTTTTTCATTTGTGGACCCCTAAAAATTTCGAATGGATGGAGGTGGAGGACCACTTTGGAAATATTAGGTACAGTCTGCGGATCCCCACGGGTCTGCGGACCAGAGGTTGAAAACCATTCATAGCAATAGAAAAGACTTCACTTTCATGGGTTAGTTTCTGTTTCTGGTTACACTGGTGTAAATATAGAACAAGTTCAGTCGACTGACTTTGGGTTTACACTGGTCTAAGTGAGAGCAGAATCTGCCTATAAATCTACTCAAGTTAAGGACTTAAGGACTAATAGTTAAAAGTTTGTCTAGAAGATACTTAACTCACGGTCGAACTTATGAAAGGATTATGCTCTTAACCACTGCTTAAATACAAACACTTTTAAAGATTTGAAGTACATCTTTGGTTACACTTTTAATCACAAAGGGCCAGATTCTGTCACCCTTGTGCTGCTCCAAGCCCCACCCCTCCCATCACCACCACTCAGCTACCATTTCCACCCTCTTCGTTGCATGCCTGTTCTCAGCTCCTCACGCTGCTCTCAGCACTGAGTGCTTGGTGTATGCTTCAAGCTGGACCATTCTCAACTCACACCTACAATCTCAAAGGTATGTACTGGGCCATGCATCAAATATGCTTATTCCTAGCTTCCCGCCCTAGTGTGAGCACAGTGTGGCTGTGCCAGGCAGCAAGCATGCCTGTCCCTAGGTCCAGCACGGACCTGTTTTGGCATACCAGCTTTCAAGACAATATCCTTATGGAGGTGCATTTCAGAGCAATTTGATTATTCTCAGCTCCTTAATGAGGTATTGGATCTGAGGGAACCCTCTGATGCCAAATTACACCACCAACTCTGCCCTAATGTGACACAGCAATATTATAGGGGTCAGTAGTACCACCACAGTTCATTGCAGCAGGATTTTAACAGGAGTTAAAAAGTCTACAAAAATTCTGTCGTCTGGGTTAGAGAATCATTTAAAAATGTTTATTGTTGTTTGTGCACTGCTTGAGTTTTCTCTAGCAGCTTGGGGTTGGGGGAGATATCCTAGGAGATTTGCTATGATTGTTTTAGAAAGGTCCATGCAACTAAACTTCTGATAGTGTCTGCCATGCCTTTCAAACACCTTTCTCCAAGGAACTACAGCAGTTTTAGGGAGGAAATTGATAGATGTGAACTTAAGGTTGTGTAGATTGGGTGAATTATTATAGACACGTGTTTGCTGTGGTTTTTTTCATGATGAATATAAAGTTACTCTTTGGCCTGAGAAGAGTATCCTGCCACTACCAACTTTACACTGGTCCTTAGACTAGGGCTCTCTAATATGTATCTATTTCCTGACGCCCAGTGGCCCTTGTGATCATGCTGACAATTGACAAGTCACAGCTACTTGCTTGCTTTGCTCCCACTTGGTCTCATTGTTCAGCAAATGGGTGAGGAGCATGTGTCATGGTCACACTGCCATAATGTTGCTTAATAGTGTCTTCCCGCTTCCCTCTGTTTAATACTATTTTCTATAACAATACTTCTAAAATAAAAATCAGGAGCTTTGCTCTCAGGACAAAACTTCCAGAAGGAAACCCTGCAGCATGCAGACAGAGAGCAGTTAAAGCACACAAACCACTTGTGCAGAAAGATGCCAAGGGCAGGACTTGAACTCACAATACATGAGTAATGCTCAGAGTTCCTGGCCACAATGTGTTACCTTGAGTATCAGCTACTCTAACATCAGTCTGTCCAGAAACACTTCAGCTTACGATGGAACCACAGTTCTGCTGTTCATGCACAATGACTTTCTCTGGCTTGTCAGCTTGGCATGAGCCACGTTGTGGTTCCAAATTTTACTCTGAATAACTCTTTAAATATTGCCTCCCCAAAGGTGCAGAGGCTGCTGGGTAGTAGTTAATATCAATCCAAAAGTAGGTGATATCAACCTGTGAAGGATCAGAGCCAGGTTTGAACTCCAGGTGTGTGCAAAAAAATAGAACTGTAAACTGTTGATGTTGTGACTTTTAAAGGGACTGTATCTGGGGTCCCCCTTGTTCAAATGACCCCAAATTTAGACCATTAACCTTACCCAGGACTCAGAGGAGGCACAAGACAATTCCAGTAAGCATGTGGATTTTAGATAATTTATACAAATAGTTACAGTTAAACAATGCCTCTCTGCCATGTACATTGGCCAAACTGGACCGTCTCTACGCAAAAGAATAAATGGACACAAATCTGACATCAGGAATCATAACATTCAAAAACCAGTAGGAGAACACTTCAGTCTCCCTAGTGACTCAATAACAGACCTAAAAGTGGCAATTCTTCAACAAAAAAACTTCAAAAACAGACTCCAACATGAAGCTGCAGAACTAATTTCCAAACAGGATACCATCAGATTAGGCCTGAATTAAGACTGGGTGTGGTTGGATCATTACAAAACCTAAACTTAATTTCCCCAATACTAATTTCTCCCTACTGTTACTCACACCTTCTTGTCAACTGTCTGTAATGGGCCACTCTCTTACCACTTCAAAAGTTATTTTTCCTCCCTTGGTATCCTGTGGTTAATTGATTTATCTCATTAGACTGACCTCACACTTGGTAAAGCAACCCCCATCCTTTCATGTATTTATACCTGCTCCTGTATTTTTCAACTAATGCATCCGATGAAGTGGGTTCTAGCCCATGAAAGCTTATGCCCAAATAAAATTTGTTAGTCTCTAAGGTGACATGAGGACTCCTTGTTGTTTTAGTTAAACAGTAAGTCCATTTGCACCTTAACTAGAGTAATACTAACACCCTACTATATAATTTCAGATGTCTCCTGGTTTGTATTTTCACAAATATACCTGTAAACTCATTTGTAGAAAGCACCCTGGCAACCACACTAATCTTAAAGTTCAGTAGAACTCTGCAGGTTTGGGGAGAGGAGAGTGAGCACCTTTTCATATGGTGGCAGAATTTCTCACAGATTCCATTTCTAATTAGAGATATACCCTCTGGGATCTGAATGTGATGACTACTTTGAACATACAACAAAGACACACCACTTTAAACACCCTGTGGCACTTACAGTGTTGGCAACTCTTGTGATATTATCTTGAGTCTCATGATATTTTTTTAAAGTCCCAGCTCCTGGGGACATGTTATTTAATGAGAATCTCAGCTTTCATTTAAAAAAAAAATTCTAGCAGAAAAGCTTGAAAAAGTGACCCAAGTGTATCCTCAAGACTCAAAAACCAGAAGACAAATAAAATGGACCCAACTTTATTAATAAAAATAAAATAAAAACACAACCTCCTAATTGTTAAGCCAATCTCATGATTTTTGGGGCCTGACTCATGACTTTTGAATGCCTAAAGTTTTGAAATATTGCACCTATGCCATGGGCAGATTCCGTCAAGATCTCCCTTACAGATTATTCATAGCACCTCATTCTTGTCCTCACATTATTTACTGTCAATTACCAAGAGCTTTCAGAGTGCCTGAATGAATAGCAGTACTTCAGATAGCTTGATTTTGATAGCTTCATCTTAAATCCTAAAAGTGGGAATATAAGCCTATAATTACTTCTGTGACTTGATCTTGCTTTCACTAGTTCTACTTTCAAATAATGCATATACTCAACTTTATTATTGCAGAAGGCTTACCCAAACAATTATGCCCCCTCAGCATCCATAAAGCTCTGTGATGTCAAAGGCATAAGTAGGGATAAGTGGAAGGACATAAAAATAGTCCAATGTCTAAGGTTTTATATATTTATTTTTTTCTATGGACTTGTTCTTGAAAGGATTATGTATTTAATTTGTGCAGGACTGTTTTTCCATACCACATTTTTCATGGTTTCTTTGAAAGTTTATCACAGCCTGGCTGCATAACTTGGGATTTTCTTATGTTTATATCTCAGTAGTACTAATAGTTCACACTTACTTCGCACATTAACTTCACAGCGCTTTACAAACATAAATATACATCCTCAAAACTCACTGAGTCAGGGTTAGAGCCAGGATTAAAACTCAGAGTTTCTCACTACCACTACTCTCTCTAGTTTTAACCACTCTGCCTCCTGGGTATGTGATACACTTTTTAAAAGATGATTTTTTATTTAGAAATCAATCATGCAAGTAATCCTGGGCAGAGATCATTGAAATCCCTGGAAGTCCTCCAGGTGAAATACTTTAAATCCTTTAATTTGTAAATTAGGTAGTTAGCAGTTCTCTACAGCTGGAACAATTCACCTCAAAACAGGATAACTCTCATAATTTAATTTGGTTTTACTTGGTCAGCAGAGTTTCTGGTTTTGGTTGATTATTTTCTTTGGAACCTAGTTTTTGAGGAATGTTGTGACTGCGTTCAAGCAAGGAGGCACTGGATTGCAGATCCATAGAAAAGGAAAAGTGCTGACCTCTGCCTACATACAAGTCAGCAGGATTTAAGACATTATCCAGTTCTGGAGACTCCTTCCTGAGCACTTACAACTAGTATACAATAGGAGATATAATTTTATTAGACTGTATTGCCACATGGTTCATTAATAAGGTCAGTTAACTCAACACTAATATGCTCATTTGGTCCCTGCCCGTCCTGTAATGGTTAATTATAGGGAAGTAGATGAATTGGAGAATTGTTACTAAGGGGTTCTATCTAAACTCACTTTTTCCACAGTTCCCATATAAGCTATTCTACTTACCTCTAAAATAGAATACTAATCAAATAAACAATCCGCCCAGATTTAATTAACTTTTTTAAATATGAAAAAATCCCTTTTCTGTAACAATGAATATAATCAGTGGTAACATACAATTAAAATATACTTTGCAATCAGAGCCTTACCCTGCAAGGGAGCCAAGGGCATGCTGCATCCTTCCTCCAAGAACCTCAGTTCCCAGGTAACTCCACCTGGTCAGTCTGGGTGGAATTGATGCCCCAAGTACAACAGTAGCCACCTAGCTCTGATCATGGTCATTAGCCTTTCCTCTGCAAGTCAATTAATTATAAGAGTTACCCTTCTTTTCTTTGTGGAGGTAAGCATGTTAAATTGTGATACTTATCTGAGTTGTGCATCCCTCATGGTAGAAAAAGCTCCAGTGTGACTCATACTGATGGGGAAGAGAGTAATGTAGCCCAGGAAGTGTGATCGCACAACGAACAAGTACACCAAGGGTTGTGGGTGGGTTGGTTGGTTTGGTTAGTTGTTTTTTTTCAAAAAGCAAAAGACAAAATCTAGTCTGGGGTTTAACCATTGAGAAAGAGGGGCAATTTAGGGATCTAAAACGTAATAATTGGTATTGATATAACAACGTGTCCCTACTTAATGACACAGAAAAAGCCACTGCTTATACTCAGTTGGACAATCCTTCAAACATGCATGTAACTGATCCACTTGATTTCAGTGAGACTGTAAAGTTACTCACATGATTGTGAGACTGGCCCATGTGATGCATCCCTGCAGTCTCCTAGCAAGTTTTGAAAATGCCTCTTTCAAAATGAAAAAGCTTTTGTAACCCTAACCATAGATGTTGCTGAGTTCTCTATTTACTTTATATACAGTATGCAAAAAATGTCATTGAAGGGAACAGGTTGCAGTAGTTTTATTCCATGCAGACACACTTTTATGGTATTATAATGAAAAGGCAAACTCATCCTGTGTTATAATTGTACTACTGTTGATTTGGTTTTAGAGTGGTATAATATAACAGTAGCAGGATGTTTGCCTTTTGATGATGACTCCATACACATGTGTAGAGGGAAAACAGTTGTACCTGCTTCATTCAGTGGGATTGGGAACCCCTATGAATAACACTCAAAAAGCTTATTTCCCCTTTTAATTTAAAAAGTCATTCTTGAAATACATTGTTTGGTGTAAGATTACTGAATATTGCTTGATTGTTTTTCATCATATGACCTTCATGCTCTAATTTTGGTATTGGATATTTCCACAGTTACTTCATTGATTTATGAATTTATGTTGTGCCTATTGCCTTTGTGTTCAGCATTTAACTTAGAAGTTTTCAGCCTAGAGAGCTTTCTGTTTTTTTAGTTATTGGTTTAAATCAGATAAACTGCATATAAACTACTTCATGGTAGATTTCTGATGGTTTCTGGCTAACTTTCAAAAACAGGGGCTTAATTCAAAAGAGGAAAATGTGCAGAGAGTTAGTTACCTAAACTCTTTGCATAATTGAAACAGAAATGGTTTGGAACAGCTGATATATTTAACTCTGAACATTAGACACTAAGCATGCTTAATATCTACTTTGATCACACTTTTTTCCCCTGACAAAACCCCCATTGAAATGCATAGGACAGAGGTTCCATTCACTTCAATAGAGTTTTCAGACAGAGGGAGAAAGGAGGACTTCATAGCCTTTATAAAGACTCCTAGTCCATTCATCTCTCCCCTAGAATGCTCAGCACTTGTCCTTGTGCTGAAGATACTGCACTTGTTTTGTGTCTACTCTTCTGCTACCTTCCAGCGAAGCGCCACTTCAAACGCACGATCAAAAAACTGTAAAATGAGTAGCATTCTACCCCCGCTAAGAAAGGCTCCCTGAATATATGACAGAGGTATCTGTGAACCTGGAGATTGTTTTATGAACAAACAACCATCATCACACCCTCATAATCACATTTTTTCACCTACTCGAGCAGCGTTTGCTTAGCATGTTAGAAATGTATGTTATTGCAATGTGGGAGATCCAGGTTTAAAGCTGATTCTTACAAGCTTCTTGTCTCTATAATGTTTTCTGTGTACTCCTATCATAATTAAATTATTAGCATCTTAAAGTCCATTTAACCTCTATTTTAATATGATACAATTAAATTATGTAAACACACCTAAAAAAATGAATTGCAGCATACCTTGTTTAGAGGACTTTTAAGATTCTTTCAGCCAATGTCCCTATGCATTTCTTTATAGTGTTCATTCTTCTTTTTTTTTAATATTTCTACCCAATGTCTATTTACAAGATCACAAACATGCAAATAAAAATGTAAAATAAGAGAATACTAAATGTTCACAGTTGGGTCACGAAGGAATATTGTACAGTGGGATAATTCTCAATGTACCTATCTGGAAAATGTGCATCAATGTCTTGCTTAGAAGTCTAGGGTTAGGGTGATGGGGTGGAAGATGTTAGTGCTAGTTAGAGGTTGGATCAGAACCTGTTGGTGTGCTTGCTTGGTGAGTTTTCTGTAATGTTCATTTTTTTTCTGTTTCTGGTAAGAATGTCATTTAACTCAAATAATGTTTAAATAACATCAAGGATTAGACACCAAAACAAGGACATTCTGAGTTAAAGCTGATAAGCATCCCAAACTATATCTGTCTAGGTATTGCTGCATGCCTTTCCCTAGTATCCATAACTACATCCTCTAAGTTCCCCTGCCTTTTATAAATTAACTCAATCTTCCACAATGTTAACTGCATATATGATAAAATGAGTGGTTTTGGTCATATGGACAAAATGGTCTCAGAAACAGAAATTAGAAAAATAAATCCTACTGAGAGGAAAACATGAATATCCATATATTTACTGTGAGCCATATCCTCAGGTCCTTATTCAGTGTTCACTTCATTCTTACTCAAGCAAATCTTGATTGATATAAGGACTGAATGAAACCTGAGTAAGTACTTTAGGATTTGCCCCATATGTAGTAATGTATATTTATCACATCCGTTACAAAGGAACAAGTAAGGACAATTCAACTATTGAACAAATGTTTTTGCCTGAGATATTATTTCTTTGATTTTGCCTTTTCTTTTATCTGAGGGTCAAGTACAAACAGTTTGTACTTCATTGTCTGGGTTCTATCAAAATCTGTAATATTTCACAGAAAGAGAGATGAATATATAATAAAATAATTTAAGGATCTGGCTTCAAGTTAAAAAAGCAAGAATAAGTTCTAATTTAAAGTTGAAACTTTCTTCAACCCATGCCTTCTGCCTATGCACAGCAGCTCTCAGATTACATAAAATAACCCAGTATTGTAAAGGGCCCCGATTTAAAAAAAACCCAGCATTGCCTGCAATACATAGGCACAGTGCGGTGAGTTTAGGACCCAGAGCCATGTTGAAGTGTGAATATACTACTCTAATTTTGTTTGCTTTTCTAAGTTTAAGCAGTGAAAAAAGGGGAAACACATACAAAGGGAATAAGCAAAAAGAACAGGAGTACTTATGGCACGTTAGAGACTAACAAATTTATTTGAGCATAAGCTTTCGTGGGCTACAGCCCACTTCATCGGATGCATAGACTGGAACATACAGCAAGAAGATATTTATACATACAGAGAACATGAAAAGGTGGAAGTAGCCATTCCAACGGTAAGAGGTCAGTCAATTGAGATGAGCTATCATCAGCAGGAGAAAAAAAACTTTTGAAGTGATAATCGAGATGACCCATAGAAGGTGTGAGGAGAACTTAACCTGGGGAAATAGATTTAATTAGTGTAATGGCCCAACCATTCCCAGTCTCTGTTCAAATCTCAGTTAATTGTATCTAATTTGCATATTAATTCAAGTTCAGCAGTCTCTCTTTGGAGTCTGTTTTTGAAGTTTTGTTGTTGTAAAATTGCATAACCTCATAACCTCAGCCGTGCTGCACACAACACCATCAACAGCCTCAGGAACAACTCTGACATCATAATCAAAAAGGCTGACACAGGAGGTGCTGTTGTCATGAATAAGTTGGAATATGAACAAGAGGCTGCTAGTCAGCTCTCTAACTCCACTTTCTACAGGCCATTATCACAACGTGATATATGCCATCATGTGCCAGCAATGCCCCTCTGCCATATACATTGGCCAAACTGGACAGTCTCTATGCAAAAGAATAAATGGACACAAATCTGACATCAGGAATCATAACATTCAAAAACCAGTGGGAGAACACTTCAAACTCTCTAACCACTCAGTGACAGACTTGAAGGTGGCAATTCTTCAACAAAAAAACTTCAAAAACAGACTCCAAAGAGAGACTGCTGAACTTGAATTAATATGCTCAAATAAATTTGTTAGTCTCTAAAGTGCCAGAAGTACTCCTGTTCTTTTTGCGGATACAGACTAACATGGCTGCTACTCTGAAAAGGGAATAAGATTATCAACATCTACTGTTTCATTTGTGTTAATTGAAGACACAAAGAATGTCAAGGAAATGTATGAGATGTCTATTTCTTGCTAGAAAGGAAGCAGGGAATGACAGAAAAATCACTATTCTCATTTTATCTCATGGGAGGCATTCAGATATTATGATGATTGCCAAGGAGCATCCGGCCCTCTGACTACTACCCCATGCTACTCATCCATGTGGGCCCTAATGATACGGCAGGGTATAACACTGAGCAGATCAGAAGTGACTACAGGGATCTGGGAGTGTGGGGTGAGGGAGCTGAGGTCTCAGGTGGTGGTCTGATTGATCCTTCTGGTCAATGGTAGGGGCCCAATTGGAGACAGACATCCTGGAAGTGAACGTATGGCGGCATGGATAGAGTTGCCAGGAGAGCATTGGCTTCTTCGATCATGGGATGCTGTTCTGAGAAGAGATGAGGTCCACCTATCAAAGAAGGAACAGAGTATCTTCGAATACAGCTTAGCTAACCTAAAGAGATGGATTTTGAGGTTCGATGGGGGCAGGAGACAAAAGCCCACAGGTAAGTCTAGAACATGGAGACCTGGGTGAAGGGTCACAATCTGGAGGCAACATGGGCAATCATAGCAGAGACAAAGAAGAGACAAGAAGGAATATAGACGGGAAAATCTAATAAACATCTTAGATGTCTGTATACTGATGCAAGAAGTATTGGGAATAAACAGGAAGAACTAAAAATGTTAGTGAATAATCAAAATTATGACACAATTAGCATCCAGAGACTAGGTGAGATAATTCATATAACTAGAATATTGGTATAGAAGGTTATAGTTTGTTCAAGAAGGACAGGCGGGGAAAAAAGGAAGAGGTGTTGTCCTGTCTATCAAAGATGTATAAACTTACACTGAAGTTGAGATAGAAGTGAGAGATGGACTTGCTGAACATCTCTGTGGTTAAGGATTAAAGGGGCAAAAAATAAGGGTGGTGTCATGGTCAGGTCTACTATAGACCACCTAACCAGGAAGAAGAAACGGATGAGGACTTTGGTGATGACTTCAACTACCAAGACAATTGTTGGGACAATAAGACAACAGGGCACAGATTATTCAACAAGTACTTGGAATGCATTGGAGACAACTTTTTTAGTACAGAAGGAGGAGAAAGTGACCAGGGGAGAGGCTGTTCTTGTTTAGGGAGGAACTGATTCAGAATTTGAAGATGGAAGGAAGCTTGGATGAAAGCGATCATGAAATGACAGACTTCATGATTCTAAGGAATGGTAGGAGGGTAATAAAGACAATGCACTTCAAGAAGGCAGACTTGAGCAAACTCAGAGAATTGGTAGGTAAGATCCTGTGGGAAGCAAGTCAAAGGGGAAAAAAGTTCAGCAGAGTTGGTAGTTTTTTAAAGAGACATTATTAAGAGCAAACTATCCCAATCCATAGGAAAGATAGGAAGAAAGGAAAGAGACCACCCTGGCTTACACAGGAGGCTTCAATGACTTGAAACTCAAAAAAGAGTCGTACAAAAAGTGGAAACTAGGTCAAATTATAAAGGATTAATATAAAAAAACCCACAAGCATGTAGAGACAAAATTAGAAAGGCCAAGGCAAAAATGAGATTTAACTAGTTAGGGACATAACTAGAAACATCTTACATATACATTAGATGCAAGAGGAAGGTAGGCCCATTACTCAATGAGGAGGGAAAGACAATAACAGAAAATGCAGCAATGAACAAAGTCTTAAATGCCTTTTTTGTTTCAGTTTTCATCAAAAAAAAGTTAGCAGTGATTGGATGACTAACATAGTGAACATGAGTGTAAATAGGGTAGGATCTGAGGCTAAAATAGGGAAAGAACAAGTTAAGAATTACTTAGACAAGTTAGATGACTTCAAGTCAGCAGGACCTGACAAAATACATCCTAGAATACTTAAGGAACTGGTTGAAGAGATCTCTGAGCCATTAGCAATTATCTTTGAGAACTCACTGAATAGGAGAGAGATCTCAGAGAACTAGAAAAGGGCAAATATAGTACCCAGCTATAAAATGGGGAATAAGGATAACCCAGGGAATTATAGATAAGTTATTTTAACTTCAGTCCCCAGAAAGCTAATGGAGCAATCAGTTTGCTAGATCGTAGAAGATAATGAGGTGATAAGTAATATCATCATGGATTTGTCATGAACAAATCATGTCAAACCAACCTAATATCCTCCTTGAACAGGATAACAAGCCTTTTGGATGGGAGAAAGCAATAGATGTGATATATTTCGACTTCAGTAAGGCTTTTTATACTGTTTCACATTATTTTTTCATTATCACGCTAGGGAAATATAGCCCACAACTGGTTGGAAAAGTGTATTCAGAATAGTTATCAAAGATTCACAGTCAAGCTGGAAGGTCATATCGAGTGGGATCCCTCAGGGATCCGTCCTGGGGCTGGTTCTATTCAGTATCTTCATAAATGATTTGGATAATGGCATAGAAAGTACACTTATAAAATCTGCAGACAATACCACAGCTGGGAGGGGTTGCAAATGCTTTGGAGGACAGGGTTAGAATTCAAAATGATCTTGACAAAATGGAGAAATGGTCTGATATAAATAGGATGAAATTTAATAAGGACAAATGCATAATACTACATTTAAGAAGGAAAAATCAGTTGCACAAATACAAGCTGGGAATGACTGCCTAGAAGGAGGACTGCAGAAAAGGATCACAAACTAAATATGAGTCAATAATGTAATACTGTTGCAAAAAAAGTGAACATCATTGTGAGAATGTATTAGCAGGATTGTTGTAAGCAAGACATGAGAGGTAATTCTTTCACTCTGCTCAGCACTGATAAGGCCTCAACTGGAGCATTGTTTCCAGTTCTGGACACCACACTTTGTGAAACATGTGTACAACTTGGAGAAAGCCCAGAGGAGTGCAACAAAAAATTATTAAAGGTCTAGAAAACATCACCTATGAGGAAAGATTGAAAAAAATGGGTTTGTTTAATCTAGAGAAGACTGAGGGGATACACGATAACTATCTTCAAGTACATAAAAGGTTGTTATTCTCCTTATCCACTGAGGCCATTACAAGAAGTAATGGGCTTAAATTGCAGCCAGGAAGATTTAGGTTAGACATTGGGAAAGACTTCCTAATTGTAAGGGCAATTAAGCACTGGAACAAATTACCTTGAGAGACTGTGAAATCTCTATCACTAAAGGTATTTAAGAACAAGTTAGACAAACACCTATCAGGTGCTATAATAGGGGGAATGGGTCCTGTGGGACCTGCAGAATCCCAGTCCCAGATCAGGGTTCTGATGTAAATCAGGAGCAACTCCACTAGTTATTGGCATTACACTAACCAAAATCAGGTCCTCAAGTCCTGTCTACACTAGGAATTTGACCCATTGTTGACAAAGGTTGTCAGCAATGATTTCCCTTGTACTGGAACTGAAAATATTTTACTGTATAGCATAGAGAAGATAATTCCATTTTCAGAAGCATTAGTTTCTAGAATGCATTCTGTAATGGTGCTGAAAATGGTTTTATCTCATCTACACTAACCATTAAATAGTTTTCTGCACTGGTTCAGGGGGACCCATAGTGACAGCTGGAGCAGAGGTAGCGAAAATAGTGGGACCGGGTAAAACGTACTTTGTTGTGGGCGGGATTGGGTGGGCAAAAAAACAAACTGCGATAATTTGTGGGAAAACACTTTAACTCCTGTTATAATAGGCATCAAATCTCTTTCTCAACCTCACTTAAATTTAAGTATTAAAAGTTTTGAAGTATTTTACATGGTTTACGCAAGATTTGTTTTAGTCTTTTAGTAGTAAAAATTCTCAGAATTCCATTTATATACAATATATTAACAAACTTTTTTTTTGGTAGCATGGGGGAATCTCTGTCTCTTGCAGGATATGTGGGATCTAAAGTTTTTGTGCGTGAGAATGAGATACAAATGCAAGAAAAAATGTGGGAGCAGTTGGAAGTGGATATTGTGGGGTGAGAGCTGGATTAAAAAAATAGTTCTGTGCAGGGCTCTAATTTTATATTTGTGAGATACAGATAATGAGATTAGTGAGGATGTCTTTAAAAAAACTGATATAAATAAAATATTTATGTAAGTAACCTGTTCCTATGATCCTTTGAGAGAATAGCCAGGAGTGACATTAGCAGTACACCCCTCCCCTAGCTTGTAGGGTCCTGTACACAGGGAAGTCTTTCACAGCAGATCTGTAATTCACTCAGGGGTGTCCCTGAAAAACACCCAGGGGTTTCAGCTGGTGTAGAATGCAGCGACCCATCTTCTACATAGGGTTCAATGTTATGAGCACACAAAATCAGTGCTTAGATCATTGAACTGGCCGTTGAATGCAATTCCAGATGTTGATTATCTTTTAAAGCCTGAATGGCCTTTTGTTTATTTGTTTTGGTGATTAAGAATATAAGAACAGCCCTACTGGGTCAGACCAATGGTCCATCTAGTCCAGTGTCTTGCGACAGTGGCCAGTGCCAGGTGCTTCAGAGGGAATGAACAAAACAGGGCAATTATTAAGTGATCCATCTCCTGTTGTCTAGGACCAGCTACTGGCAGTCAGAGATTTAAGGACACCCAGAGCCTGGGGTTGTATCCCTGACCATCTTGGTTAATAGCCATTGATGGAGCTATCCTCCATGATCTTATCTAATTCTTTTTTGAACCCATGTATAGTTTTGCCCTTCACAACATCCCCTGGCAATGAGTTCCACAGCTTGACTGTGCATTGTGTGAAGTACTTTCTTTTGTTTGTTTGAAATCTGCTGCCTATTAATTTCAGGTTCTTGTGCTATGTGAAGGGGTAAGTAATATTTCCTTAATCACTTTCTCCACATCATGCATGATTTTGTAGACCTCTGTCATATTCTCCCTTAGTCATATATTTTCTAAGATGAACTATCTTAATCTCTCCTTGTATGGAAGCTTTTCCATACCCCTAATAATTTTCATTGCCCTGTTATTATTTCCAATTCTAATATATCTTTTCTGAAATGGGGGTGACCAGACCTGCATGTAGTATTCAAGGTATGGGCATGCCATGGATTTAAATAGTGGCATTATGATGTTTTCTGTCTTATTATCTATTCCTTATTGATTCCTAACATTCTGTTAGTTTTTTTGACTCCTGCTGCATATTGAGCAGATGTTTTCAAAGAACTATCCATGATGATGCCAAGATCTGTTTCTTTTTGAGTGGCAACAGCTAATTTAGACCCCATCATTTTGTATGTATAGTTGGGATTATGTTTTCCAGCGTGCATTACTTTGCACTTATCAACATTGAATTTCTCCTTGTTTTGATTTAGTTTTGTTGTGAGCTTATTCTGTGTTATGTTTAAATGTTTTGTTTTGGTTGTTAATTTTTGGCTATTCTGAATGTTTAATATGCTATTTATTAAATGTAGATTGGTGACAGCCACTATAGCAGTATAATTTAAAAAAATAAATTAAAAAATTCAATTGAATCCTCTATCATAATAGGCACTGTAAAAATTGGTAACATAAATAAAATGAAAGGATATTTTCATATAAAAGATGCTCCAAGGGAAACATTATGTTATGTGTGTGTATTATACATACATACCTCTGTGTGTGTGTGGGGGGTGTTTTGTATATATTAATACACACCATGTGTGGGCATATGTAATAAATACTTCACACAAGGTTGGCCCCATGCCAGTAGTAATTGGTTTTAAATGATTTTGTAAATAAAACACCTTGTTCCTATGGCAATAAGTGCAAGAAATGTGCAATCACAATTGTAAAGAATTTTAAAATGCCTATTATTTACCTGATAGATTCTTCTATTGGACCTATGCCATTAATGTATATGTGTGAGAATATTTCTGTGTGGGCACATGCAAAAAATTCTCCTTATGTAAGTGTGTGTGTGTGTGTGTGTGTCACACATACAAGAATGCAATGGTTTTCATGGAGTGGTCTATCAGATAATACAATCCCCATTTAAAAAGTCCCTAAATATGCATTTAATTTTACAGTGACTGTTGTCATAGTAAGGAGGTGCTTTACTTACAATTCTAAAATACAAAATTGAAAGAAACATACCAACCTTTGGGCCTAATCATGCAATCCCTACTCAGTCAAAACTTTTTGAAGTTTGCATGAGTAAGATCACAGAATTTGAACCTCAGCAATAGCGTGTGTATGTAATATACGGAACCAAGCATTGGAGAATATACTGTGAGGAACAGTCCTCCACTAGCTTCAGGGGCTGGAATAGATGTGATTTAATAGATATTTTTTTCCCGAATTTTGAACTTGTATGATATTCAGCCATGGTGGATTTTTCTAATAAGGATGATCAACAGTCAAATAGTTAACAAGATTAATATTTATATGGTCATCAACAGAGTTAGCATACCACTCTGATAAATGAAAGCAGTTTACATCTCTGTTGCAGCACAGAAATAAAACTTCTTACAGCAGCTATGGTTTATGGGATTTTTCCTGTGGCCTCTAAGAAGACACAAATGTGGGGTTTTACCGTGGATAAAATTTACTTTTCACTCTGCTATAATAATAATAAAAAAAAAAGCTCACTTTCCTAAACAACTAACTGGAGAAGGTACTGAAAACAGAAAATTTCAGCTGAAAAGGCAAACATTTCAAAATGTTCTGTGCATATGAAAACAGGAAGTTATAATGGAAAAAGTACTGAATTTTAACTACAGGGGTTGCTACTAGTGCCTACTGAAATGTATCGACTCTGACACTTATTAAAGCTATTTTGTGTATGTGTACCTGTTGGCAGTTGTATTGTGCATCCTATTTTTAAATCTATTTGTTTTTAAAAGGTGAATTTACTCACAAAATGAGGATGTGATAGCTAGTTTTAATAATAAATTAATGCACACACAGTGCAAGTTTCCACACTTGGCAATGGTGACACTACCATTTTTACTAGTTAATATCCATGTTTTTGCTATTCCAATCCTGTATCTCTCCTGAGAAAAGGTTGACACTTGTTTCTTTTCTGGTTTTCCCCCTTGTGATGCAGTAAGTATGTGAAAAGTGTCTGTCTCTATGCAGATTGAATGGTATTGGTTCTAAATTCTGTTTGGAACTGTGTATGATTTAAATGTTCACAATGGAGGTTGAGGAGACTAAGTCCACCTATATACCTTAAAGGTCATGACCAAGCATTTATTTTCTATCAACTCATGCCTTATCATCCTGGGAAGCCTCCATAACCTTTAATTTAATCTAAAGTGACACTATAATCGACAACATCCATCTTCTCCTGGGTATCACACTGAAACCATTCAGTCCCTGTCCGCCTCTCTTCCCTAAAATATCAGGTGAGACCTTCTTTCTGGTTCTCCTAAAACCCATTTGGACCTAGATCACCAGAGGTGAAAAGCTAGTATAATAATCTGCTGTTACCCTATTTTTGAGGAGGTCTTAATATAGGGCAGATGTACACTACAGCCTAAGTCGATATAACGTATGTTGTTCAGGGGTGTGAAAAAGGTCCCCTCCCTGAGCGATGTAAGTTTTGTGCTGTCCACACAGGTGCTGTATCGGCGGGAGAGTGCTCTTCCGTCAGCATACAGTGGTGCAGCTGCACCGATATAACACTGGAGTGTAGACTTGCCCTAATACAGGCAAGTGCTGTAACACATCAGTGTAGACACTACCTACACTGACAGGAGGGATTCTTCCTTCAGCATAGGTAATGCACCTCTTTGAGAGGTGGTAACCCTAACCCTTCCGTTAACCTAGCGCTGTCTGTACTGGGGGTTAGGTCAGCTTAAATACACTGCTCAGGGGTCTGGATCATTCACACCCCTGAGCTACATAATTAAGCTGACTTAATTTTCTAGTGTAGAATTGATCTCCTGAGTCCTGGTCTCCAGTGCCTTAACTAGAAGAACATCTTTTCTTTTATTAGAGGTGACTGACTGGTACTGTTTTTATTCTTCTTCATGTCTTCTATTATTACATTGCTTGATATCTAAATGTAACTGCACTTTCTGTGTTAGTAAACATATTCTGTTTTGGGAGTTTAGATGATCTCCCATCCGTGGGTAGGATGACAGTGTGCATCACATTAGTTAATTTGTATCCAAATTTCAGATGGCTAGCTAGTCCCCTGAGTTATATTATCAACCACTGTAGGAGAAACATGGAATCCTGAACTCAGGTATTTGACAGACACATGTTGATGAGAACTATAGACAAACTCTGAGTTTTGGGAACCATGTTTGAAATCCTTGTCTCTTTGAAGCTGACAGCCAAAACTCCCATTTGCTTCAATTACATCAACCTCCACTTTGGAAAGTGTTTCTTCATTTTCAATATGTTAATAATGCATTAAATGACATGGAAGCTTCATTGCTATAAACTGCCATCTTATATATTTTGTGGATGTAGATCTGTATGTTTGATTTGTATATTATCTGCACCTGAACGGCTGTCGCTCTATAGCTGTATGTGGTGCTGGGAACTTGTGCAGCTCTACAGATATAAAATATATTTCACGCGGGTGGAGAGCTAGTTCCTTGTCTGTGGTGGGTGGTGTGCTGTAGTGTGCACAGTGGGGAAAAGGCCTTTGTGCATCGGGCTGTACATCCCCCACGTCATCTACCCTAAGCGCTGCAAGCTGCAGGTGTTTACAGCGGTGGGTGCGCTGGGTGCAGCGGTACATGTGTCAAGGGGTATTTGCGCACGTGAGCGCAGGTGTGTGCACACACCCCAGCTCGTGCCCAATTCAGGTGCTTAGGGTCCGCTAGAGTCGATGTGGCCGAGTCGCTGCGCCGCGGGCCAGAGTCCCCCGCCGGCCGCCCGGCCCTCACACCCCGCAGCCCGGGTCGCGCTGCCCGCCGCGCTCGCGCTCGCTGTCCCCACGGGCGGGCTGCGCGCGCAGCCCGGCGCCCCCTCTCACTCGCTCTCCATTCTCCCCCCCCCTCCCCGCCAGCTCTCGCGTTGGCTGCCGGGATCGCTGGCCGCTTTGGTTAATGTCCGCCATGTTTGCCATGGCGCAGGGAGCGGATCGAGCGAGCCCGGCGCGGAACTAGGGCTGCGGGGCGTGCGCGGCGAGCTGCGGGCGGCTCTGCGGGGAGCTGTGCCGGGGCGGCGGGGCCCTCCATGGTGTTGCGGGCCGGGTGCGGGAGCGGCTGGGAGGCGGCGGCGCGGCCGCAGTGAGGGGCCCCCCGCCCGCCCGGCCCCGGGGTGTTATTGTGAGGGGGAGACAATGAGCAAACTCTCCTTCCGAGCCCGGGCGCTAGACGCCGCCAAACCGCTGCCCATCTACCGCGGCAAGGACATGCCCGATCTCAACGACTGCGTCTCTATCAACCGGGCCGTGCCGCAGATGCCCACGGGCATGGAGAAGGAGGAGGAATCGGTAAGGAAGCCGCGCAGGGGGGGCACCATTGTTTATCAGACACCCCCTCCCCTCCCGGGAAATAGGCCATTGGTATTCACCAAGCGCGCTACGCACGCTCCACGCCGCAGCCGTGCATGTTCCTTATGGGTTCTGCGCAAGTAGCGCAGCGTAAACTCTCCTCCGACGCCGTAAGCGGGCCCTGCTCCGCCATCTTCTTTGCGTCCCGACTCGCGAGTGTTTTGATTAGCCGGGGGAGGCTCTTACGCTAGCGTAAGAGAGAAGTAGGCGCAAGAGGCATCCTTGAATGGGAGAGTGTGCGCGCCGGCCGCTCTTGGCGTAGCGTGCCTGTGCTGCCTGCACTCTTCACTGTTGTGTATGTGGGATTCCAAGGCAGCAGGGGCGTGGAAGGGGCTGTGTGCGCTGTGCTCTTTCCGTGCAACCAGGAAGGCTTTGCATTGTAAAATAGGAACGTCCTGCTTTTATATTGTCCTACCGTGTGGGTAATGGGACTGACACTAAACGAGAGCGAAGTAGGATGGGGGGAGACCCCAATTCCCACATTAAGAGCTGGAAATATAAAGACAGACTGCGCTTATGTTCTGAGTTTGGTTTTTGACTGTTGCATCCGATGTAGGGAGCATGCATGCCATGTAGTATCTCAGCTGTCCATTGCTGCGGTGCTGTAACTGAAGATACACTGCTGTGTGCATCATACTGGAAAGCTTCTGTGCATTGTAGTTCAGGATTTTTAAATAATATGCTGGGAGCTGCTTTATCTGTTCATTGCTGAAACTGGAGTGATATTGCAGCCTGCAAAATATATACACAGTCTGGTGCAGGCTGCATTATTGCACTCTTGAGGAAGGGCTTTGTAAATGTTGCAAGTAGAATACCAGCTGTCTGCTGTTGCAGATCGTATAGTTGGAAATATAACTGCTATAAGAGTGCTTTGTACTTGAATGTTTAAGAAACACAGTAACTAGGAGTTAGTGTTGTTCAGTTGTGCATGTAAAATACCTGCTGTTATTGCATAGCTGTAGCTGGATCTATAACTAGACCTAGATTTTACAATGTACACCATGCTGTTTAGTGTTAAGATGATTTTAAGTAAGCTAGTCAGTGTTAGGAAACATGTATTGCCTGTAGAATGCTTGCTGTCCATTTCTGCAGTGCTGTAGGTAGGGATACATTATTGTTTGTATCTTTACTAGAAGGTAATTTTAACATGAGTCTTGTGAGCATTAGGACAGCACTGTGAATACTTACTGTCCAAGATTGCAGTGCTGCTTGTCTGAACTTGTCATTGTCCTTCTTAAAGACTGACACTTGCACTGTTAGATTTGCATCCTGCTCACTGCAGGCACACAGGATGTCCCCTTGTGTGGCTGTACTTGTATGCAGAGTTGAGAGTAAATGCACCCATAAGAATTTCTTCAATGAATCTCTGTCTCCGCCTTGTAGCCAGCCCACTATGTGGATTGGCTTTTCAGAGGTTCTGGCTGTCAAAAGAAGGCTCCAACTCTCTCTGATTGGCTTTCTCATTTAACTGTTAATATTGAAAGAAATCTTTTGTGTCTTCCATTGGTTACTCATGGTTCTGACCTCATTGTGTTTCACTTGTATTACAAATTATAATGTATGCTGCTCAACACTTACGATGCTCTACTGTATTTTGATCTTAGAGCCCTGGAATGTGTGTGTGTAATTTTAAACAGACAGCAATATAACATTAATGTTAACAAAGCAAACTTGGAGGTGATACATCTTTCTTTTTCTTGCAGTAAAATGTAATTTAAAAGACCCATTAGTAGACTGTGTGACATATTGATTGTTTGTGGAGTATGGGAATTCTTAAAATGGCAAACATGACTCCTGATTTATATTTAAAAAAAATGCGGCAGTCTATTTTAAGTCATATTTAAAAAAAAAATTCTAACTTTCAGAGTGTGACTTATTAAATTACACTTGAAGTAAGTAAAAGTCAGATATACATTTTCTGAATTCTGTAGTCTGTGGTTGAGGGGAAAAGAAATAAATTGCCTGTGTTCCAGTTAAATCAGTGAGGGGGAAGGATTGGGCTAATTTATGCATTGTAAAATCCCTTTTTATGTGTAAATGATGGACTAAATAATGTTCTGCTAAAATAATACAATCTATATTTTATGAACAAAATTTGTGTCCCCACTGCACTAAAAATGTTGTGGCTGGATTTGGTATACTTTTCAATTCTAAGGTCATTCCATACTGAGATTGTTATGGCTTAATATATAAGCATAAATGCTAGCCACTTCAAACATCATTTCTGGTTGAATTCCAGGGTCTAATGTTAAATTACGATTATTGTTGTCACTACATTTGCAACAGTTTTTACTAGAGAGAGAGAGAGAGATCAACTTTATACACTTTTTTTTTTTTTGACTTGACAGTTAAGTGTGTTAGTCACTCTGTGTTTAATTACTTAGAGATTATAGAGAGACCGGGTGGGTGATATCCAATATCTTTTTATTGGACCAATTTTTGTTGGTGAGAAAGACAAGTTTTCAAGCTACACAGAGTTCTTCAGGTTTGGGAAAGGTACTAAGCTACCCCTACAAAGAAATACACTGAAAAGAGCTGGAGTAAGACAGCTTGATAGTTAAATTCACTGTACAAGCAAGCAAACTGAGATGTTTCTCTGGCCCCATTCCTGCATGTGAACCCCATCCCTTGTATGAAGCCTCGGTGAAGTTAGTGGGACCCATTTGCGTGCAGGGGTCCTCTTGTGTGCAATAAGTTGTGTGGTTTTGGCTCATAAGAAGCCACTGAACTTCTCTGAACCTTAATTTGCACCAAAAATACATTGTTTCATAGCATCTCAATTTTTTTATACTATTATCATCATCATAAAAGCTGAGGTTCAAATTAAACTGTTAACCTGTAATGAATAAAGGTTTGAGTATTTTTCTACATAAATTCTGTGTGTGTGTTTTATTCTGATAATTTTGAAGTATTAGATACTTCTCACATAAATATATTGTGATTAGAATGGGAGGTTTAAATTATTAAAATTTTACCATGCATTTCTACTCTCCTACTTTATATTATAATGTCATACTACTACACTTGTCCGGATTGTTATGCCGTTTACGTTGAAAAATACTTACACCAAAAGCAATCTTATTGAATTCAGTGGGAAAATACTGTGTAGTAAGGTACTGCTCAGTGTGAGTACGGGTATCACAATCTGACCTTTTAATATTGCCATTTTACCAGTGAATCTTCAAATAAATTCTGGAAATATCTTGCCCTTTTCAGTATTTTACTAATAGGCTTGTACCCTTCCTGATACGACATTATACAAACTGGGAGCCCATTGTTGTGTTTCCATGTATCTGTAATTTTCATGGGAGTTCTCTGTGTGCAGGGAGTGTAGGATTGTACTTCAAGATCTGAATCTACCGATGTCCACTATTTTAATCCTGAATTGAGCTATTGGGCCACATCCTGCTCTCAGTTAAAATTACATAAATCTGGAGAAATTATTCTGATTTAAATGGAACGAATCTGAATTTATTATGTCATAAGTGACAACAGAACTTCTCTCTTTTTTGTGTGTGTTTAGTATTAGAAGGTGCGGAGAAGGGGAGCATTGTCAAATTCCTCAGATGCTATATTGAAAATCTACTTAATAATCTTAATTCAGAAAACAGTATAGTACACTAGTACATGATGTATTTCCTAGCACTTAACTACCAAATCTGAATTAAAATACACCTCTACCCCGATATAACATGACCCGATATAACACAAATTTGGCTATAACGCAGTAAAGCAGCGCTCGGGGGGGAGAGGGGGAGCTGCGCATTCCGGCGAATCAAACCAAGTTTGATATAATGTGGTTTCACCTATAACACAGTAAGATTTTTTTGGCTCCCAAGGACAGCGTTGTATTGAGGTAGAGATGTACATATTATTGGAGGCTATTGTGTTACACCTTTTAGGTAAAAATTAATTTTAATAACGAGCCAAAATCAAGAGTAATTGAAGGCTTTAAGAGGTGGATTTGAATTCCTTTGTGTAGTTACAGACACAAATACATCACAGTAATTGATAGTTGTGACTGGGCAGTTGAAGTGCTATTGGAGATTTAACTCAGACATTTAGATTTGAGCATTCATTCATTTATAACTAGGCATGACTTCATATTTAAAGTCAAAGGTGATACAGAGTAGAAACCCAACAGTAGCAAGGTAAGGCTATTGTCAATGATGCTAAAATGCACTATATTTTAATGTACGCATGGGGGAAAATCTTAAAATTGAAATGGGTACATTTCATTTTTAAGGCTGTGGCTACACTTAGCACTTCAAAGCGCTGCCACGGCAGCGCTTTGAAGCGCTAAGTGTAGTCAAAGCACCAGCGCTGGGAGAGAGCTCTCCCAGCGCTGTCCGTACTCCACCTCCCTGTGGGGAATAACGGACAGCGCTGGGAGCGCGGCTCCCAGCGCTGTGGCTTTGACTACACTGGCGCTTTGCAGCGCCGCAATTTGCAGTGCTGGAGAGGGTGTGTTTTCACACCCTGCTGCAGCGCTGCAAATTTGTAAGTGTAGCCAAGCCCTTAGTCTTTGACTCGGTCATTTGAGGGTACTCCTTTCAGTACTCATTTAAACCATCATGTAATTTTGAGCATTGGCAGAGTAAATTGAATTCCCTTGGTCTCTGTATTATGTTTTTCTTTCTCCATTCTCTACTTCCATTGCAATGTTGGAAACCTGATTTCAGTTCATCTTAATTCCTAGCTGCCTGGAGCTGGTCGTACTTCCAAAGCAGCACACTAGTTCCCCAGCTGAGGCAATTGGTCTAGAGCAGTGGTTTGCAAACTTTTTTTCTGGGGACCCAGTTGAAGAAGATTGCAGCTGGGGATGACTGGTTTGGGGTGTGGGAGGGGCTCAGAGCTGGGGCACAGGGTTGAGGTGCGGGGGTGAGCACTGCAGGGTTGGGCCGGGAATGAGGGGCTCTGGGTTTGGGGAGGGAGGTGATTGGGGTGTGGGAGGGGGTCCTGGATGGGGGTGCAGTCTCTGGGGTGGGGCTGGGTATGAGCAGTTTGGGTGCAGGAGGGATCTGGGTTGGGCGGGGGCTCAGGGCTGGGGCAGAGGTTTGGGGTGCAGGGTTGGAGTGTGGACTTACCTCCAGTGGCTCCCGGTCAGCGACGCAGCTGCGGTGCGGAGGCAGGCTTCCCACCTGTCCTGGCACTGCAGACCATGCTGCACCTGAAGGGGGCAGCAGCAGGTCCGGCTCCTAGGCAGAGGCACACAAATGGCTCTGCACAGGTCTTGCCTCCAAGCACCACCCCCTCCCTCCCTCCAGCTCCCATTGGCCAATTCCTGGCCAATGGGAGTGCAGAGCTGGTGCTTGGGGGCGGGGGGGGCAGTGCATGGTGCTCCGTGGCCCTCTGCCTAGAAGCCGGACCTGCTGCTCGCCGCTTCCGGGGCGCAGCACGGTGTCGGAACAAGTAGGCACTAATGTCCCGGTCCGTGGTGCTGACCACAGTCACCTAGTGCCTTACATGCCATGACTCAGTACTGGGTCACGACCTGAACTTTGAAAAAGGCTGGTCTAGAGTGCTTTCATTTTGCACAAATTACACTCCTTTCTTAATTCTGAATTTTTTTGTTATTACAAGCAACAGTGAAGACATCTGTAACCAAAAAAGATGTAGAAAAATATTTTTCCTCTTGTTTGTCTTTGGTATTTGACAGTAATCCCTGTATAGACATTTCCACTTGTCTCTTCATCTTTTTATTTATTTACATAATTAGGTCCCAATCCTAGACACACATTGCTCAGGCATAAGGGTCCACCTGAGGTAGAGTTTCATTGAAGTGAGTGGTGTTCTCTGTAGATTCAGTTCCAGGATCAGAGCCAATAGTAATTTTTCCTCTTTTGTTTGTGTGGGTTTTTCATACGGTGGTGGTGAAAGCACATAACCACCAGCATTAGTGGTAGAGTCAAAGGCAGCATGAAACTACTTTTTAACTCATGTTTTGAAATTGACCAGATTTCCATTTGACAGCAGTGCTTTAATGAATGGCATTGACAGGTTCTAAAGATAGTTGAACCGGTTCCTTTTGGGAATGTTTCCCAAACTTTTGAAAACTGAATCCCTCATCAGGAAAATGAAAACAGTCATGCCCTTCTCCCTTTAACACCTGCATATGTTGTTAAAGTCCTTGTCGTCAGGTTAATTTATACACGATATCTGCTTGTTCTTCACAACCCTTCACCCCACTTTGGGAAATAGTATTGTTAAAGTAGTATCCTATTATGGAGATTATTTTTTTATGTGCTTAAATAGTCAACACTACTGATACTTAAAGTATCCTCACTGGCACCTCAGAGCTAATTTTCAGGCTCTCTGCAAATTCAGCAAATATTTCTGCATCTAGTATGTTCACTTCTCATTTTTAAGTTTGTTTAGGTTTCTTGTACCCATAACAGATATAGGGCCTTTCCTCCCCCTTTTTACAATAAAGCTGAGACTCTGGAGGTACAGCTCCCCCAGGTGTCCTTTTGTGCATTTCCAGGAGTGCATGTTCCACATTTAGGGAAACACTGCTTTATGTGATGTAAGGGTAATGACCACAACATGAGGCCTTCAAGGCTGAGATTCCATCTTTACACTGTGGAAAAACTAGGTGAGTGCTATATTATATTTTGGTAAATGCCTTCAAAACATATGAGCATCATGTGTGAATAAAACTAGGTTACAACTGTATGATCACTTCATAAGAACGACCATACTGGGTCAGCCCAAAGGTCCATCTAGCCCAGTATCCTGTCTTCCAACAGTGAGCAATGCCAGGTGCCCAAGAGGGAATGAACAGAACAAGTAATCATCCAGTGATCCATCCCCTGTCGCCCATTCCCAGCTTCTGGCAAACAGAGGCTAGGGACAGCATCCCTGCCCATCTTGGCTAATAGCTATTGATGGATCTATCCTCCATGAACTTATTTAGTTCTTTTTTGAACTCTGTTATAGTCTTTTTGCCTTCACAACATCCTCTAACAAGGCGTTCTACAGGTTGACTGTGCGTTGTGTGGAAAAAATACTTCCTTTGGTTGGTTGTTTTAAACCTACTGCCTATTAATTTCATTTGATGACCCCTAGTTTTTGTGTTATTAGAAGGAGTAAATAACATTTCCTTATCATCACCAGTCATGATTTTATAGACCTCTATCATATCCCCCCTTAGTCATCTCTTTGTTTATGACACCAAGTTCCATGTTTGTTTGGGACTGTGTTGACTTGTATGATTTGGGGCAAGTCACTTAAAGCCTCTCTTCCTCCATTTCTGCATTTGTAAAATGGGGATGCTGATACTTAACAGCTGTGTTGTGAGGCTAAATTAATATTTGGAAAACACTTTGATATTTTTGTATGAAAGTTGCTATGTAAGTATATAAATTATTTAATGTCTTTATAACAACAGAACTATATCTGATCAAGAGTTGCTTCCTGTATACAAGAGTTGGTACTCGTACTTGAACGTAATGTGTATGTACTTTTTTGTCTATATGAAATTATGATTTCCTAACCATATATAGGATCTCCTCCTTCCCCTCCCCGTCTCTTGCCCTTTCAATACTGAACTGAAGGAAACATTTCATAGTTGTTTGGCTTATATCGTATGTAGTGTTCAGTCTTCTGGATTTTAATAAGGAATGCTTAATATTACACTTACAACTTGATGAACTTTTTTCAATAAGTAAGGTGATAAGCAGCTTCTTTTAGTCATTCCTCAGCTAACTAGGATATGTGCCAGGTGCTGCGCACCATTGGTGGCTTTTATATTATTTAAGAGCCTGTTGTCCTTTCTATAAATATGCCTCTCCCCCAGTAAAGTGTGTGTGAGAGAGAGAGAGGGGGAGAGAGGGAGAGAGAGAGAGAGAGAGAGAGAGATTAGTTTTACCAAGTGCATGTAATATCAGGAATAAGTAAAACAAAATTTCTTTAAAAAGTATACATTATTGGCTTGATGTAGATATTGATATCTCCTATCTAATTGTGTTTTTTCTGCAGAGCTTGAATTATGTGAAAAATAAACTGCCTCGACTTTTTATTTATTTTTATTTTACAGTATATGGGAATTAAGTGTTAGATGAGATACTCTACAAATCTAACTCATTCTTCATAGTATTGGATACTAATTAATATAAAAGGTGTAATTACTGTGAACAAGTTTTAGTCTACTGCTCCTTGTAAGATGAGGATTTGTTGAAAATATATATGCAAAGAGATTGTCATGGTAAATTTTTTTTTTTTTTTTGGTAAGTGTGTGGTGCAATTTTGGAATATTGGGGGCAGAGAGTAATCAAATCAGTATGTGCCCTTGCAGCTTTAGGCCTGTATAAATAAGAGATTTTTTTCCCCCTGTAAGGGCCTACTGTTCCAGAGAGATTGTTTTAAGTTGAAAGTTTCATGTGTTGGGAATGCACTGATGAAATGCAGCTGAATCCACCAAAGTCATTTCCATGGGAGGGACTTAAGAAGAGTAGACCCCAAAGAAGCAAGAGTACAAATGGTCAAACCTGGGGCTATACGCAAAATTCTGTAGGTCAGAACTTGGGAACGAGTGATTTTAGGTCTGGTATCTCAAGAGAGTGGAGTTTGTGCAAAGGTATAGATAGGCTTGGCAGAATTCTATTTTTATTTTTTATTTTGATGGATACACCTCTACCCCGATATAACGCGACCCAATATAACATGAATTCGGATATAACTCGGTAAAGCAGTGCTCCAGTGAGGCGGGGCTGCGCACTCCGGTGGATCAAAGCAAATTCGATACTGCGTTATAGGTGAAACCGTGTTATAAGATTTTTTGGCTCCCGGGGACAGCGATATATTGGGGTAGAGGTGTAGTATTGATTTTTAAGCATTTATTTTTTTATTTAAATTTTCATAGTTGCAGGAAATATATGGGCATGGTCAGACAATAATTCTTTAATGACAGTGGACCAATAAGCATTGAGATTCAAAAAGTTAAAGCTTTTATAACCTTTAAAACACAAGTTGTAAACATCACGTCAAAATATACAACATAAATATCCTTAAAACAAACTCTACTAAGTTCAGGGGTTCTCAGACTGGGGGTCGGGACCCCTGAGGGGGTCGTGAGTTTATTACATGGGGGGTCGCAAACTGTCAGCCTAAACCCCAGACCCTGCTTTGCCTCCAGCATTTATAATGGTGTTAAATGTGTAAAAAAGTGTTTCTCATTTATAAGGGGAGTGTCTCACTCAGAGGCTTGCTATGTGAAAGGGGTCACCAGTACAAAAGTTTGACAACCATCTAAAGCAACATTTTTCTTATGTTGCCTATCTGTAAATTTTGATTATTATTGATGGAAAATTTTGTTTGTCTTTTGTGTGTATGGTTTACCAACTTTTACCAGCAAAACCTAATCTGTCTAAGCATAGGAACAATCAAGACATAGAACAATCAAGAATCATAGATTCTATGAAGACAGGATTTCTTTCCTTAGGGGAGAAATGTGGTAGAAGCTGAATAAAGCATCTCTACATAGTTTGCTTTTGGCAGTCTGCTTTCTAGAAATTTGGTGTTCCAGATGAGGCTGCAGAGTTCTGTTAGTGATCCAAATTTTGGATCATTTGACCAAGTGGTTCCCAAGATAGGGCACCTGCTAAGAGCTGGAGAGCAAACCAAGGCTCATATCATTGCACCAGAGTCTCAAATGCTCGACGTTACCCCAACAGAGTGCACAGTACCCTCAAGTCCTTGGGGGGAAATCAGATTAAAACATTATTTTAAAAAAAAAATCTGCTTCAATGAGATGCGCTAAGCTCATATGCCTATTTGCATGCCTAATAGATTATTCTGAGTACACCTCTACCTCGATATAATGCCGTCCTTGGGAGCCAAAAAATCTTATCGTGTTATAGGTGAAACCGTGTTATATCGAACTTGCTTTGATCCGCTGGAGCGTGCAGTCCCGCCCCTCCCCCCCCCCCCCCCGGAGCCGCTGCTTTACTGCATTATATCCAAATTCGTGTTATATCGGGTTGCATTATATTGGGGTAGAGGTGTATATGCAGCGAGAGAGGCTAACTCTCTGGAGAACTACTGCTGCATCACAGGACTGATGTGGCTCTGAGGGCATGTAACGGTTTGAGAATCTGCGCACTAGCCCAGGCACCGTGAATTTAAATTCAGTGTAGGGCAGAAATCTGAGGTAAATATTCAGATGCTGCTGCAACTATTTTTTGAGAAGAAAATAAGTTACATAAACAAATACAGGGAGGGGAGGGTATTGGGGTAGAAGACTAGTTGGAACCATGGGAGTAGAGGAAGCGTGGTTGGAGGATTAGGGGGGTAGGAGGGGGTGGGAGGGATGCAGGAAGGGAGACGTGAGGGTTAGTGGCGATGGGTTGTGGAAGAATGCTGCAGGGGTGCTTGTCAGCCTCACATTCCCATCCCATGTGTGTGCAATGATCCGGGGAGCCACAGCCAGTCTACAAGGGTATGGCCCCCCTTCCTTGCCCCCCTCAGGAGAGCCTCAAGAGAGCCTGGAGGCAGTTTGCCTATCTGGGGCTATGTGAGTCCCACATCCTAACCCTGGGATTGTCTGGGAGCATGTTTATCCTACAAATTTTGTCAGCATAAAGCTGTCACAGGTAGAATATCGCTTGTGTGTATGCATACTTGACTCCTTACTTCAGTGCTGTGCGTACTCACTAGGAGCACTGGTTGCGATGCACAGCATACAACTGCCCATCCAGTGCACTGTCATTTGGGAAGTTTTGGCAAATGTGGTGAGGCAGAAACAAGTCATGCAGAGGTGACTGGGACTGCAGGGTCAAGTTCCCATTGTGCAACTTTCTGCACCACATAATGCCACCTCTGTCCCAAAATTTTTGCACCTATTTTGAAATTCCCACAAACCTGAGTGGAACTTGTTGCTGTTTGCCATCTCTGGCAGAAGCATGGAGCCTGCACAGCTCTGCACTATTGTCATGAGCATTGCACGGGATGAACAATTCACTGGTTTTTACAGAGCCTCAGGGAACATGATAGCTTTCTTTGCTATGGTAATAAGACTTGTGTATAGGGGGAAGCGTTAGTTGTGGTATAGCTTGACTTTAGTAAGGCTTTTGATACTGTCTTACATGACCGTCTCTTAAACTAGGAAAATACAATCTAGATACAGCTATTATGAGATGGGTGCATAACTGTTTGGAAAATCATTCACAGAGAGTAGTTATCCATGGTTCACAGTCATGCTAGAAGGGCATATCTCGTGGGGTCCCGCAGGGATCAGTTCTGGGTTCAGTTCTATTCAATATCTTCATCAGTGATTTAGATAATGGCATAGAGAGAACATTTACAAAGTTTGTGAACGATAGCAAGCTGGGAGGGATTGCAAGTGCTTTGGAGAATAGGATTAAAATTCAAAATGGTCTGGACAAACTGGAGAAATGGTCTGAAGTAAATAGGATGAAATTCAATAAGGATAAATGCAAAGTACTCCACTTAGGAAGGAACAATCAGTTACATACTGAAATGACTGCCTAGGAAAGAGTACTGCAGAAAGGAATCCGGGGGTCATAGTGGATCACAAACTAAATATGAGTCAATGGTGTAACACTGTTGCAAAAAAACCCAAAAATCCTTCTGGGATGTATTAGCAGGAGTGCTGTAAGCAAGACATGAGAAATAATTTTTCCGCTCTGTTCTGCGCTGATTAAGCCTCAACTGGAGTATTGTGTCCAGTTCTGGGTGCCATATTTCAGGAAAGATGTTGGCAAATTGGAGAAAGTCCAGAGAAGAGCAACAAAAGGATTAAAGATCTAGAACATATGACCCATGAGGGAAGATTGAAAAAATTGGGTTTCTTTAGCTTGAAGAAGACTGAGAGCGGACATCATAACAGTTTTCAAGTATATGAAAGGTGGTTACAAGGCGAAGGGAGAAAAGCTGCTGTTCTTAAGCTCTGAGGATAGGACAAGAAGCAATGAGCTTAAATTGAACTAAGAGCAGTTTAGGTTGGACATTAGGAAAAGCTTCCTAACTGTCAGGGTGATTAAGCACTGAAATAAAATTGCCTAGGGACATTGTGGAATCTCCATCACCGGCTATTTTTAAGAGCATGTTAGACAAACACCTGTCAGGGATGGTCTAGATCATATTTAGTGCTGCCATGAGTACAGGAGACTGGATTGGATGATCTCTTGACATCCAGTCCTATGATTCTATGGTTGTGTGATTATTTCTTGGAGGTCAAATTGCTGTGAGTCAGAGTGAGAACCAATTCAAGGGGGTGGTTGTTGTTGTTGGCATTCATGAAGCAGATGCAGATGTGGAGCACCACTTCTGGAGTGAGAAACAAGCACTGACTGGTTGGATCGCATTTTAATGCAGGCATGGAAGGATGAGCAGTGTCTGCAGAACTTTCAGATGTTCAAGGCCTCATTCCTGTATCTGTGTTCCATGCTTGCCTCAGCCTTCCAGCACAGGGACACCAAACTGAGAGTCGCACTTGTAGTGGAGAAGCGAGTGGTGATTGCACTACAGAAGCTTCTAATACCAGATTGCTGCTGATCAGTGGGAAATCATTTTGGAGTTGTCATGGAAGCATGTAGGACCATTAATTGTCTCCTCTTATTCAGGACTGTGACTCTTGGCAGTGTTCAAGACACAATGGATATATTTGCATCAGTGGAGTTCCTGAACTGTGATGGAGGAAGAGATGGCAAGCATGTATGTGTTTTGGCACTAAACCACTCTGTCAGAGAGTACATCAACAGAAAAGGCTATTTTTCTATAGTTATGCAAGCACTGGTGGATTACTGGGAACATTTCACCATCATCTGTCAGGGAAGATGCATGACACTTGCATCTTTAAGAGCACAGGACTATTCAGAAAGATACAAATAGGGACTTCCTTTCCTGACCGACAGATTACCACTGGTAATGTTGAAATGCCAGTAATGATTGTGGGGGACCCAGCCTGCCCCTTATTTCCCTGGCTTGTGAAGCTGAACACAGGTCACCTTGGCAGCACCAAGGGAAGATTCAGCTACTGGCTCAGCAGGTGCAGAATGACAGTTGAATGTGCTTTTGGTAGATTGGAGGGGCACTGGGGTTGTATACTACCAGACTGGATCTCAGTGAGAAAAATATCCCGAATGGTTTTAGTGCTTGCTGTGTCCTGCATAAGATCTGTGAAGCAAAGGAGGGAAAATTGCTGCCGTGATTGAGGGCAGAGGTGTAGCAGCTGTCTTTTCAGTTTGAACAGCCACATATAAGGGCTATCAGAGGAGCTCAGTGCGATGCTATATGGTTCAGGGAGGCTTTGAAAGAGCACTTTAACAGCGAGCCACAGTAATGCGTTGTGGCATACTGTACCCTGGCCCTACAGTTTGGGGGCTGTTAGGAATTGTGTGCACATCTATGAATATAACACTGACAGTGCATCTATTAATTTTATAGTCCTTGCTGTAAATCTTTGATTATTACACTGTTAGTCAATGATCCTGAGTTGTGTCAAAGTGTACACTAACAAGTAAGTGGGTGCGTATCAGCAGGCATTCTGCAGTATATGTTGGGAACTAATAAAGATTAATTATCTTCCAAACAACAATTTGAGTAACAAAAACACTTCAAAAAATTCTGTGCAAATTAAAAGCAAATACATGAAAACCTTAACATATTTATGGAATGGAGCTTAAAGAGCATTCATTTCCATTTTAGCTGCACATACAGTGACCTGTGTTGATGTATGTGAAGCTGTGGTTTTCCTTAATGTTCCCTGAGGTGGAGTGGTAGTGGTAGGGATGTGGCCCCTGATGCTGTGTGGAATGTTGAGGGGCTCATGTAGGGAGGTACTATACTGGAGTTCTCCATGAACTGCAAGATAGGCGAGCTGAGGATTGTTGAACTTGTAGGTCCACAAGCGTGTGCAGCATATGTGTTTGCTGCTGGAGAAGCTCCATTATATCCTGGTGCATCTTCCTCTTTGTCTGCTTTTTCCTTCTCCATACAGTCTGCAGTATTCATCCTCCAGGCCCTCTGATTCAGCACTGTCTTGCAGGACCTCACTGAATATATCATCCGGAGTTCTTTTCTTCCACCTCCTCATCCGGCTCAGGTGTTCTGTGAGTGTGGAGGGGGAACCCCTCAAGGCAGCAATGGCAGTAGCTACAGATAAAACAGAGGTTACAATGTCAGTATAGTCACAATGGAAAGCAAAAATAAAGATTCAGAACTCCCTTTGCTTAGAAGTTCATAGAATATCAGGGTTGGAAGGGACCTCCAGGAGGTCACCTAATCCAACCCCCTGCTCAAAGCAGGACCAATCCCCAGACAGATTTTTGCCCCAGATCCCTAAATGGCCCCCTCAAGGATTGAATTCACAACCCTGGGTTTAGCAGGCCAATGCTCAAACCACTGAGCTATCCCCTAAAGTTTTAAACAAGACAGGTTTATTGACTCTCCTGCTTTGGAGGCACGGTGCCATTCATAGCTCCAGCCAGGTGAGTATGGCCCACCAGGGGTGAGGGAAATGAGGAGGGAATTGCTTAGTTGCATGAAGCCATGAGTACAGGGCAGTGGCACTGAATACAGACACAATTTTCCACAGGCAGTGGTGACATCTTATTTATGAGGCTAACAAAGGTATAGAGAACACAGCAGCTGCTGGAGTTCCAAAGGTTTCTGGGCATGTAAATCTGTAAAATAAATGGTTGATACACGTTATCCCCTGTGTGGGATGTGGGGGTGGGCCAGAGTGATTAGGGGAGTGGATAGACTGGGTAAACCTGGCTGAAGTAGCAGCAGCATTCCCAGCTGGAGGTGGGAGTGAGGGGCTAGCTCAGTGAACAGCTAGGGCTACATAACCAAGGTATTGTGCAGCCTAGTAAGCTGCTGCCTGTGGTATGTGAACACAGCAGCATAGAGTAGGAGACAGCAAGGACTAACTTCTTGCATTTAGTGCTTCTCTATGGTGCCAACTAATGGCTTAATGAAAGGGGAGGGAGAGCTGGAAATGTTGTCAGGAGGGGCTTTATGTTGTAGGGGGGTAGAGAAGGAAAGTGACACAGCAATCTTCTCTCATACGATTAAAGTTACTGTAACATCCATCTAATAAAACTATCATCATTTTGGGACATAGACCATGGGTGAGATTTCTCTCACTGGCAATGTTAGCTGCTACCCATTTCAAAGCATGACTATCATCCGCATACTGCTATAACAAAATGTATTGGAGGGGTAGGAGCACTGAGGAATCACATAGACTCCAGGAAAGACCACTGGTCTGGGACTCTTCTTAGAGTTGACCCTAGGCAAGTCATTCACTTCTCAGTGCCTCAGTTTTTCATCTCTAAAATGGGGACAGTGATGTAAAATCCATTTGAAACGTACTGATCTTTTTAATTAAAAAAAAAAAAAAAAAAGCTAGCTCTCTTGATTATTGCTGCAAACCTAGGTGAGAACTACAACTGCCTGAATGACCATTAACTCCTACCCACAAACATTTCTGTTTTAAAAAGCTAGGAAATTAAATGCCAAAAAAAAAATAGTTAAAGCAGAGTTAAGATTGCACTGTGATAGTTTGTACTTCTGAAAACCAGGAAATACAGAGTTAATATAAACATCCATGAAGTCTTAATTCTACCCTCTTTGAGCGATGCTCCACGGTGCCCATCACACATACACTCACACTCTCCCTTTTCAATGTAATGGACAGGTGCTACCTTCACTTGCCCTACTCTCAAACACTGAAGCTGCTCCCCTAACCAAATACCATAGTTGTAAAATTTAACAACCACTTCATACCCTTGTACAACCCCTGCACACTTGCACACAGAATACTGTCTAAACCTATACTTCCCCTACCCATTATTAAATTTACAGATTGTTCTCATATCCCTCCACTCTACTGACAATACCCATGGCAAAAGGACCCCAGTGCCCTCCTACTAACATGATTTACACAATTTTGTATTGAAATGATGCAGACTGGAACCTCCAGGTACTGCTGCACCTCTTTCCTTTATGCGACAAGGCAGGTGAGGTAATATCTTCTGCTGGATTATCTTCCTTTGGTAACAGGCATGGTGGGGACTCAGACCCAGATCACCTTATACAGACGTTCCCCGGGTTATGCAAGCCCGCACTTATGGAAAAAGTTCTGTAAGCGTTTTTTTCCCACGTAATTGTCGGGTATATGTCCCTGACTTATGCAAAATTTGACTTATGCAAGGTGTTCTGGAACAGAAGGCTTGTGTAAGTCGGGGAGCATCTATATCATAATCACAACTCTTCTAAGCTGCTCTTATGTATTCCTCCACCATTCAGTACAGCTACACCTAACACAGTGAATGCAGCTGGAGTGCATGCAGATAATTCCCAGTGGCTGTTCCCAGCTGCAGGGGGAGGGGGCAGAAAATGTGTGAGCATTTATATTAATACCGTATTTTCTGATTTTCAGAAGTTTTGAGTTTTGCACTACTTTCTGTTTTGGAAGGACATGTGATCTCGCTGTGCAACCTCAACTTTGTATTAACAATTTTTTTCCCCATTTAGTTTGTATATACAGTGTTCTGAAATTGCATATGTTGCTGAAGCTTGGCAAACACTAGCCAGCGTAACACTGCTTTGTACATTGACTTTTAACATTTATGTGGTAATGACAATCCTTCACAGGATTTTGAATTCCAGTTTTGTCTATTTGTAAGAGCTTTCTCCACTCCTTCCCCCCCCCCCATACTCTCACAAGGAGGGAGGTTTTATTTCATTGCATCTTGTTCTCCTCCCAAGCACATAGCATTTATCCCCTTTTCCCAGACCTCAATCCTATTATCAACAACCATTCTCTTGTCTTCCAGTGGTTTCAGTCTTCCACTTGCAAAGCATCTTCACAGCAGAAGAAATGACCCTTCAGTTCACTTGTGCATTATGATTTCCGGTTGGTACTGGCAATGTATGTTTAAATAGATAGATACGTTTGTGTGATTCTATATAACTGCTGGTATTGTCAGGAAAGTGCTGTTGAACGAGAACACAGGATTAATTCAAGCTGAGGGTTAATTCTATGGTGAAAGTTTAAGAAACTATTTGAAAATCTGATTCTCTATGCCCAGTTTAAATCCTTACCTCAGTACACTGGGGCTTCCCAAACATATGTACTAAAGCTTCCTTGTCTTTAATCTTAATGAAACCATGGAAAGAAATTCCTCAGACAAGTTGACTTTTAAGGGGATCGTACAGTGCCAAATCTTGTGCTCCTGTTGCTTCACAAAATTTAAAATGGTATTCAGAGCAGATATTTTAATTATTTAATTTGTAAAAACCATATTATATTGTTACTGAGGGCTGTAACCAAAAATACGGTACTCATATTCAGCAGCGTTGGTATAAAGTTGAGTACAAAGTCAGCAATTCCAGGGTAAAAATCTTGAGTTAAATTCTTCCCTCACTTACACAGGTGCAAGTCCCATTGAAATCTGTGGGAATATGTAATGAATGCATATACACTGACAGGATGCCTAACCATGTAAAATAAAAAGAGAGACAACTTCATTATATCTGCCCTTTTCCTATATCTGCTTTTGCCAGAAGTAAGCTGACAAGAGAGCTGGCAGAGAGTGAAAGAGCTTTAGGCTTCTGGAGCATAAATAGCTCTCTGTTTAAAACTGCCTGTCTAAAGTATAATAAAGGTGGATATAATAGGTCATCTGATAGAGTCATCTGCTCTTAAAGAAATCCAAAAATTGAAGAGGAAAGAAGACTATCTTCCCCAGTTAACAAAAGTTGCATCTCTGTGAGGGCAGAATTGTGCTGCTTGTGATTAAGGAACTAACTGTTCTTTTGGCTCAAATTTGGCATACTTTATACAACGTCCAGCCCATCTTTCTACTACTATAGAATTTTCCCCAGCAGTGTGTTTTCTAGTGTTCTATCACTGTTGACAATCATTAGGATTTCTACCTTGAGAGGCTATTTTCCAGTTTGCTAAATATAGTTCTTGAAAGTTTTTCATGATGAACAGCAAATTTTTCCTCCCTTAACTTTATCTCATTATGCCCATCTAAATGTTCATGTTGGTCAAATATTAATTATGTTCTCTTGCTCCCTCCTGCTCCAGTCATGCCGTGAGCATGTGTGTCCTACTCTCTTCATTTTTCCTTATAATTCAATTCCTTCAGCTTCTTATCAGTTTTACTACTTTTCTTTGAAGTCCTTCCAATTTATCTTTCTGGCTGTTTGATTCCTGAAATTCAGCACACTACTCCAGATGTGGTTGTACCAAAGCCACAAAGAGAGGGACTACTGTCTCTCTGCTTTGTAAATGCCTCTGAATGATGAATTTGCTGTCACATTGTTTTGCACACTCATGTTTTTAATTTGGTGTCCATTATTGCTAGAGCCCTACCAAATTCATGGCCACAAAAAACACGTCATGGACCATGAAATCTGGTGCCCCTCCCCTCCTCCTGGTGAAATCTGGACTTGTGTGTGCTTTTACCCTATACTATATAGATTTCATGAGGGAGACTAGCATTTCTCAAATTGGGGGTCCTGATCCAAAAGACAGTTGCGGGGGAGGGGAGGGTCACAAGGTTATTTTAGGGGGTTGCAGTATTGCAACCCTTACTTCTGTGCTGCCTTCAGAGGCGGGTGGCTGGAGAGAGGTGGCTGTTGGCTGGGCGCCCAGCTCTGAAAGTAGCACTGCTGCCAGCAGTAGCGCAGAAGTAAGGATAGCAGTGCTGCAACCCCCCCCCAATAACCTTGCAACCCCCTCACAACTCCTTTTTGGGTCAGGACCCCTACAATTACAACACTGTGAAATTTCAGATTTAAATAGCTGAAATCATGAAATTTACTATTTTAAAAATCCTATGACCGTGAAATTGTCCAAAATGGACCATGACTTTAGTAGGGCCCTAATTATCACTCCAATTGCTTCTTCACATTTACTCCTGAAAATACAGCTTTTTCTTCATTCTGCTGGATTTCTGTGTTTTGGATGGTTATTCCCTAGTGGCAAATCCTCAGCTGGTGTAAATAGTCAGAGGTATGTTGAAGCTAATGGCCCTAAGGGCATATTTACACTAGCACTTTTGTCAGTATAACTTATGTCGCTCAGGGGTGTGGGAAAAAACACCTCTTAGCGACAAAAATTATACTGACAGAAACACCGGTGTGGACAGCCTTATCGGCGGGAGTGCTATTCCACCTATATAGCTACTGCCTCCTGTGGTTTAATTATGGCATTGAGAGAGCTCTCTCCCATTGGCAAAGAGTATGTTTCTTCTCTTCTGTCCCCGTCTTGTCTCTCTTTCCCCCCGTGGCCCCCCCCCCCCCCCCCCAAAAAAAAAAAGCAGACACAAGAGCAGAGGTATGGGACTGACTGAGGGAGGGAGAGAGAAGCCTGCTCCCTGCATAAGAATAGTTTAAACTCAGCTGTTCCCTGATGGTTCAGCCCCCAGGGTTAGGTTTCTGGCATCCTTGTTAATTTCACTCACAGTAGCTGCAGGGAGGGGGTCGAGGGGAGGGTGTGTTTGACCATGGCAGGGGCAGTTCTTTTCTGCCTTGGGGATGAGGGGATCTCTCCAATACTAATATACACAACAAATACAAGCGTTTGACTGCACATCTTAAATCCAGAGCTAATAAAAGCAGGTGGAAGGGGAAAACTCACTATCACATTGGCTTCTCAGCTTCTCCCTCCCCCTCCTCCAGCCAGGCTCCAGACAAGGCTCTGCATTCCTCCTCCCCCCCCCCCCCGCCCCCCAGCAGGGGTTCTCCTCTAGGCTCTAGCTTGCAGTAGGGACACTGGCTGAGATGCCTGCTGCTGCTGCCTGCAAAAGAACAGTTTAAACTCAGCTGTTCCCTGTGCAGTTCGGTGCCCAGAGTTAGGAGCCGTTTCTGGCATCCTTGTTAATTTCACTCCTAGTTGTTGTTGGGTGTGTGTGACCATGGCAGGGGCAGTTCTTTTCTGCCCCCGGGATGAGAGGTTCTCCTAAACACAATCAAAATCAGGAACCATTTCCAAGTTCTAATCTATCCCATTCCCTCCCGAGCAGAGGATCATGGTTGTGATGTCCAAACTGCTTGCAGATCCTCTTTGAAATGTTACTGTTTAAAAAAAAAAAAAACACAAAAAACATGGAGAACATGGTGGAAAGATGTGTCATGATGATTAGGGTTTATTTTGGGCAAAGCAGTTTTGCTAAAGCAACTAAAGATTCACAGGGGAAGCAAATAGCCCCCATATACAAAACCACAAAGGGATTGGAAGGGAAAACTGAATATTCAGGGAAATTATTGTGCCTCCTTTGAAAGAAATAGTAGTTTTCATTCCAATCCACCCTCTTTATATATTGATTTAGACACCTGAAATGTCCTTAGGACATCGGGTGCAATCTCAGATCTCTTTGTTTTGTCCTGCCTGCAGACAACAACATTTTCTCTAAATATCTTGTATATTTCATGAAGGTTATTCCAGTTGTCCTTCATTCACCCATGACTTCTTCCTCTCTCCCCCCCCCCTCCCCCCCCAGCTGGCTGGCTGTGGTTTTTGCCTTGGTTGGTTACTTCTTGGCAGACCCAGCCCAGCGGCACCTGCTGGCTCTCTGCAGGCAGCAGCCCACAGGGGCCGGTTGCTGGTGTCGCTGCTGGTCGGTGGCAGGCTGCAGCTGCATTGTTTGTGACACATTCATACACATACATACAGTCAGAGGTGAAAGTAAGCCGGTCTGGTCCGGTACGGCGTACCGGCAAGAGCCAGTACACCGTGCTGGACCACATCGACTTCCTTGGTGGAGATTGAAAGGGGTTTGGGCTGCCCACAGCTGCAGGCAGCCCTGAGCCCTTCAAATCCCGGCCACAGCTGAGATTTAAAGGGCTCAGAGCTCCCCGCCACTGTGGGTAGCCCAGAGCCCTTTAAATCCCGGCCGCGGCTCCGGCGGCTGGGCTGGGGCAGGGATTTAACGGGCTCAAAGCTCCCTGCAGCTGCGGGCAGCCCAGAGCCCTTTGAATCCCGGCCACGGCTCTGGCAGCCGGGCTGGGGCCAGGATTTAAAGGGCTCCGTGCTTACCTCAGCAGCAGGAGCTCTGGGCCCTTTAAATCCCTGCCCCAACCCCGCAAAGCTCGGGGTTCCGCCTGGTGGCCAGAGCCCCAGGCCCTTTAATTTGCCCCTAAGCCCCGGGGGGCTCCCAGCCACCTCTGCAGCTGGGAGCCCCTGGTTGATTTAAAGGCTCTGGGTCTCCCAGCCACAGCTGGTTCCCCAGGGCCTTTAAATCTTGAGAGGCCACGTCTCTTCTGGATGAGGCCACGCCCCCTCAGGACTCGGGCAGTACTGATAAGTCCTATAAGTTACTTTCACCACTGCACAAGAGAGTAGATTATTGTGGTTGGCTGATACATTTTCCCAAGGAATCTTGCAATTTTAAATGAAGTGTAATACGTTGGGCATATACCCTTAGTGCCCAAGGTTTTTCTAAATCTTTATCCTCCTATTAGTAGCATTCAGCTCCTTGCCTGCTCCTGCAGTGAATGACTGAACAGCCAGTAGCTTTGTTACATACACAGTGAGTGGATTGGAGTGGCATAGCTTATTCTAACACTCCTCTGCCACCTTACTGTTGATGTTCTGCTGAGTTATGCAACAGAATGGCATAGCTCATGTTGCCATTGACAAAATATTTCTTCCCTTTAGCCATTCTCTAGCAATAAAAATAGGACTGAAGGAAAAAAAAGGTTGCCCCAAATGCCTAGCTCTTTTGATTCTCCTGAGGTGGTGGTTCTTCTGTGTAGCCAAGACCACTCTTTCCGGTACCCTCTAGATTAGTGGATCTCAAAAGCTGGTCCGCCGCTTATTCAGGGAAAGCCCCTGGCGGGCTGGGCCGGTTTGTTTACCTGCTGCGTCTGCAGGTTCGGCCAGTCGCGGCTCCCATTGGCTGTGGTTCACCGCTCCAGGCCAGTGGAAGCAGCCTGGGCTGAGGGATGTGCTGGCCGTCTTTCCCGCAGCCCCCATTTGCCTGGAGCGGCGAACCGCGGCCAATGGGAGCTGTGATTGGCCGAACCTGCGGACGCGGCAGGTAAACAAACCCGGTCCGGCCTGCCAGGGGCTTTCCGTGACAAGCAGCAGACCGGCTTTGAGAACCACTGCTCTAGATAGTGATGGTCCACATGAACAGTCAGTAGCAGTAGAAATGGTTGAGTTTTCCCTCCTAAGGCCTTCTGAAATGGGCTAATTATACTTGAACAATATGGTGAGTCCAGAAGTGAAACTAAGGACTGTTTCCACCAGTCCTTTCTCACCCTTGAGGCAGGAGCCATGGTCATTGCCACCAGTCTTTCTCTGGCTTCTACCAGTAAGAATCAGAGACATCTAGATCGGAGTTTTTTTTAACCCAATCTAATCCTTTCATGAAGGAGGATCTTGGATGCTGGCAACTCTCTATCCAAATTGAGTTGAAATCTTTTAAATGCATTTCTTGTTGTTTGGACTAGCCTCCATGTACCTGCATATCTAATACACCTCTACCCCGATATAACGCAGCCTAATATAACATGAATTTGCATATAATGCAGTAAAGCAGTGCTTCGGGGGGGGGGGGCAGGGCTGCACACTCGGGCGGATCAAAGCAAGTTTGATGTAATGCGGTTTCACCTATAATGCAGTAAGATTTTTTTGTTTCCTGAGGACAGCCTTATAGGGTAGAGGTGTATTACCTTTTAAAGGACCAAATATCAAGAATGGACCTCAATCCCTTAAAATCCTAGGGGAAATTTTTTTCCTAAGTCCCTTGAAAAACATTAGTGTTATTTATGATACTTTAATGCACGAAAACACTTGCCTTTCAGAAAACAAACCAAGTCATTAAACTTTAAGATTATCTCCCCACCGCCTCAACCCAAAGCTTTTTAGCTATTAAGAGAGAACTTTCAAGCATGCTTCCTGTCCTATATCCGACTTTCTTATTTCAGTCAGTTCTCTCTATTGGAATTCTAAGGGAGACCAAATCTCTTGGGGTGGAGAATCCTAGCTAGTAGTTCACTTGGGCCAGTGCAGAGGGTCTATATGGTGCTGATGGAAATACTATAGTTATGCTCTTTCCACACAGAGAATTCCGACAGGTCTTCTATAAAACATGAAGTGATAGATACTTTTAGGGTGGGAAAATAATGCAGGCACGGGAAGTATGTTATTTCCAAAAGAGAGAATTTGTCTGCATAAATTAGGGGAGCACAAATCAAGGCCTTCCTAAGAGAAACTGTCATATCCTGCTGGACAGAGAAGAATCCAGTCTCCACTGTAGCCTTCCATATTGTAAAAAAAAAAAAAAAAAAAAAATCAACCAAATAGCAAGACTGGCTGAGCAGATGAATGTAGTCACAAGGCACTTATTCAGTGTAATTACAGAATGGATGGACTAACCACAGGAGAAAACAAAAGGTGTTCTTTTTCTGTTTTTTTTGAAGACCAGAAATGTGATTTACTAAAATTGACTTTTCAATAATTGTCAAATAGATTCGTGTTTGCATCTTGGAAATCTGTAAGAAAGCAAATTGGCCTAGCCCTGAAAAGATTGGAGACCACTTGACCAAGGTTGTCATTGCATTCCATAACTATTAGGGATCTTGTTAATGTTGTGCAGAGGTGTTACTGCAGTGTTCTACACACTTTCTTTAAAATCTGTGGTTGAGATTTTTAGAGTTGACAAGGGAATTTGACACACCACCCATTAAAATTGAATTGGAGTTGTGAATCTAAGTCCCCAAATCAGGTTTGAAAATCTCAACCTATAACTTTAATGTCCTAAATTCAGTAGATGTAGTGTTCACACAGAAGGACATCCAGGCTTTAGTGTAGTAACCTTTTTTATGGATTCCCTCTTTTTCCTTCTCTTAATTTTGTTTTGGTTTGGAAATAGAGCAGACTACTGCTTACCTCTGAGTGGGCCTGGAAGAGATTTCATCTGATTAGATAAATCTGTCTTGGAATTCTCTGTAGAGTTTTGGGGAAGTACTATGGTGACCTGTGAGGCCTTGTCTACACTGCCACTTTACAGCGCTGCAACTTTCTCCCTTAGGGATGTGAAAAAACACCCTCCTGAGCGCTACAAGTTTCAGCACTGTAAAGTAGCAGTTTAGACAAGGCCTTTCAGCACTGGTAGCTACTCCCCTCGTGGGGGTGGTTTTTTTTACAGCGCTGGGAGAGCTTTCCCAGCACCAGTGCCACAACTACACAGCCACGTTAAAGTGCTGCTGCGGCAGCACTTTCACATTGCTAGTGAAGACATACCACAGAAAAGCTAATTTCTTACCTGCTAAAATTTCTTGGGTCTGTAAAATACCCTTTCGGGATAATTTCAACATTCCTATAATATTTTTTACCTTTAAATTACTTGTATGTAATTAACTCCTGTTGAACAGTTTTTATGTGCCAATTAATTATTTATAGGATGAATAGATAACAGAATATCCTTATTTAACCTGTTTTCATTTTGTGATGATAATTGTGGTAATAGTTGTTCTTACCTACCTTTCCTCTCAATGTGAAGATTATATCAAATTAGATCTTACTCTTCCATTGCAATTTATTTTTTAGAAAAGTCTGATCTGCGTGTGTACCATCAATATTTCTATTTTAGTAACTGAAGTGAATGACCCTGAGCTGTATTTGTAATCTTCCGTCAGTGTTGTGACTGTATTTTAATGCTATGAATTAAATCTACGCTAATTGCTTAATTAAATGTTTACATATATATTTAACTCTCACATAGGAAAATTGTGATTCATTTGAATATTACAAAATATGCTTAAACTGCAATAATAATTTGTATTAAACTCAGCTATTTTTGATTTGAACATTCAGTTTTTGTTTTTAGCATTAAAGTGATATATCAGTATAAATCACATTTGTCTGAATTTTTTGAGACATTAGAAATGGGGAAAAAGTCTCTACCTTTTAGTTTCTTCCTTTGTTCATTTAGCAGCACTTGCATTTTCAGTTTCACTGTTTTGTCTTAATAGTAATTCAGTTAGTTGTTTGTATGGACCTTTCATACACCAACAGGGGAGATAAATACTTTATAAAAATATGATATTCTGATTTGTAAAACCACAAAAAATGGAAATCTTATGCAATATACTGAAGACTACTTAGTCTTGGTATGTCCAAGACTACTTTTAACTCCCTTTTGAAAACTGATCATATTTCAAGTTTGCTGTATCCCTTTTAGTAGATCAAGTCTAATATGAAAGTCTTTAATATAGCAAACAGAATTTCAGTTGTAGGAATTAACATTTAGCTTGTATAGATTTTTTTTCATGAAGTTTTGAATCTTTAGAAGATTTTGATAGCCTGTTGCTTAGTCTGTGACCCTTGAAATAAAGAACAGTTGTTTCAGAAAATCATAGTATGTTTCAGTACTGGTTTTTTGGTTATAGTTGAGAATTCGTTTGTTTATTTTCATTAAGACTAGAGTAATGCCCGAAATCCTTAATTACCTCTCAGTTTTTATAAACTCTCTTTGTATACTTTATTTCTTATTAGTAGTATTTCTTAAGATTGTGAAGAAAATGTGTGTTTTTATTTCCATTATTAAATAAAATATAGAAATATTTCTAGAGCAAAAGGTTTCCTGAATTTCAATTGTTGTTATATGCCTTCCCTTTCAAACAGATCAAATTTCTCTATCTCTTCATCAGTCAGTACATTTTTATTCCTTACTTTCTATACAAATTGGGTTACTTATCTTATTTTCAAAAAGTTTTTAAAATGTAAGTGATTTAATCCCTGGTATGGCACTTCTAAGATAGCTTGAGGCTTGTTGCCTATAAGGATTTCAGAGCACTTTATTCAGCATCTATTTTATAGCCTTTTAATAGAAATGTATAGTTACTTTAGATAAAATGTCAAATTGAAAAAGCAACAGGAATTTCTTTGCATGATAAAGTTTGACCACGGATGCCCTTGCACATTCGTATTGCACAGATTGAGCCAGTCTTTGACACCGTGGAGTTTGTTTACTGAAAAAAGGTGCAGGAGAATTTAACTAAATGTATTAGAACAAAATCTCAGAGGAAAAGTTGCCAAATCTAATTAATCTAATAAAGTATGAAATGTTAGCATAGGAAGTTAAGTGCAGGAGGGAAAAGCAAGTGCCTTGGGAATGACTAGAAATCCAATTAAGGTCTGAATAGAAATTTACATGTCAGTCAAACAAGTGGTTTCTGGAAGCTGTGCTAGGCCATAAAATGGGATGGTGCCATTACCACCTTGCAATAAGATCCTTGTTACTTCACAGCGCAGGAGAGATAGTAATGGCTGTATCGGTGGTGTTAGTACATCAAGAAAGTTGTAATCTTGGATTACAGATGAAGTGGACTTAATTGGAATAAGATCAGCGCATGGAATCCTTGAAAACTAGGGTTTCTCAAGGTGCCTGTTACTATAATTTAAACCCTGAATCTGACTGTGTGTGGTCATCCTATCATCCCAGGCCTACTTCAAAGCTGTGTGTGCAATAAGAAACTCCCAAGGTCACAGATTCTCCATAAAGAGCAATTTAATACCTTTGCAACTTCATCAAGCATTTGGGATTAGGCACCAGGTTACATAGGATGCCCATCTAGGAGGAGAGCTAGACAGTTTCTTTACTAGCCAATCTTCTACTTCCCAAACGTCAGTGAAATTTTTAATGTAGTTTGACAGTGATGGTCTCCTGTATTGATCTTCTCACTTGGTCCAGATTTGATATTGATGCATGTTGCAATCCATATAAATTAAAACAAAAAGTCCTCTCTAAGTATGTTTAGGGAAACAGGAGTTATAACAGCCAGGTAAGGAGAGAGATACATTCTTCAGGGTGTGCTGACAATTAAAATAGTGGTCTGGACAAAGAAGATTTTGAAGAAGTAAAATAAGGGCATGTCCTGCAGGAATCATAGTTTCAGTGGCCTATCTGAGGACAAGGAATGGCAGAAAAAAACTTGGTATTTTCCCACCTCGGTTGTAGATCAGTCTTCTGGTCCACTTGATGTGTTGTATTGGTATCAATTAGGGACCACTCGGGGGCTGTTCGACAGGTAGCAAGAAAACTAGAAACGAACTGAATAACTTAATTTTCTTAGTTAAATTGCTCAAAATAGCCTTGTTCGTCTTTATTTTTAAAAAGAGACTTACATGATGAAGTGCTAGACATTCACAAGATGTAATAATTTCAGAAAAACACACCAGATATTTGAATGTACACTCTTTGGTCTGAGTTACAGCATTGCACTTAAGTCTTGGGAGCCTGATTAATCGATTCATTTTGACTTTATTTCTGTTGGAGATGCCTCGTGCTCCTCTTCTAGAGTTTGTGAAGTCTGTAGTTTTGCCATTGCAGTTTGTTTTAGTAGTGGATACTTCCTTCCCATTGCTGAAATAACTTGAATTAAAAATAAAATATTAATAAATATGCATGTTTTGAAATATCCATTGTTTCAACAAGTAAAGGCAGACGAATGAAAACTGATTTTTGCAGAATTAAAAAGAGAGAAACCTCTATTCCTTTTGGTTGTTTAGAGAGTTTACCAAATATAAACCAATGCGGCATACTTTTCTTGCATCTGCCAACCTGCATCAAATGAAATTTAAAAGAATAAAATGCTTCTTCATAGATGTGTAATTGTCATTTTCACAGTGTCACTTCTTGGTGAAATTATGAGCACAAGAGACACATTGGAGTTATTCGTGGGAGGGAAGACCACCCAAACCTCATATGCTGGGAAGGGACGAGAGTAATAGGGGATTTTTTCCATTTACCCCTTCTTCCAATAGCCAGGAGTGTGAGGGAATAGATAGAATAGCGAATCTGAACCCTTTATAGCAAAGTAGTGGTGGAGGCAGAGAGATGAAAAATTTCCTTACGGCAGCAAGAGAGAATTTGGCTTCAAGTTTATCATAATCCTGTTAGCCTGATATGAAAGATGAAGCCCCCAAGAAGGTTCCATGGCAGGACCGTAGTATGTGATCCTCTCCATTCCCAGCAGCTGCAGATCTGGTGTGTGGGAACTGTTCATCTGGTATTTTCTCTGGGTCTTGCTAGTGGGGTTCACCACGTACCTTTTATTGCTAGGAGGTTTAATCTCTGATTAGTAGGTTTCATACATTTTTCCAGCCTTGGTTGCATAAAAAATTGTTGAAGCAAAGTTACACTGCAAATATAATTGTATATTATGTTTTCTAGCAGCTTTCTTTCTTTGTCTCATGGATTATAGTGTGAACGTTTTACAAAATCCATTGAAGGAGAAAAATCACAATTATCCTATGCTAATCCACGTGTGGTTGGATTTGCACCAAAATAACTAGAAAGATATATGGATGCTAAAGAATTCTGATAACCTAATGAAGGGATAGTGTAATTCATACTTCCTGTGACTTGTGTGGTTATTCTGTCTCCAGTAGGGTAAGAATACAAAGTATAATGAATACTGTTGCATATTTGAAGAACTGGAGTTCCACAAATATTCTGTGTGTTCTTCTGTGGGGAAATATGTGCCTGTTACTTTTGCCTATTATAGTATTCTAAAAAACCCCTAAAAACAGAAGCAGGTAACACATGAACAACATAATGGCCATACTGGGTCAGACCAATGGTCCATCTAGCCCAGTAACCTGTCTTCCAACAGTGGCCAATGCCAGGTGCCCCAGAGGGAATGAACAGAGCATGGCAATTATCAGATGATCCAACCCCTGTCGTCTAGTCCTAACATCTAGCAGTCAGAGTCTTAGGGACGGCCAGCGCATGGGATTGCATCCCTGACCATCTTGGCTAATAGCCATTGATGGACCTTTACTCCCTGAACTTACCTAATTCTTTTTAGAACGCACTTATAGTTTTGGCCTTCACAAACTCCCCTGGCAACAAATTCCACAGGTTAACTGTGTGTTGTGTGAAGAAGTACTTCCTTTTGTTTGTTTTAAACTGCTGCCTATTAATTTCATTAGGTGACCCCTGGTTCTTGTGTTATGTGAAAGGATAAATAACACTTCCTTATTCACTTTCTCCACACCATTCATGATTTTATAGACCTCTGTCATATCTCCCCTTAGTCTCTTTCCAAGCTTAATGGTCCCAGTCTTTTTAATTTTTCCTTATATGGAAGCTGTTCCATACCCTTAATCATTTTTTGTTGCCCTCTCTCCATTCTGAAAACTGGCTGGTGCATCAATCTTAAATAAAAACATGGTATTATTTTGCATTTGGCAGTGGATTAAGTTCATTCATGATCTTGATTTGAACCATGGGCTTCCCATACTATAAAGAATTAATGTGCATACGTTGTTGATTTTGAGCCATGATACTTTCTATACTCACCTTTTAGATTATTTTGTTTAACTTGGAACACCTAATGTCTGTTTTTTGTATTTAAAAAAAGGGTTTGTGGGTATGCTTAGAAGATTTTTTTTTCCTCCATCTAGAGTCCCCCATATCATTAGTGGAGGCTTGAGATTTTTTTTCCTTATGTGGAACCTGTCAACAGCTGAATTTGCCTATGACTTAGTGTTAAATGTAGAGGATTCTTTCTCTCCCATTACTGTACCCTGCTGGCCCGGACGCACCAAAAAAAAAAAAAAATTTACTAGGGTCTTCTCCATTACACTTTAGAACACTATTGCTAGGAAAATGGACTAACTTTATCAATTTTTTCTATTTTAAAAAATAAATACTGCCATATAAATAAATTCTAAACTTTTCCTCTTTCAGGAACACCATTTACAACGAGCTATTTCGGCACAGCAAGTCTTTAGAGAAAAGAAAGAGAGCATGGTTATCCCAGTTCCTGAGGCAGAGAGCAATGTCAACTATTACAATCGCCTGTACAAAGGAGAGTTTAAACAGCCAAAGCAGTTCATTCACATTCAACGTAAGTTCATGGATATGTTGTTCTGTCTTCCTTTAAGTTAACTTGGGAAAATTCTTAATGATTGCAGAGGCAAAATTATAAAAGTATTCATAGGATAGGTGGAAGGACCCCCCAAAAAACCTGGTAATAGTTAAAGTAGCTAAGTCCTTGTTTCTTCTTTGAAGTAGCCAGGAGGATTTGGGGATTTAGGGAGAGAGGAAAGTATTATTTGTAGGGCTGGCTTGTGGATTCCCATATTGACATTTTGTATGTGTTTAAGGTAGACAGTAACCAGAGGCCAAATCCTACTAGTTATCTGTTGTGTTGATCACACCATCATAGAATCCATTTGATTTCCCAACTCTGATATGGAATAACTGAAGGAGCCATACTAAAAGTTGTCTGTGATGATTGTTTTTTGTCGTCAGTTTTTGATGCTGTGGTTCCTGAGTGTCCTTTATCTCTATTCGCAGATCACCTTAGCAAGAAGATAGATTAAATAGGAGAATATCTGTAGTGGAAATCACTGTATCTGGTCACCTGATTGTAGCATGAAAAGTTTTTAAAACTTTATGCTGAGATTGTGTTGGAGGTAAAAAATGGGCTCTTCACTGTAGTGTATATGAAGTTCTAACTTGCAGAAGTATTCTGGGCTATAGGTAATTTTGGTGAATATGTGTAGGTTTTGCAAAAATGTAGAATCGCGTATTTATTACTGCAAAGAATTTTCAATTTGTCATACCTGAGACTGACCTGATTTGGATGGGATTGACTGCCTGTGTGGTAATAGATGCATTTTAGGGGGAAACAAACATAAGGTCACTGTTTGCTTTGTTTTTGAAGAGTCATGTTCTCTGAGGTATTTAGGTTGCCAGCTTGTAAACTGGATTCATCCCACTTGTATTATTGTAAACTCTTTGGGCATAGACCATTTTTAGGTTTTGTGTTTGTACAACACTTAGTACAGTGGGGTGCTAGTCTGTGACTGGGGCTCCTTGTCACTACCACACTACAAATAAATCAAAATAATAATAAAATCTTGTGGTAAGACTCTGGCTCTACTTATTGGTGGAAATTATCAATGCCTTTCTGGGAAGGCAAGAAACCAAGCACTTTTCAAATGGTTGATTAAGTCCATACTCAAGAAATCCTTTCTTGCCACTGACCTCCTTACTGGTTATCACCTTGACCCTCTTTTTATTTAAAAAAAAAAAATTGGAAGGATTTATTGGCAAAGTTACGTTGAAGTATCTTGGATGATACAGGAGTCCTCTGATCTCTTTGACTCCATTTGTTAGGCTTGTTTATGATACATACTATGTTGATTTTGTTGATCTGCATCCTGTGCCAGATATAGATGTTCTGTTGATTCTTTGTGTTTATTCTTTGAAGATGTTTCAGCCTCCATGAATCTGTTGTTTACAAGGTGTCATTGAGCTGTCTATGGATATAGATGGAGACAGACTTATTTGAATGTCTGGGTGGTGTATTTTCTTGTCTTTCTTAGTATTTTTCCAAAATTGGGAGTTGTATGAAGGTGAGTTGGCTGAAGCTCCCTTTTGGATAAGACAGAGATGATGTTAGTAGTGTGAGGAAGCAACCAAAGGAAATAGTATCAATAAAATTATTATTTTTTAAATAAAATAAAATTAAATCAAATCACATGCCTTACCAAAATAGTTATATTGGTAGAAAAACTGTTCATAGACTATCCTTATTGCAAGGGGCTGCTACTCAGATCCATATGGTTTACACTGTCAGCAAGCAGTTCACAAAAAAGAATCAAAGTTAATTTTTCTATGATTTTTTAAATGTATCAACATTAACCAATTAATATTTTTATTTTAAGTAGAAATCCATTCATATTACAATTGCTCTTATGATAGTGAATTATGGTTTAATAAATCTTGGGCTGTGACTTAGTTTGGATAGGATGAACAGACTAAGGTCATGTCTAGGCTATGGGCACTGTAGCTACATCTCTGTAATCCTGTAGTGTAGATGCAGAATACAGCATGAAAGTGTGTGGTTTTTTTGTTGCTGTGGGAACTCTACCTCCCTGAGCAACAGCAGCTTATTGACAGAAGCATTCTTCTGTTGACTTATCTGCATTTATACTGGAGGTTAGGTCGACATAGCTATGTGGTTCAGAGATGTGGATTTTCACGCCCATGAGCATTGTAGTTATGTCTGTTGATTCAAGTTTTAAGTGTATACTGGGCCTAAATGTAAAAGAGAATCAGTGGTAAAAAACTATGTTAATGCAGAGTTAAGGTTGTTTGGTGGTATGTTGTCTCCTTGCAGAATGCTGAGTTGAGCAAAACTCAAACTTTTGAAAGCTAGGCAGTGCACCAACATGCCCTGTTAATACACACACTTTTATTTTTCCAATGCCCTGGCTGCTGAAATGTGCCACCTCCTTTTACAAAGTATTTTCTCTCACCCGCAGGATTCCACATAACACTATTAAAGAACAAACAGGAGAAGGAGGAGGGGGAAAAAAAGATTGCCCATGCCACTTTTCCTTTGGAGTTTTCAGTAGCCAGTGGGAATTATGTGCATACACTACAGGTGTAGTCAGTGTGTTAGGGTTACCAGCACTAAATGGGAGAGGTAGTAATTGGACCTGTTTGCTAAAGGTGTGTTTGTGAGATGAGGACATGTGTGGATCTAGGTTTCCTTTTATATGTGAGCAAAGGGAACAGCTGCGTGTGTACCTTCGGGATCCAGCATGCATCATTTCAGTGCAGAGTTATGGACATTTATATAATTAGGGCACAGAGGTTTTATTACAAAGGGTTTTGTCCATAGTGAGCTGGGGTATGAGAGCAGCCTGAGCATTTATTATCTGCATGCACTCCAGGTAAAACAAATGTGGTCAGTATCAGGTGTTGCTGAACTAAATGGTGCTGACAGTAGTTAGCTCTGCTTGGTAGAGGTGTGTTTGTGAGATCTGTGGATTACTTTGAGGAGTGTGACAGAGCTATGGTTGTGATATGATGAGTTCTATGTTTTGCACCCTCTCATGTATGAGGAAAGGAAATAGGTGTCTTTTAGGATGTAGTATTCATAATTTCTATACAGCATTGTGGTGATTGCCAGTGGTGGGGCTTTTATTACAAAGGATATTGTCAGTAGTGAGGTGAAATGAAATAATTCTAATGTTTTAATGATGGTTAAGTGAACACATAGGTTGAGATATCTACCTTTGAGCTAAGAGACGTTATTCCCAAACGCATAGACATACACACACACACGCACACAAGCTTTGCTTGAGCTAGTATGCTAAAAATATCAGTATAGCACTGGAGTAGCATGAGTGGTGGCTTTTGCTAGATGCCAGAGTATAAATCTCCTGGACTCTGCTGGGCATATACTCGGGAGGATAGCTTAAATCACTGCCTTTGCTGCTCTGGCTACACTGCTGTTTTTTAGTGTGCTAGTTCGAGCAGAGCTAGCATCGGTACATCTATGTTAGCTGGGAGTCACACCTCCCAGCTCAAATGTAGATGTATCCTCAGGGTAAAGGAGTTGTAAAAGGTTGCAAAGTGACTCTTAGAATACCATATGTATAAAATTTTTCTGTGGATTTGGCTAAGTATGTGAGTGTATGCCAGGATCCGAATCTTGTAGTGAGAAGGGATAGTGTGAGTATGTGCATATTGAAGCATTGCTCAAAGAGGATAAAAAGAAGGTGGCTGGGAAACCTTTCTTTTTCCTTTCGTCCTTTAATAGTGTTAGATGGAACCTTGTGGGTGAGAGTAAATAGGTTGTAGGAGGTGAAGAGATGGTACATTTCAGCAGCTTAGGGGTTGGCAGAGTAAAGGGTATGTGTTAATGAGACATATTGGGACATTGCTGAAAGAGGACAGAGTTAAGGCAACTGTAAGTCTGCATTTCCTGATTTTTCAGAAGTTTGAGCTTTGTGCAAACTCAGCGTTCTGCAGTGAGAAGATATACCACCAAGCAATCTTAACTGTGCATTAACATACTTTTTTGCCATTGAATTTGAGTTTTTTGAACAGGAATAGATATGTTGTTTGGAGTTAGTAATCATTTAGGCAGGTGTACATATAATATCTTGCAATTAGCAAACTTTGCCAATGCCACTCCTCTCTCCCCTTGCGCACAAGCACTCCACTCGCTTTGCTTTCAGATCTCTCCAAACATGCCACTGACCCATTCACCTTGTCCTTCCTCCAAGCTGGCCTCATCCCCACTGTTGTACTCACACCTCCCCCCACCAAGCAAGTGACAAATTTCTTTGAAATCTTCACTCCCCGGTATACAGTGTTTCTGTTGCCATTATTCTCTTATACCTCCCCTCCTATAATCGACTTGCATGTAGTACCTGGAGTGAAAGACAGCTGTATTACAGAGAAATAGTGTTCCTGGTTTTGTTTCACAATGGTTGAAGGGGCTGTTTGTGGCAGGGTGGGCATGGGTTTCCATTCCAAAGGACTGGCAGTTAGACCCCTGTCCAATAAATGTATCCCATCTCTGAGAAACACTGAGGTTTCAGAGCTAGTAATGTTTCACTGCCATACAGTACATCGTTTCCAGTCAGCCACGAACTCTCCAATTTCCCAATTAATGTTCTTCCAATACTTACTATTAGCTTTCATGCAGTGTTGGGGTGCACTGGCAGAACTGTGGGGTGCAGCGGGGTTCGGTGCATAGGCAAGGCTGAGGGTGCCATGCCTCCCTCACCTGAGCCCCAACCTCTTTCCTTCCCTACCGTCCATCTCCATTAACCACCCTGTTGAAAAATCCACATCCCTGAGTGACATAGTTAAGTTGACCTAACCCCCAGTGTAGACAGTGCTAGGTTGATAAAAGAATTATTCCATCAACCTAGCTACTGTTTCTCTCTAGGAAGTGGATTACCTACTTCAGCTACCCTGACATCTATTGCGAAAATAATACAGCAGGGCACAGATTATCCAAGAAGTTCTTGGAACATATTGGAGACATCTTTTTATTACAGAAGGTGACTAGGGAGAGGCTATTCTGGATTTGATTCTGACAAACAGAGAGGAACTAGTTGAGAATCTGAAGGTAGAAGGCGCTTGGATGAAAGTGATCATGTAATGATAGCGTTCATGACTCTAAGGAATGATAGGAGAGAAAACAGCAGAATAAAGAAAATGGACTTCAAGAAGGCAGACTTGAGCAAACTCGGAGAACTGGTAGGTAAGATCTTATGGGAAGTAAATTTAAGCGAAAAAAGAGTTCAGGAGAGCTGGTAGTTTTTTAGAGACATTATTTGGGGCACAAGAGCAAACTATCCCAGTGCGTAGGAAAGATAGGAAAAATGATGAGACCACTTTGGCTCAATCAGGAAATCTTCAATGACCTGAACCTCAAAAAAGAGTCATACAAAAAGTAGAAACTAGGTCAAATTATGAAGGATGAATATAAAAAAAACAACACAAGCATGCAGGGTCAAAATTAAAAAGGCCAAGGCACAAAACGAGATTAAACTAGCTGCTAGGAATATAAAAGGTAACAAGAAAGCATTTTACAAATACATGAGAAGCAAGAGGAAGACCAAGGAGAGGTTAGGCCCATTACTGGATTAAGAGGGAAAGACAGTAACAGAAAATGCCATAATGGCTAAGGTGTCACCAAAAAAGGTAGCAGTGATTGTATGACTACATAGGGAACATCATTGTTAAAAGGATAGGATCTGAGGCTGAAATAGGGAAAGAATAAGTTAGATGCCTTCAGGTCAGCATACCATGATGAAATACATCCTAGGTTACTTAAAGAACTGGCTTAAGAGATCTTCGAACCATTAGAAATTATTTGAGAAGGGGAGAGACCCCAAAGGATTGGAAAAAGGCAAATATAGTACTTATCTGTAAAAAGGGGAGTAAGGATACCCTAGGTAATTATAGACCAGTCAGCTTAACCTTGGTACCTGGAAAGATAATGAATCAAACAATTACCGTATATACTCATTCATAAGCTGATTTTGTAAAAAAGGGATGCACCAGAGAAGGGGGTCGGCTTATGAACGGGTATAGAGAGGGAGATGTGGGACACAGCCCCTTCCCCCCAACAGAGGGAGCAAGGAGAGGCAGCACAGCCAGCAGACACAGAAGGGAAGAGGTGGGGCCAGAGTCTCTCCGCTTCTTGCCACGCTGCTCTTCCCCCAGCCTCCAAAGCAGCTGCAGCCGTGCTGCTCGGCCCTGCCCCCCAGAGCAGGCTGTGGCTGCACCGCCCAGCCCGCCAGAGCATGCTGCGGCCATGTCACCTGGCCCAGCCTGCTGGAACATGCTGCAGCTGTGCTGCTCGGTCTGGCCTGACAGAGCAGGCTGCGGCCACACTGCTCAGCCTACTGGAGCAGCTCCAGCCAAGCCAGAGGCCTGGTCTACACTGAGGGTTGGGGGGGGGGGGTGTCGATGTAAGATACGCAACTTCAGCTACGGGAATACCGTAGCTGAAGTCGACGTATCTTATTCTGACTTACCTCCCGTCCTCGTGGCGCGGGATCAATGGCCGCGGCTTGCCCGTCGACTCCGCTACCGCTGCTCACTCTGGTGGAGTTCTGGAGTCAACGGGGAGCGCGTTCGGGGATCAATATATCATGTCTCAATGAGACGCGATATATCGATCCCTGATAAATCGATCGCTTCCACCCCCTACCCCCGATACGGCTGGTAGCCTGGACGTACCCAGAGACATCCTCCCCAGATAAGGTGGGAAGGGATGGGACGGGGAGAGTGTGTGGGTCCCGGGCTAGGGGTGGGGTCATGTGGGGGGTGGTCACAGGGGTTACTCCCCTGACTCCTAGCTTCTCCCCCTCGCCCCCCAAAGTTTCCCCACCAGTTGCTGTCCTGGCCCGCAGGGTAAGCAGCTGGCACGCCAGGACACTTTGTTTACTTAGGTTTATCTCCGTGCCTGCGGATGCTCGAGGTAAACAAACCATCTCAGCCCACCAGCAGCTTATCCTGATGGCCCAGGAGCCAAAGTTTGCTGACCTCTGAATTATAGGGTCGGCTTATGAACGGGTTATAAAAATTTTCAATTTTTTCTTATCCATCTTGGTGGAGATCGGCTTGTAAACGAACCAGCTTGATCGAGTACATACAGTAATTTGTAAGCATTTACAAGAAAATAAGGTAATTAACAGTCAGCATGGATTTGTCAAGAACAAATCATGTCAAACCAAGTTAATATCCTTCTTTGACAGGGTAACGAGCATTGTGGATGGGGGGGAAGCAGTGGATTACTTTAGTGAGGCTTTTGACACTGTCTAACCTGACCTGTTTATATATTTAAAAAAAACAAACCTAGAGAAATATAGCCTAGATGAACCTACTGTAAGGTAGGTGCACAACTGGCTGGAAAAGAGTAGTCAGAGTAGTTATCAATAGTTCACAATTGAGCAGGAAAAGCATATCAAGTTGGGGTCATGCATGGATCTGTCCTGGGTCTGTATCTTCATCAATGACTTGGATAATGGTATAGAGTGTACACTTATAAAGTTTGTGGACAAATCCAATGTGGAAGGGGTAGCAGGCACATTGGAGGGTAGGATTAGAATTCAAAATGATCTTGACAAACTGGAGAAAAGGTCTAAATAAAATAGGATGAAGTTCAGTAAGGACAAAGGCAAAGTACTACACTTGGGAAGGAATAATCAGTTGCACAAATACACGCTGGGAAATGACTTCCTAGGAAGAAAACTGCAGAAAAGGATCTGGGGGTTATTGTGGATCACAAACTACATGAATCAACAGACTAATACTGTTGCAAAAAAGGTGACCATCATCCTGCATGTATTAACAAGCGTATTGTAAACAACGCACAAGAAGTAATTTTTCCGCTCTACTTTGCACTGATAAGGCCTCAACTGGAGTATTGTGCCCAATTCTGGGCACCACAGTTTGGGAAAGAAGTGGACAAATTGGACTAGAGAAGAGCAACAAAAATGATTGAAGGTCTAGAAAACATGACCTGCAAGGAAAGACTGAAAAAACTGGGTTTGTTTAGTCTGGAGAAGATAAGACTGAGGGGGCATAACAGTCTTCAAATATATAAAAGGTTGTTATAAAGAGGAGGGTGATAAATTGTTCTCCTTAACCACTGAGGTCAGGACAAAAAGTAATGGGCTTAAGTTGCAGCAAGGGAGAGTTAGGAAATCTTTCCTAATGTCTAACCTAACTGTAAGGGTAGTTAAGCACTGGAACAAATTACCTAGGGAGGTTGTGGAATCTTTGTCATTGGAGGTTTTTAAGAACAATTTAGACAAACACCTGTCAGTGAAGGTCTAGATAATACTTAGCTCGGCCTTGGTGCTGGAGACTGGACTAGATGACTAAGTGAATTTCCTTCCAGTCCTATATTTCTCTGATTCTATGAACAACCTTGAATAAATCTCAATAGATTGACACCATTTTGACCCACATCACACAGACTGATCTCTCCTTGGGCAGGGAGGAAAGGAGGTGGCACCTAGAAAGTGTTTTAAAAATGGCAGGTGTTGGTGGGGTTCATCTCTCCAGAACCCCTAGCACCAATGATTGTTTCACTAAGCCTACCCTGCACCCTTCTAAGGCATACCAGATTTCAAAGAAATCTGACTAAGCATGTTGATGTTCGATGATTTAGAAAGATACTAAGATGTAATCTTAATTGTAGTGGCACTCTTACACCACTATTATGACTTTGTTTAGATATTAATGTTTTGAACAGTAAAGATGTAGAAAGGAATATAGTCTTAATAGAATTCTTTGGTCTGGAATCAGTATTCTAAAAGTGGATAATCTAATTTGTATATCGTGTAAAACATTAATCTGTTAAAATTAAAAGGCAAGGGTTTTTACTAAATTTCAGCCCCGAGGCTCACTGTGTTAAGTATAATCCATTACTTTTAGCACAATAGAAGTAAGATCTCTTTTGTTAATTTCTGATTCGTTGGTATGAGAAAAGGTATTCTGGTACAATAGCATTTCTTCCCCAGCAACCCCAGTTTGTTTTTAAAATAAAATAAAGGCATTTCAAAATTAGATTCTAACTGAACCCACAAAATTTTAAATCCATTGCAATTAATCTATTACCAAAAAAACCTATTAATGTGATTAAGACCATATTAAGGCATATTTTTAGATTCCCCCTCATTAAGTGTAGTGAACAAATCAGTATTTTCTTTTTTTCTTGCAAGTACAGTACTCCTTCCCCAAATTAAAAATAAATGAAACATATAGGGTACGTCTACACTACGGGACTATTCCGAATTTGCATAAACCGGTTTTGTAAAACAGATTGTATTAAATCGAGTGCGCGCGGCCACACTAAACACATTAAATCGGTGGTGTGCGTCCACGGTCCGAGGCTAGCATCGACTTCTGGAGCGTTGCACTGTGGGTAGCTATTCCGTAGCTATCCCATAGTTCCCGCAGCCTCCCCCGCCCCTTGGAATTTCCGGGTTGAGATCCCAGTGCCTGATGGGGCAAAAATCATTGTCGCGGGTGGTTCTGGGTAAATGTCGTCAGTCACTCCTTCCTCTGGGAAAGCAACGGCAGACAAGCATTTCGCGCCTTTTTTCCCTAGATTGCCCTGGCAGATGCCATAGCATGGCAATCATGGAGCCTGTTTTGCCTTTTGTGACTGTCACCGTATGTGTACTAGATGCCGCTGACAGGCGATTCAGCAGCGCTACACAGCAGCATGCTTTTGCTTTTGCATGACAGCAGAGATGGTTACCAGCCATACTGCACCATCTACCAATCCATAAATTGGTAAAAAGATGAGCATGGCTACCAGTCGTTTTGCACCATTTGCTGCTGTCATAAGTGCCCCTGGCTGCTCTTAGCCAGGGGCGCAAAAGCCAAAATTGGGAATGACTCCCAGAGTCAATCCCTCCTTTTTGGTATCTAAAAATAGAATCAGTCCTGCCTAGAATATGGTCAAGTGTACTAGAGAACCACTGTATCAGAGAGCACAGCTGCTCTGTGTCAGATCCTGCAGAAATTATGAGCTGTATGCTATTCACAGGGGGTGCTCCTGCAACAACCCCACCTGTGGATTCCATTCTTCCCCCAGCCTTCCTGGGCTACTGTAGCATTGTCCCCCCACTTGTGTGATGAAGTAATAAAGAATGCAGGAATAAGACACACTGACTTGTTAGTGAGAAATGAGTGGAAGGCAGCCTCCAGCTGCTATGATAGTCCAGACAGGACAGTAAGGAGTGTGGTGCAGAGGAGCCCAGCATCCCTCTGCTAGTCCAGGGGCAATTGAATCTTTTTTTTTTACACATGAAGGGTGGGGGCTGACAGAGCTCAGCCCCCTGTTGCTATGACGACGATGGTTATCAGCCATACTGCACCATCTACCAGGAAAAATTAGGGCCAGGCACCCTTGATAGACCTCACCGATGCTAGTCTGCATGGTTACCAGTCCTTTTGCACTGCCCCATGTGCCAATAGGCTGAGGACGAGGACGGATACCAGTCGTATTGCACCATCAGCCACACATGGCGGGGGGAGCAAGGATGTTGGTGTTGATTGCTGCAGCATCGGGTCTATCTGCAGCATTCAGTAAAGATAGGGTGGCATGTTAAAGAGTCAAGAGAGGATTGTTTTCCCTTTCACTTCTGGGGGGGGGTGCGTAAATTGCCGAGCTATGCCCTGACCCACCGCGGACACTGTGTTTGACCCTAGAAGCATTTGGAGCTCAGCCAAGAATGCAAATACTTTTCGGAGACTGCAGGAACTGTGGGATAGCTTGAGTCCTCCAGTCCATGAGCGTCCATTTGATTCTTTGGCTTTCCGTTACGTTTGTCACGCAGCAGTGCGCTGAGCCCCTGCTATGGCGTCTGTCTGGAGATTTTTTAAAAATGATTTTGAATTTCGTCTTCTGTAACGGAGCGCTGATAGAACAGATTTGCCTGTTCTATCAGCGATCACATCTGCATGGTCCATGCGGGAGCTCTTTCTTTATTTTGATTTTTAACTGCATCGCCACACGTGCTGATCTGAGCTCCACGCTAGGCAAAGAGGAAATATTCAAAAGTTCGCGGGGCTTTTCCTGTCTACCTGGCCACTGCATCCGAGTTCAGATTGCTGTCCAGAGCGGTCAGTGGTGCACTGTGGGATACCGCCCGGAGGCCAATACCGTCGATCTGCGGCCACACTAACCCTAATCCGATATGGTAATTCCGATACTAGCGCTACTCCTCTCATTAGGGAGGAGTACAGAAACCGGTTTAAAGAGCCCTTTATACCGATATAAACGGCCTCTCAGTGTGGACGGGTGTGGCGTTAAATCGGTTTTACGCTCCTAAAACCGGTTTAAACGCCTAGTGTAGACCGGGCCTTAGACTAGGGCTGTCAAGCGATTAAAAAAATTAATTGCACTATTAAAGAATAACAGAATAGCATTTATTTAAACATTTTTGGATGTTTTCTACATTTTAAAATATATTGATTTCAATTACCACACAGAATACAAAGTGTACAGTGCTCACTTTATATGATTATTTTTATTACAAATATTTGCACAGTAAAAAACAAAAGAAATCGTATTTTTCAATTAATCTAATACAAGTACTGTAGAACAATCTCTTTATCATGAAAGTTGAACTTACAAATGTAGAATTATGTACAAAAACATAACTGTATTCAAAAATAAAACAATGTAAATCTTTAGAGCCTACAAGTCCATTCAGTCCTACTTCTTGTGCAGCCAATCACTAAGACAAACAAGTTTGTTTACATTTGCAGGAGATAATGCTACCTGCTTCTTGTTTACAATGTGACCTGAAAGTGATAACAGGTGTTTGCATGGCACTGTTGTAGCCCTCGTTGCAAGATATTTACGTGCCAGATGCGCTAAAGATTCATATGTCCCTTCATGCTTCAACCATTCTTCCAGAGGACATGCCGATGATGGGTTCTGCTCGATAATGATCCAAAGCAGTGCAGACCGATGCAAATTCATTTTCATTTTCTGAGTCAGATGCCATCAGCAGAAGGTTGATTTTCTTTTTTAGTGGTTCAGTTCTCTAGTTTCCGCATCGGAGTGTTGCTCTTTTAAGACTTCTGAAAGCATGCTCCACACCTCACCCCACTCAGATTTTGGAAGGCACTTCAGAATCTTAAACATTGGGTTGAGTGCTGTAGCTATCTTTAGAAATCTCACATTGATATCTTCTTTGCGTTTTGTCAAATCTGAAGTGAAAGTGTTCTTAAAACAAACAACGTGCTGTGGCAGCATCCAAGATTGCTATAACATGAAATATATGGTAGAATGTGAGTAAAACAGAGCAGGAGACATACAATTCTCCCCCAAGGAGTTCAGTCATAAATGTAATGAACGCTTTTTTTTTTTTTTTTTTTAAACAAGCATCGTCAGCATGGAAGAATGTCCTCTGGAATGGTGGCCGAAGCATGAATAGGCATATGAATGTTTATACCTATTAATGCCGGCTACAAAAGTGCCATGCAAATGCCTGTTCTCACTGTCAGGTGACATTGTAAATAAGAAGCGGGCAGCATTATGTCCCATAAATGTAAACAAACTTGTTTGTCTTAGCGATTGGCTGCACAAGAAATAGGACTGAATGGACTTGTAGACTCTAATGTTTTACATTGTTTTTTGAGTGCCATTATGTAATAAAATAAATCTACATTTGCAAGTTGCACTTTTACGATAGAGATTACACTTCAGTACTTGTATGAGGTGAATTGAAAAACACTGTATCATTTTTACAGTGAAAATATTTGTAGTAATAATATAAAGTGAGCACTGTACACTTTGTATGATGTGTTGTAATAGAAATCAATATATTTGAAAATGTAGAAAAACATCCAAAATATTTAATAAATTTCAGTTGATATTGTATTGTTTAACAATGCGATTAATCACAATTAATTTTTTTAAATTAATCGCGTGAGTTGACTGCAATTAATCGACAGCCCTAATTTAGACCTGAGCATAATCTGCCCCAACCGTTCAAAATGTATACATCAGGCCCCCTCCCCCTTCCCCAGAAATTGCATCTTAAAAATCATAAGATTATAAAATTGTTGTTCTTTTTATTTGCTTTCTGATGTCTGAACCATTAGGGTTTGTGTTTTCAGGGTTTTTTTTCTGCATCCATGAGGGCTGCACACTTCTTTAATGAGAGTTGAGAGTCTCATGTAAACATACATATCCAGGGGCTAGGTATTTAAGGCAAAAGATAAAATACCACAGTACTCGTGATAAAATTTCTGGAGTTGGCAACACTGAAAACATGGCTCCCCCTCCCCCCCCCCAACAACTCTAGACCCAGCTAATTCGCAGTAGGAATTTCCTACACATCTTTTACGATTTCTTCAAAAACTGTAATACGTATTTAAAATAATGAAATCTTGGTAACATGAAGTCTCACCACTGAAATTCTAAAACTCTAAACGGGAAAGACTGCTGGCTTTTTACTTAAACTGTTTTTATTTTAGTGTGGATGAACGAAGGTGCAAGTTTGCAGGATTTTATAAGTACCATTTTCCATAATATTTTACCAATTCATGGTTCTGTTTTCATCTTTTCAATCTATGGACTTTGATGAATTCCTATAGACTTTCATTGAGCAACTAGGACCTAGTGTTGTGAACTGTAACTTCCTCACAAGTCTTTTTCTAAGTAATAAATTCTATTGATTATCACATTTCCATCTGAATGAAATCTTGTGTAACTTTTGACACACATCATGGAACTATTTTTAAATACAATTTCAGTGATTCAGTACTTAATAAACAGTATTATTCATTATCATTTATGTATTTATAGTACAGCGCCTATATTCAGTTCTGAATTAAATACTAAAGTTTTTTTGAATGGATTTCTTACCCTAACGTAAATAAATTTCTTTTAACATAAGCCTTCAATGGTTCTACTGCAGTAATCATAAAAATTAAATGATTTGGGGAACTGAAAGACTCCTTATCCCATTTTCAACCTTTTAGGTTCCTAGTTTCAATCAGTGCTAATGTTCAATTAGTGAATGTTTCAAAGTTCTTGCCATCGTTAGGATTTAAATAATCTATCTGAAATGAATTGGCTTTGCTGCATTATCTACCTGATACTTGTCCTGTCTGGATTACATCTTAACTGACAGAGACAAAGATTTAATATGCATGGAAGCTGAAGTTATGCTCTTAGTTCTAGAGAAACAATGTTTCCAGGTCAAGGCTGGGGCATGTTATCAGGGCAGTATCGTTGGGGAGGGAAGAGGAAAAGAGATTTGGTTGCTTTTTCATTCTTCCTATGCTGTACCTGTTTTTGGCATTAGTAGTGCCTTTAATTTCCATTGGTATTGATCGAGCCCTTTTATAAACATGATACAAAAATTAAAAAAAACCAAACCCACAATATATTATATATCATCTCAAATAGGAAAAATAGTCAATTTAAAATTACATTGGAGCTCTGTTTTTCATGTGCCTTTTGTCTGAGTAAGGGTTACATCTGAAAATTATGTGCAAATTTTTCTGAAAGATTAAATTATTATGAGTTTATTGACAGAATTTTAGCTGCCACTTGACATTTTTTTGCTTTTGTGGGTTGGAGGGAGACAAGTTAAGCTGGCCTGGGTAAAATGTTAAATAACCCTGATTTTTAATGCAAATTTTAAATTAGATTTTTTTTTAAAGTAAATCTTATGGTGACTGCTGTATAAAGTGACTCAATCTCTTAATAATTCAGCATCTGATATTAATATAACTTGGCTCTAACCTTTTCTCCTTTGCTGAATACATACTAAAGAAAAGTAGGTTTTAATTTAAATTAAATATATAAGAATATTGGAAAACATTAAAATTAACAGATAATGAGAAACTTACACACTTAAAAGACGACATAACAGAGGTCAGCTAGTTTGAAGGGTGTTAATTTGCAGCTAAAAATGGTGATACTTTACTGTAATATCTTAATTTGGAATCCTTAACATAAATAAGTGACTTCTGTAACTAAAAGCTGCTTTTATACATGTTTCTGTTTCAGCCTTTAATCTGGACAATGAACAACCAGATTACGATATGGACTCTGAAGATGAGACGTTATTAAACAGACTCAATCGGAAGATGGAAATCAAGCCGCTACAGTTTGAAATTATGATTGACAGGCTTGAAAAAGCCAGTTCTAATCAGGTATTGCACTCTTAAGAAATAATCCTCTCTTCTTTTACGGATAATCATTCTCATTAATGTTTTGATTTTGTTTCACTTCTATTTAATCTCTCACATCTTTTTCTTAACCTTTGAGTATCACTACTGTGCATCCCACTAGTTGTTTGAAAAACACAACCCCAGATCTGTAGTGTGTGTTCATAAAACCACAATACTCTTCTTTATCTTATTAGGCAGGTAGAGTCACTAAACGTTTAATTACCTAGAATGAAAATGGTAAGTGAAATAATTTTTTTTTAATGTCCTCATTGAACACCAAAATTTAGTGAAATAAAGGGGATGTCTATCATCCTATTTTGTCAATATCAGTGTTAGAGAGATCAACTTTAGTAGGCTGACAGTTTTTTGCATGCACATCCGGATTTTCCTTAGCGTTCCTTTTCTTTGGTCTAATTTTGGGTTTAGTGTGCGGGGGGGTGGGGTGGCCAGTGATATCCAGGAGGTCAGACTAGATGCTCTAGTGGTCCCTTTTGGCCTTAAATTCCGTTACTTTGGAGGAAAAAAAAACCTGACATTTTAAATTTGTATTCTAATCTAAAAAAAAAAAACCCAAAAAGCCCAAAACAAGCTAAACCCAGGATTTTTCTGTTACAGGCTAATCTTTAGTCACTTTAGTTTACTTTCCAAACTTAATTCCTGATCCTGAGAATTGGGGAGCACTCTGTTTCTGTTGACTTCAGTGGAAATCATAGAACTTCAGTTGGAGTTGAGTGCTCAGTAACTTGGTGGTGCACATCCCTCCAGCTCTGAGTTTTTGGATTCTAATTTGAGCTGCGTCTTTTATAAAAATCCCTTAATGATTTACTATTTTAATGTTTTACCCTAAATATGCAAAACATGTATTAGAAATTTCTTAAATAGTTTCTCTATATTACACTACAACTAGGAAAGGTAATTCTGCGGACATTGTTGACCTTAACAATAATAAACTATATATAATCTGATGGAGTATCAGGTGAATAAACTAATCGGTTACTGAGATGCATCTTTTTCCTTTTTAATTTTTTTTTTTAAACCCTCATCTTGCAGGTTGTAGATACAGATTACTTTTCTGTTTGTAGGGAGTGTAAGACGATGTGAAGATTCACAAATCAGGAAAGGAAAAATAAAAATCCCAGTGACTGGTCACTTCATATTCCTTTTTTCAGGCATGCTTCATTTAAAAAAATAACTCAAAACAAGAACAAATCAACTTAAGCTACTTGGTAATAAACACATGTGACCTTTTGCACTTCAGCCAGTTGGTTGGAGAAAGAACATGCACTTTCTCTATAATTCCCTCTTTTGCACCAGCTTCTGTTTTTCTTTTATAACTCTGGTTAGATCATCACCTCTCTCATGCCAGAGTGCTTTTACACCTTGTCACAGGAGGTTCCAGCAAATGGGAAGTTGGGTTGGTGTTCCTTTTTTGCTTAATTGAGTAGCTTCACCAAAGGACCGAAGGAAGATTTTGGCTCCTTTTTCTCTTCAGTTAGCAACATGTCTTCATTAACCAGCCTGTTTTCTATGTTTGCCATGGATAAGATGCTTCAATGAATCTCTTAGCTGGTTAAAGGTGGAGCCTCAGAAGAGGACACTCACGAGGTGCTCCTTGTGTGGTGTCGACTGTGTGTACCCTTTCCAGGGAGCAGAATGGCCTACAGTGGTCACATCTCCTTTTTCCACCCTTGAGTAGACAGTGGATAGGATCTCCAGCTGGTGCTGGATCTTGCTGGGAAGCTAAAGCCAACCCATAGTGAGAAACATGGTAGGGAAAGGGCTGAGGAGCCCCTGTACCTTTCACAGCTGGATCTGAATACAGTTCATGCCACCTCAGTAAATTATACATCTGGGGGCTCTCTTTAGTACTGCCATTAGTACTCTTTGCAGGAGAGTGAAAAAGTAAGGAAGTCCAGGGAGAAAGTTTCCACAGGTTGAACAAGTATTGAGTTATGATTTTGTTCATAGAACTGGTGTGATGGGCCTGGAAGCACTCTTGTCATCTCCTAAGTACTTTCCTGACTCTCAGGGGGCTCAGTTAGGAGAGCTGCATGCGTCTGTTCTTGGCAACATGATCAGACAAATCTCTGCCTGTGGGAATTCCCAGAGAATTTTACTGAAAGCCTTTCCAGTGCAGGAGCCCCACAGGACAGTCATCACCAGCAACACCAGTTTTTGGAATTGGGAAAAAGCCCAGGAGACATGGCCCAGACAAGAAAGGGATGCATATGTCAGTCCTTGAGCTCAGAGCAGTGAGGCTAGCATTAATGTTCTAGGAGATAGTCTCCAAGCTAGTCAGTCCTTCAATAAACAAAATTAAGGTGGTCTTGTTTATTTATGTGCCAGATGCTCACCAGGAATAGAACCTGAGTCAGAGAAGAATGTTCTCTTAAAATAAATGGGGAAGAATCTCAGAGCCTTAAGAATAGCAGTCCTGGTAGGAGTCCTCAATTTGCAAGCGATTAACTGAGTTGTAAAGCTATCAGTCTTGATGAGTTTGATTTGGAGGGAAATGAAGTGGATCCCCCAAGGATTGTGTTAAAAAGTAAAAGGAGATGAAGGAATATTGATTCTAATGTCTCTTGCCTGGCCTTACAATTCAAGCTAGTTAACTGATGATCTGATCTAATCAACAAGGCCCTCTCTTTTTGGATTTGATGTCTCCAGGGCCATTTCATTTTACTGCAGAAGGAAAACTACATTGAAAGGATTGGTGTGTGAGAAGCAAACCTTGAAACATCTGGGGCTGTCTCTCAAAGTGAGGCAGACATTTAGCTGAGATTAAGAAAGTTGTCTATCTCCATGGTCCACAGTTCCAGTTGGAATGCTCTTTTGGTTTGCACCAATGCTAGGAGTTAAAAGATCAAAGTGGTGATCTGTTCCCTATGTTCTTGTTGTTTCTTTAACTAGATAAAGGTCTGTCTCTCAGTATGTTGAGAAGTCGGGTTCAGTAGTGAGAGAGCTGTGGAAAGACACTGGGTGGGTTTGCATCCCTTAGTAGCCAGATTTTTTCAGAGCAGTTGGAACAGGTTTTGGCTAAACAAATAATTGTTTCTCCTTGGCTACTGTAGTGTTTCAAACATTGAGTATTTATCTCTTGTAAAACACTGACATTGGTTACTCTTATTTTGGCTCTCAATTAAAATGACCTTTCTGGTAACCATAATTAGGATGAACTTGCAGTCCCCTCGTGGTGATTCCTCTTTCCGGTTTTTCAGTGTTAAAGTAACACATCTCTTGGTTCTCAGCCTTACATTGAAGATGAATGCTGAGTTGCACAGGAATATAAAGATTACTCTCCTTCCCTTTAGGCCCCTGCTGTCTTTTTTGATAATGAAGGAGCTTGGCATTTCCTAGATGCCACCGAGGTCCTGAAATCTTACCTACACAAAGTCAAAGAAGTCAGTGCTTCAGACTCCTTGTTTTTCTTGTGTTCTTGCCAAGAACAATTCATTTTCTGTTGGTCCTTGCTGAATGGATTTGAGTCTGTGTTAAGGAAGCATATATATCAGAGGGTTTTGTGTGTCCTATGGAGGCATTAGGAATTGCTGATTATAATGTGACTGCTTTGTGGGGACTGTCTGCTTAGAGAAGATGTCAGGCAGCTTTTTGGTGTTCTCTACATAATTTCATGGACCATTTTGTGGATGCTCGAGCTTCTGCTGATACTTTGGGTAATAGGATTCAGAATACTGAATTTGAGTGTTAGGAACCACTAGGCAAAAAACAATTTCTAGATTGTTGGATCCCCACAAGCAGAAACAAGTTTGATCTCACCTCTAAATTGCTTTTCTGTAAGGGCTTCCAAAACCCTGGAATCCACCTAAGAATCTTACTTTGTACATAGTTTGTATTTTAGTTTTATTTGGAATGTGAGTCCTACTGATGAAGTTAAAAGCTGTTCGGTGAGGGTCAGTTTCTTCTCTTCAGCTAGCAAGATGCCAAATGATCCTGTCAGTCAATTTGAGGAGCTACCTGAGTAAGCAAAAGGACAACCCCTCTCGCCCCTCGGTGTCCATATTAATGGAGCCCCTTGTGGGAATATAATTAGCAGGTAGGGTTGGCCAAAAGTCCACTTTCCTTTACAGAGAGAACAAAATTAAATAATGAATCCTGTTCCCAGTGCAGAATTGATACTTTAAAAATATTAATTCATAAAACCAAAGGAAGGAAAACTGAATATTTTAGAATTTCTAAAATGCTGTTCATAGTAATGGACAGACTGGCTTTTTAAAGTGTTTTTTATACACTTTATATACACTTTATATATATTTGTATATAAATGAAGTACATATACTTTTCTCTGTAGATACTGTATTGGCATGTGAGCAGGTGCATGTGGCCACTAAGGCTAGTATTCATTCCAGGCAGAATGGACACAAAACTACTATATGGGTGTTGTGGGGATAATAGTAGTGTAAGGACAGAATTGCTGACTTCCTTTTTTGCCATTGCTCTCCTTGCACTACTCTAGGTTGTATAGCTAGTACTCATTCCAGTCAGAATAGACAAAATTATTGTGTTACTGCTAAGTGGCAGTGGTTATTGTGGATATATGACATATTTTATAACGTCTAAAAAAAAAAATTCCACTGCTGATGTTTATCGTCTTCTTTTACTTTAATGTGGATGGTAGGCTTAATACTACCTCATATGCCACTGCCACAGAACTCCTTTTGAGGCTGAGTACATGACCCACATGTTATAGTGCAAATCAAGCCTTTCAATGCAAGAGAATTGTTAGGTTTATCTAGAAGCTTTAGAAAGAAGGATGAATGAAGACTGTAAATGACTTTCTCATTGCTATTCTTACTGAACTACATCTTTGTGTTTTCTTTCAGCTTGTAACACTTCAGGAAGCTAAATTGCTGCTAAATGAGGATGATTACCTTATTAAAGCTGTTTATGACTACTGGGTGAGAAAACGTAAGAACTGCAGGGGGCCATCCCTTATCCCTCAAATCAAACAAGAAAAAAGGGACGGCTCCACCAACAATGACCCTTACGTTGCCTTTCGGAGGAGAACTGAGAAAATGCAGACTCGAAAGGTAATTTGTGAATATAGGACTGGATCCTGCAGCATGCTAAGCACTTTGGTCCCAATCCAGCAAAGACCAGGATGCTCAGCACTTTGTAGGATAACCCCATAATATGCCTAAATTTGTTATCTATCAACTAGTCTTTTTGTATTATGTTCATCATTATAGTGTCTGTCTAATGTCCTAAGTAAATTTAAACCTTGTTAAACTGACACAATAAATTGTAATCTAGCCTGTTTTCTAATAATAAAAGTAGCTAAAGGTCATACTCCTGCTGCTGTGGTTTTATAATCAGTTTCCTGTGCAGTACCTGATCATTTTAGTAGAAATGTATTTAGCATGCTTATCCATTGTTGTTGGATGCAGCGGTAGAGGGTTATGATGGAACTGGTAATTGAGTTGAAGAAAAGAGTATTAAGTCTCCTCCTTGACCTGGCCACAAGTGGGAGGGAAAGGTGTGATGCATCCTCTCAACTGCTTCTTGGATGTGTGATGGGGTGCGACTCACCGCTGCAGTACTTCTTACTGGCTATATTGGGAATTAGCTCTGTGCCCTCTTCTGGTGGTATCTTGCCCAACGTCACCTCTACTCCTGGACCCGTCACTCCCAGGACTGCGGCATCCTCTTCATGACACTGCCCTCCAGCTGTGTCATACTCGGTGTTCTCCCCTTCTGGGGGACCTGCAATCTCTGCCCAGCCACTTCCCTCAGTGGCAACTGCAGTCCATTGTTCCAGGGCCGCTTCCCATGCAGCTCCAGCACCCTCTTCTGCTCTTACCTCCGGGCCTCAGCCTGCAGGCCCTAGTGGCCAGCCAGGAGCTCTCTCTAGCTCTCCAGCCCCTGCTTGCAGCACTGAATTGTCCTAGGTGCTGGAGCTTTTTCCCCCTGCTAGGAGCCTGCTCTTCTCCTCTCTAGTTCCAGTCAGCTACTCAACTCTGCTCTGCTCTGCTCTGCTCTGCATGCCTTCTTCTGTGGGCCTGCTAGGCCATGATTGGCTGCTCCTTGCAGCCCCTCTCTAACTGGCTGTCTCCACTGCAGCCTCCCTAGGGCTGCTTTTAACCCCTTTTCTGCCAGTGAGGGGCAGCTCCCCATCACAGGGTGCCAAACAGCTCAAACAATATCCTATTCATTCTTGGATGCCGAAGGCTCCAACTGTTCCTAAACATCCATCTTCCTCCAGACAACTTCAGCAATGTAGCTAGGCATTTTCAGTACAAAAATTTATCATGCATTGAAAATTTAAGGGGCAGCGTAAAATAAATTTAATTGAATATTAGAGTAGAATACTGCACAGATTGTAGCATTTATTTTCTTGTTTAACTAAAAAAAAGCACTTCCATTTAAAAAAAAAAAATTACTCAAAGCTGCCACAGAATTATACCTTAAAATGCCTCAGAAAGCAGGATGATTTTATTTCGGTTTTTATGAAAAAAGTTGGTAGTGATTGGACATCTAACATGCCAGTGAATGCCAATGAAAATGAGGCAGGATCAGAGGCTAAAATAGGGAAAAAAACAAGTTAAAAATTACTTGGGCCTTGTTTACACTGCTACTTACAACGCTGAAATTTTCTTCGCTCAGGGGTGTGAAAAAACAGACCTCTGAGCAATGCAAGTTTCAGCACTGTAAAGTGGCAGCGTAGATAGCGCTGGTAGCTATTCTCCTCACGCAGGTGGTTTTATTACAGTGCCAGGAGAGCTCTCTCCCAGCACTGGAGCTGCGACTACACAGCCATGTTAAAGTGCTGCTGCAGCAGCGCTTTAAAGTCGGCTGTGTAGACGTACCACTAGACAAGTTAAATGTCTTCAGGTCACCAGGGTCTGTTGAAATACATCATCGAATACTCAAGGAGCTGTTTGAGGAAATATTTGAGCCATTAGCGATTATATTTGAAAAGTCGTGGAAGACAGGAGAGATTCCAGAGGACTGGACAGGGCAAATGTAGTGCTGAAAGGGAAATAAGAACATCCCAGGGAATTACAGACCAGTCAGCTTAACTTCAGTACCTGGAAAGAAAATGGAGCAAATAATTAAGCAATCAATTTGCAAACACCTAGCAGATAATAAGGTGATAAGTAGCTGTCAGCATGGATTTGTCAAGAACAAATTGTGTCAAACCAACCTAGTAATGACTTTATATCTGATTTGTATCACAATTTACTTGAACCTGTTTGTGGGAGACAGAGGACCAACACAATACAGATCAGCTGTTTGAGTTGCTAATCACTAGCTTAAGTTGGTTATAGCTGGAACTGTAAAGTCCATAATTTGATATCAACCTTAAGTATAGCAAAACTCATCACTTGCAGAATCTAGGTAAGCAAAATATTTTGGGGCCAAATCCTCAGCTCTTTATTTATACAAACTTCCATTGACTTGATTGGAGCTTTTTTTGAAGAAAAAAATTAGCTTAGGATTTGATAGCTCTTCTTGTAATCATACTTACGGTTTGGTGCACTGAATAGTTTATTCTTGTGAAAGGTTTATGCTATGGTCAGATTCTGCTTTCTGACCACAATGTATAATATTTTGCTAAACTGATGTAATTTACATCTTCCAGATTTTGCTTTTGATCTATGCTCTAACTAACATTCCATCTATTTTCAATAGAATCGAAAGAATGATGAAGCCTCTTATGAGAAGATGTTGAAATTAAGAAGAGAGTTTAGCAGAGCCATAACAATTTTGGAGATGATTAAGAGAAGAGAGAAAACAAAACGGGAGTTGTTGCATTTAACATTAGAAGTTGTGGAAAAAAGGTAAAGTTGCCATCCAACATTAACTATGAGAGCCCCACTTTAAATATGTATAAAATACTGCATTAAATAAAGGGGTTTCCTTCTATCTCAGATGCATAGTAACATATTTTGTAAATTAAGCTACTGCTTCTGTATGTATACATGACTTTGGAACTTTTTTGCTTAGTTGAAGGCTTAAATCTCACTGTAAACTTCATAAAACTGAAAATTGTGTGTGTTTGTACAGCTTATTTTTTTTTGATAATATGGTGTTGCCATTAAAATGTATAATGTTCCCCTTCTATAACTTTCAGGTACCACTTGGGTGATTATGGAGGTGAAATCCTTAATGAAGTCAAGCTTAATAGACCTGACAAAGAGATGAGCACCACTCCAGCAACTCTTCATAATGGAAACCACCACAAAGTTCAAGAATGTAAAGTTAAGGTAAACTGGTTTTTGTCCACAATGAGACATCTTGTTGCTTTGAACAGCTCTTGTAGTTGGGTTGGCTAGTCAATCTAATGTGCAGAGCGGGTGCTTGGATTGGGAAAGAGAGTAAAAGACTCTCCCTAGCCTGAAAAGCTTATAGTCTAACGTGGTTCAGATGTCTTGGTATCAGTGACACCTGACATCAGTTTTTTCCTTAAAAAAGAATAATATAGTATTCTTCGTTCCTATCTTTCTCACTATACTCTCTTTTAGTTGTAAGGAGATACATACGTAAACACTTAAATGTGAATTTAAGGGCTTATACCATATACTGAGACATATAGTGAACTACTTCTCTTGCCTTCCTTTTGGGGAGTAGAGCTTTGAACTTTTTTCAGCAGCACAGTCCAGGAATACTGATAGCTTTGAACAGAATCATTCCACAACACACAGATGAGAATATTAGGGATATGTGGGGTGTCAGTAAAAGGCAAGGAAAGAGCTACAGTATTCTAGGGGTTGGCATAAACTAGGGATTATGCATCAGAGATCAAGGCCTGTTAACAATTCCAGGTAGCTAGCTAGCTAGCTCAAGAATACAAGCTTTACTGTTTATTTTGTATTATGTCAATGCTTAGTGAAAACAGAGTGACCAAAATTTTCAGGAAACTCCTTGGGTTGTCTGTCAGTAGTCTGACATTATTGAGAGCTGTGCACTGTCAGTGTTAACTAGCAGTGATTCTGATTTCCTCTCTCTGTTGACAGTGCGATAGTATCAGAAACTGTGTGTTGTTAGTGGAAAACAATACAGACAAGGTGTGAGCCTTTTAATTCTACGTAGGCACCAGAAGCTACCAGGAGGGAGAGATCTGGAAGACTTACTCTATTTGTCATGCGCATGTTAATTATTTTGACAGGCTGAGATTGGGAGAGCTGTGGGCTGCCAAATTTTGTGAAATGTTATCCTTTATTTGCAGAAGAGTGTTGTTCCTTAACTTCCTTCTGTCTGTGCTGAACCACAGATAGTCTAGTTTTATTTTTATACCTACTGAACTTGGGAGTGTTTGTAACATCGGAAAAGTAGATGTTACATAGCTAGAAACATGCATAGCTAGAAATTTTGGACACCTTCAAACTGGTCACACTGCACAGTTTTTTGTAAACTCAGGCAATAGATAAAATAATTAATCTTTTTGAGATCTCTCTATTTAAATCATTAGTGGGAGAAGCTCCACCAAATAAATACTCTCTAACAAATAAACATTTTAAAACTCCTGGTCTAGATACCTCAGAAGAGAAGAAACATATCAAGAGTTCAGGTGTAATCTAGCCAGATCATCAAATCAGAATTGCCTAAGAGATAGTGGAGTTAGATCCAAATATCCATCCTACACTGATCAGTTTTTACCTAGTGCTTACTTTTATCCTTCCCTTTTCCTTAGTGCTTCCTGAAAAATACATTCTCAAAGCTCAAAAAACAAGGGAAAAAAATCCTGTAGAGATCTCTCTCTCCTTTGTATTGGACTGCTCAAAATAGATGAATAAAAATTAGGTATTCAAAAAACCCCAAAAGATTGTAGAATAATTATCTGAATATTCCATTAGAGGGTAGTTTTGACCTTTTGTGCACAATAGAAGTAAAATATTTAGTACAGAAGGACCTAAAGTAAACACAATTCCTCAGGGCTACTCCATGAATAGAATGAGAGATTCAGGTATTTCTGCACAATGTTGTCTTATTACTACAAGAAAAGAGCGCTATCCTTATTTCCAGATGAGAAAAAAATTAAGGGTTTTTTTTTTCTTGTCCTGTGTCAAATGCTGATTGGTGCTGAGCCTCTATAACTAACTTAAATTGAAATGGCTATTAGGTCAGTATGCTCAACAGTATGTACTGTAGGTTTTGAATGGTTTGTCTAGTTTAGTTTTAAACTTACCATGTGATGGGACTTCCACCATTGGGAGTCTGTTCCAGAATCTAATGGATCTCATCAAGAGGTAGAACAATTCCTAAATAATTTGTCCCTTCTGGATGCTCACACTCTTCAAATAGGTTTCAGATAAGCAGCCGTGTTAGTCTGTATCCGCAAAAAGAACAGGAGTACTTGTGGCATCTTAGAGACTAACAAATTTATTTCAGTGTAAGCTTTCTTGGGCTACAGCTCAGTTCTTCGGATGCAACTGTATATGGTTGTGTCTTTACCTCTTCCCACTTAAGCAAGCTATACAATTCTCAGTTCTCTTGGGGACAGTCTTCGCATGAAGCAAACCATTGTAATGCAGGAGAGGATGAGGCTGAGGCTGTTAATATTTCCTCTTAATCCAGAAGTCCTTCTGGTCCCAGATCACTGTTAATGATTGTGAAGCCCAGAATTAAATACAGTAAAGTATAAAAATCAGTATAAAAAAGCAGGGAAGACTGTGAGGATTTCTATTGCCTATGTGCCTGATTTAAAAAAACAACAAAACAATCATTGTAACAGGAGCAGCTCTGAATTCCTGAATCTGTGGTTGGCCTCTATGAGGAGCCTCAGTCAAAGCCAGGGAAAGAAAAGAGGTGAAAGCAGAGGGAGGAAGGAAATGGGAATTCCTTTTTGCTTTATTGTTTCCACTTGGGACAAAGCAGAATCAGAACTGTACACTGAATGTTATTTGGACAGATGGTTCTCCTTTTGCTGAGCTCTGAGAGGAAATGACACATCAAGAAAGAGAAAAATTAAGCAGTGGCAGACATCAGAATCCACACATTTAAAATACAGTAGAATACAACATCTGTGCTCAGGTTTTTTTAAATGTGGGGAGGAGACTAAGGGGCGTAGATTGCTGCCACCATTTAACTGTTTTTTCTGTTAAGAAAGAAATATGTCTGTCAGAGAGACCTTGTAAAAGTATATAGGTCATGGGCACACTTCAATTTTATAGTAATGAAACAGCATTTAAAAATTGAATTGACAAAAGCATATTGCAGGAACGTATTATATGATATTCCTAAATTGTTTGCCCTTTTGCTTCCTGCATTGATTCCAAAATATGATTTTATAGCATTATGACTATGAATTACAGTTTTTATTTAACACTAGTGACATCTACTGGTTAGTTGCAGGCAGTTACCTTTATTCTGTTACAAGAACAAACTTACCTTGTACTGTGTGTGTGTTTTGTTTGTTTTTTTAATTAAGGCAAAGTTACAGTAAAACATAAAAATAGTACATCTTTTACTTGCGTAGGATCAGGTTAATTATTCAAAGATCCTGGCTAACAATTCTGTTTTTCTAGCTAGAGAGCCCTCCTGAGCGTTCTAGAAGGGGTGACCAAATTTCTAAACAGCTATCCATTGTATTGTGTTTATCAATTATTAAAATTACTTCCATTGTTTGCATTAGCTACAATCCAACATTGATGCTGACAAGTTAAATTCTTAGAAAAACTTGTAGTTTCCTCAGCAACCAAACTGTGTCTTACTTGTAACAGAAAGGTAGAGAGTGAGGATAAGTATTGGTTAAAGTTTTAAAGTATTGTGAGAGTTCTGAAGTTTAACTGTTGCTGATAAGCATTTGTTCTTGAATAAAGTTTTTTATTTAATTCTGATCAGCTTCATACTGTAGATTAATCTTGCTGAAGTAAGCTACTAGGATGAAATAGTAATAACCGTTAGCACGGGATTCTAAACAAAATGAAAAGTAATGAAATGAGAAATAAATGGAATAAACCCAAATCATTGTTCTTTATTCCATATCCCAAGCAAATTTAAAACATTTAAGAGAATTGCATGTCTTGTGACTTAGGAAACTGAGTTTTGAAAATAACCAGAATGGGATTTTCAGCTACAGGATATTGAATTGATTGGTCCAAAAAACCACAACACCCTGTGTAGTCTAAAAAAGAGATTTGTTCAGTATAAAAGATATTTCAGTGGTCCTTTTGTTTAGCTCTGAGATTGCAAACAATAATGGCTTCCCAAATGTATGTTTCAGGAAAAGAGGAGAAAAGTTTTAATGAATTAAGGAATATTACGTTTTCTTTCTCTTGTCCAAAAAAACCCTTCTTTACAAACAGCATCCTCACCACCCATCTCTAAAGGAAGACATGTCAGACGTTGTCCGTCAAAAGAAGAAGTATCCAAAGAAGCCTAAAATAGAGAGTGTAATAACTCCTCAGCAGCCCACTACTGAGCCATTGCCTGTTATCAGTAAGAGTGACATTAAACAGTATGACTTCCACAGTTCAGATGAAGATGAATTCCCACAGGTAATTTTTAACTAAAATAAAATACAAGTAGTTACTTATAACTGGGGAAAAAAATAAAAATTGACTTGAGTTTAGGTGATCTAACCTCAAAAGTGAGTATATGGTTCTCCTGATAAGAGATGTTGAATAGTTGGGTTGAGACAAACGCCTATATAGCATAGTCATGTAAAATAATTGAGGTTGGTTCTGTTATTTTGACAAAGATAGAAGGGCTTAGCAATTAGAGGAGGGGGCTGGGAGGTAGGTTGAGGTTATATTCCTGACACTGTTCGTAAAATGGGTTAATAATACTTACCCAACTTTCTAAAGAGCTCTGAGATCCATTGAAGAAAAGCTGTATAAATGCCAAGTATGTGAATGCCTTATGTGGCCATCAAGTTTTTGTCTCAAATACATTGCATTTTAGTGAAATCGATGTAGGTGTTTGTACACCTGCATTTTAGAGGACCGTCTTCCACCATCTGTTTTTCTGACAAATGCTGCTACCAAAATAGCATATTATAAACTATATTGGAAATGCTTTCTCATCAGTCCTAGATTTTTCTCCTGATATTTCTGATATGATTTTCTCAATTTTAAGTGTTAAATAGATAACTTGGGATGGCAGTTTCGACAGCTGTGGTTCAGTGGATTAAGCACAAGACTGGGAGTCAAGAGATCTGGTTTTATTGCTGATTCTCCCACTGATTTATTGTATGACCTTGGGGATGTTACTTTACCTTTCTGTGCTTCCTTTCCCCCTCCCCCCCCAAAAAAAGTTAAAAAAATTTATCCATCTTTGTAAGCTATTTGAAAATCTCTGAATACAAAGCACTACATAAATGCAGAGTAGCATTACTCAGTATACAGTCAAAAAGAGTTAATTGCTTATGACTTATATTTAATTATTAGTGGCTTTAAAGAGGCTCTGAAGTATCTCTAAATTGTGGATAGTATGATTATAGAGAGTGAATTTGCTTGTGCTTTAGGTACCCTCACCAGTATCGGAACCTGAAGAAGAAAATGATCCCGATGGACCTTGCGCTTTCAGAAGAAGAGCGGGATGCCAGTATTATGCTGTAAGAATTTTTGTTGCTGCTTTTAATAGCGTCCTGGCAGCAAGCTAATATTAAGAGGAGTGTCTCTATCTGAGACAAGGAATTAGGCTGTTTGTTCAATCCAAAGAAAATCTTCTCAACAGTTCCCTGACACTGATTTAACTGTTCACTAACCTTGTAAGCAAAAAGCAGACTACTGACCTTTTTTGTTCCGGTTCCCTAGTTTGTTCTTCAATTTTGCTGAATTTTCTGAGTGCTGGCAGCAAGTGCCATCCTTGCTTGGCCACTAATTTAGTCATTAGATCCACTGAGCCCTAGAGATTTAGCTGCAGCTTCCTCCTCCTCTGCTCTTCCAACAGCAAAATGAATGATTTTTGATTGCACTTTTTTTTCTGGTGCAATCAAGAAAGGGTATATATTGTGGCACACACCTCCTCCCAAAATTCCCACCTCCTTGTCGCAGAGTTGTCTGACCCCTTAGTTTTGTGATCTGAACTTTTGCTAGTTTGAAAACAAGAGTTGACAAAGTGGGTCAGACCATGGTTCATCTTACCCAGTATCCTGTCTCTGACAGTGGCCTGTACTAGAGTTTCAGGAGGAATGTACTGACCAAGGCAATTATGAAATGATCCAGCCCTGTCTTCCATTCCCAGCTTCTGGTAGTCAGAGGTTTAAGGTCACCCCGAGCATGGAATTGCATCCCTGACCATCTTGGCTAATAGTGATTGATGAACCTGTTCTCCATGAACTTACCTAGTTCTTTTTTTTAACCCAGTTATACTGAGAGCATTCCTCCCTGTTTCAGTCATAGGTAGTGTTGTAAAATACTTTTAAGAAATGGTATTATACAGTCATAGTTTTCTTGACCCAAATATATGCCATAAATTTGTGCGAAATTGAATTTTCTTCTCCTCCACAGCCTCGTTTGGACCAAACTAATTATTCATGTGAGAATTCGGAACTGGCAGAATTGGACAAGCTGAGGTACAGGCATTGCCTCACAACCCTTACGGTCCCAAGAAGATGCATAGGATTTGCAAGAAGGCGAATTGGCAGGGGAGGAAGGTAGAGTGGTATTGCTTTGATTATTTTGGCCCTTTTAACCTTCCCATCCTTTAAAAAGAGATCACATAACTAATGTCTATTAAATTGTTTTTTGTTCTTTTCTTTTTAAATCAGGGTTATAATGGACCGAATATCTACAGAACACGATCCTGTCCTGAAACAGATAGACCCCGAAATGCTAAATAGTTTTTCAAGCTCTTCCCAAACTGTAGACTTTTCTTCTAATTTCTCACGGACCAATGCTTCCAATAAACATTGTGAAAACAGACTGTCCCTTTCTGAAATACTAAGCAATATCAGATCATGTCGACTGCCGTGTTTCCAGCCAAGGCTACTAAATTTACAGGACAGTGATAGTGAAGAATGTACCTCAAGGAAACCAGGGCAGACTGTGAATAATAAAAGAGTTTCTGCAGCATCTGTAGCTTTATTGAACACCAGCAAGAATGGCATATCAGGTAGGCAAGGATTTGAATTGTTGTGGAACTTGACATTTACATCTCCTGTGTTATCCCTGGGATTGGGCTGACAACGTCATCAGTGGGGATATGTGACCAAACAAGTACAGGTAAAAACTAGTTATTTTGAAGGTTTGAGATGCACAAAATTTTCACAAAAAACAACTTCAAGTTTCTGTAAAAAAAATTTGGGTAGATAAAGGCCAGATAATGTGTTAGATAATGCAGATTTGGGTATTCATGAATCAAAAAGTCAGGAATTACCTGTGTTTCAGTGCTGCTGTGCTACGCCTCCAGTTGCTGAGATTGAGAGTTTTGAAGGTATCTTGTTAGCTGAACCACTGTATAAGGAAGGAAAAATACTCCTTGTAAGTGCAAAACAGCATTTATTTTAAAGGGCTTATTCATTTGGTTTTCATATCCTGCTGAAGCAGAGAGAAAGCAGCAAGAATATGTTGATATAAAGCACTGGTGTTGTAATAGCAGTGCAATAACTATTTTTATGTGTGTATTGACTCCATTAATGTATATGTGTAGTGGGAAGATTCTGTTTGAGGGAATACCAGTTCTTGAAGTACAATATATCTACATGTACCACAGTGTGACTGTCACTCATTAGCTAAAGGAGAAGAGTTGTCAGTGGTATCTTGATGATAGTCATGAGTAACAGATGCATTATTTTCATCCCATGCAGTGACAGTTTGTTTATGGCTTTTGTGGAAGGTCATCATTTTGTATAACTAACTTTGGTGAAGTAGTTTTTGATGGGACATTTTGTGTGCAATTATTGACTATTTAGGAATTCTTTGTTCTATTTTAAATTCTCCCCCTCCTCCCCAAACTTTAACATGTATAAATGGCATCCAGTACCTAGATGTAACTTAGTTTTTTGAGTTGTCATCCAGATCCTTCTGTGTAGGTGCCAATGCACCTCAAGCACATGTACTTGGAGTAATTTGAATAACAGAATCTGTCAGAGCTGCGCAAGTGTCCTGTGCCTCCTTGTGCTACCTTACAAGGGCAGCATAAAGGGTGGGGCAACTCTGACCCTCCCTCAGTTCTGTCTTGTTGCCTGTGACAGCAAGACAGAACATGGTGAGCCGTCTGACCTACTAGTTTTTAACTTGGGCTAAATTATCTTAAATTCTTCAAAAAATCTTCAGTACTCTTTTGATTCACTTACATGTGACCACCATGAATAATACTTACCCATCTGTGCTGACTATTGATGAACAGATCCTCCCTGCACACACTCTCTTGTACTGGGCTCCTCAGCATGGCAGATTTGAAAACAGTGGGCTTCAAGCCCTGCCTGTCTTATGATGGACTGTTTTCCATTGAAAGATAGACACCCATAGGTACGTCTTCTGTTAAGGAGAATCCCATATGTTGGTGTGCCTACCATTTTCTGCAAGAATATGTAAGTTATGAGACACCTGATTGAAACTTCATCTTCTGGAGCAACATATAGGGGTCTCTTCAAACCCAGAGGAGATGACAAGTTAGCTTCATCCGACACACTGTCTAGCAGATAGGTGACATCAAAGACAAGAGTGGAGAAGATGAAGCCAAGCAAGGACATGGCATCATGGAGAAGAATCTGCCTCATTACAAATGCGAGTGGCAAATTGCCAGTCCATATTGTCCAGATATGACTTTTTGACCAGGGATAGAGCAACACCCTTTCTCTCAAAACTCCCACGTGACAACTGAGAGAGTCTCAGAAATAATCAGGGAAGGCCAGTTGCTGACCAAGATGGCCATATAGGCTTCTGTGGATGTTGTCAACACCACAGTCAGATCTATGGTCACAGCAATGATGATGAGCAGAAAATCTTGGCTCAAAGCATTGGGCATCCCTAGGGAGATTCAGGTCACAATCAAGGACTTACCTTTTGAGGGCATGGAACTACTTAGTGAGTGAATGGACAGTGCTTTGCACTCGTTCAGAGACTCAGAGGCCATCCTGCACTCCCTGGGTTTTACATCCCAACCCTGTACCATAAGCTGTATCACCCTCAACCCCCATCAAGACAACAGGTGCCAGCCTGTCATTCCTGGCAACTTGAGTACCATGCCTTGGCAATGCATCGTGCTTCTACAGCATTTCAGAAAATTTGACAGGATGTTTGGGAGCTACATCACATCTAGTCCAAAGAGCATGAACTTCAGCAGCCACCTCACCCCATGGGTGTGGCCTACCATAACGTTGGACAGATGGATGTTAGAGATCATTGCCCATGGCTACCCATCCAATTCTACTTTTTACCTGGATCCACCCTCCTTCCCCTATCAGAGACCTTTTGCACAAGAGCCTGTAAAAAGTAGAGGTGGCCTTGTTGCTTTGCCTAGGAGCCATGGAGGAGGTGCCACCAGAATTCAGGGGAAGAGGCCTGTATTTCTGGAGTTTCTTAATCCTGAAGAAGAAAAGGGGGCTCTTTGTCCTATCCTAGATCTGAGAAGACTCGGCAAGTACTTACGCCATCTTAGGTTCAAGGTGGTAACGCTTGCCTCTCATCTTTCCATGTCTTCGAGATCAAGATTTGGTTTGTGGCTCTCAACTTGCATAGCACAGATTTTGACAGGCAATGCATCAACAGTGCATTATATAAACAAGATAGGAGAGCTCGGTCATAACCCTTCTACCAGGAGGTCATCAGGCTGTGGACCTGGTGTCACTGGATAACCCCTCTGGATTTACACTTTACATTTAAACTGGAAGTGAGCGCCAGGGCAGCTGAGTCCACCCTCTACCACTACAAGGTACCCAGTCATATGGACACACTCATACGTTTGTCTAGCTCGCTCTTAAAACTTACTAAGTTTGTTTGCCATCACAACTCCTACTGGGAGGCTGTTCCAGAACTTCACCACCTCACTGATGGTTAGAAATCACCTTCTAGTTTCCAGTCTGAATATGTTCATGGCCAGTTTATATTCATTTGTTGTACCAACATTGTCCTTTTGCTTCAATCGCTCTTCACCATCCCTGGTATTACCCCCTGAATGTATTTATAGAGAGGAGTCATATCCCGTCTCTTCTTTTTGCTAGACTAAACAAGCTAAGCTTCTCCAGTGTCCTCCATTCCCTTAATCATCCTAGTAGCTCTTCTCTGCATTGGTTCCAGGCTGAATTAATCTTTCTTGAACCTGGAGAACCGGAATTGTGCACAGTATTCCAAATGAGGTTTTATCAGTGCCTTATAGAATGGCATTAACACTTCTCTGTCTCCACTAGAAATGCCGGACCTGTTGCATCCTAACATCACATTTGCCTTTTTCACAGCTGCATCACACGGATGGCTCTGAATCATCCTGTGATTGACCCACATACCCAAGTTTCTCTCCTCCTCCGTTGTGTCTGTCTTATGACGATGCAGCTTCTAGCAGAAATTCTTATTAGACCCTGAGTGCATGACCTTGTACTTTGTACTATTGAATTTCATCCCATTTCTGTCACTCCAGCCTTCAGGGTAAACTAGATCTTCTTGTATAATGTTCCAGTCCTCTTCTGTATTGATGCTGCCTCCCAATTTTGTATCAGTAAACTTAATTAGCATGCTCCTACTTTCTGTGCCAAGGTCATTAATAAAAATATTAAATACGATTGATCCCAAGAGCAACTCTACTAGTAACCTCCTTCCAGTCTGATAGATCACCTTTCATCACATCTCATTGCCTTCTCCCCTTTAGCCAGTTCCTTATCCCCCTAATAATTCTTGTACTGATCCTCTTCCCCTCCGCCCCCAACTAATAATTTCCCATAAACTACCAGGTGAAATGCTTCACTGAAGTCCAAGTATATTAGCACTACTACACTTCCCTTATCTAGAAAAAGTTATTTTCTTAAAGAATGATCTATCTTTGGTAAATCCATGTTGCATTACATCGCCTTTTCTATTTACTTCCATGAATTTAATTATTCTTTCTATCAGAATTTGTTTTAAGTTTACTGAGATCAGATTAACCCAATCTGTAATTGCCTGGAACTCTTTTTTTCCCTTTCTTAAGTATAGGTATGACATTAGCTATCCTTCAGGCACATGGTACTACCATCAAGTAGATTGAGGTATTAAAAATCCTCACTACTGGACTAGCTATCTCGTGCCAGATATCTCAGAACCACTATCAAATATTGCACCCAGCCCTATAGTTGTTGCATGTGGCAGCTTGGATATAGGCTGGTTGAGCTCTATTGACAGAGACTGTTTTTGACCGGTTCAAGAAAACCCCATACAAAGCCAGAAATCATCTACCAGAAAATCCACCCCTCCAAATGGAAATGGTTCTCCTATGGGGAATCCAGCATAAATTAATTCCAGTTAATACCAGAAATCGTTGACTACATGCCACACTTGAAACAGGCTGGATTGACTTTTAGTTCTTGCAAAGTCCACCTTGCAGCAATATCAACATGTCACACTCTGATGCAGTCATACTTGGTCTTCAGTCATCCAACAGTATCCAGATTCTTCAAGGGCCTCCTGCATACATACCCACGTGTTAGAGACCTGACTCCTGCATGGGATCTTAACACCACCCTCCTGAAACTCATGGAACTTCCATTCAAGCTGTTATCAGATAGCTGCATCATCTCCTTGATCTTAAGATGTGCTTTCTGGGAGCTATTACCTCAGTGTGGAGGGTCAGCAAGCGCTAAACTCTTGTGTCTGGATCTCCTTGTATCTCATTTCATAGGGACAGAGTGGTTCTGAGACTGCACCCTAAACTCATCCCTAAGGTAATCTTGTTGTTTCACTTCAATCAACCTGCCAGTCTTCTTCCTGATACTACCGTCGATGGGAGGGAAGAAGCTACTTACTTTGGATGTTTCCAGAGCCTTGCTTTATTACCTTTCAGACAGTCTCCCTGCCTCTTTGTGGCTGTATCAGGCTTGTTGAAAAGCTAAGCCATCTCACCTAATTGAATCATACACTGTATTTCCACCTGCTATCTCCAAACATTAAGGCATACTCCACCAAGACACTGGCAGCATCTTCTGTCTTTTTCAGAAATGTATCAATATCGGAGATCTGTAAAGTAACAACATAGAGCAACCCACTGATGGTAGTTAAACAGCCTAGAGTGGCCCCCTCACCATCAGCTGCGACTCTGCATTGGGAAGCTTTGCACAAAGCAGAGGACCCTTCCCAGATGGCAAGGACTTGGCCCCAGGGCCAGGAGAAAACTTTTGTAATCTTGTCCATCTGCCACTCATCTCTAATTCAACTACCTCTGCCTGTTACCTTTTCTTCCTCTCTCCATCCCAATCTCCCCCCACTTCCTACCAGCTCAAATCCAGGTCCCACATCCTCCTCACCTCTGGTGACATTTACCTTAATTTTGGTCCTCCCTCCATGCCCACTCTCTCCACATCCTACACACATTGCTGTCATCACCTCTGCCCCTTTTATGTCACCATTCCTAACTTCACACCCATCTCTTTTCTCCCCCTATCCCTCTTTCTTGCTTTCTTTGGAACAACCACTTCATCTTTATTAAGATCACAGCCTAGTCACATGTCACTCCTCCAGCTCATGGCTCTTCCAGAGATCTGGATTCCTTTGGCTGAAGCTGCCTCTGCAGCTGCCCTTTCTTACGGAGGCCTCTCGTCTCATGCGCTCCATATTAGATCAGACTGGGGTGAGGGTGTTGGGCTGCTTCCAACATTTTCCTCTTCTCATTCTTTCTCCTTGTTCGAATAGCTCTGCATGTGACTGTCGTGTCTCTTCCCCTTCCAAGTTGCTGACAACTACCATTCACCTAACTCTTCCTCATCAGTCTTTCCCTCTCATTTTGACTTTTGTCTCTCTCTTACTCTCTTCACAGTCTCCCACATCTCCTCATATTCAGCTTCCACATTCATGACCCATCTGACACCTTAGCTGCATATTTCCTTGGCCTCAACTCTTCATTTGACCTACACCTCTTGCCAGTTGTCCCACTCATTAAAGGGCCATTTACTACGCTGCTCTCCTTGCATCACTGTCCTCCACTTTTAACTCTCATTACAAGATCAGCCCTGACTCATCCCCATCATCCACTTCACCAATTTCTTCCAAGAGAAGATTGACCAAATGTTCTTCCCTCTCCCCTCGCCTTCCCCCCTCCCACTCTTCTCCCTCTCCACTGTCACAGATGCAGAAGTTTCTCATCTGCTGTTCTCCTCTAACCCCTCCACTTGCCCCAGTGACTCCATGCCACCTCCTGATCTCCCTTGCACCCATTCTCATCCTCTCACTTACTATTCTCCACTCTCATCTGGCCCTTTCCCCTCACAATACAAGTATGTGTTAGTCTGTTCCATCTTTTTAAAAAAACAAGCAAAACAAACAAAAAATCTCACCTGTGACTTTACTTGCTTCTCCAGCGAATACTCCATCTCTAAGCTCATTGAATGCACTGTCTGTAATTGCTTTCTGGAGTTCCTCTCCTCCAAGTCCATCCTACACCCTTTCTAGTCTGGCTTCTATCCCTTGCACTCCACTGAAACCGCTCTTACCAAAGTCTTCCTAGCCAACCTTAGAAACAGTACTCCATCTGCATTCTCCTTGACCTGTCAACAGCCTTCGACACCAACTATGCTCAGTCTTGTCCAACCTTATCCATGACTGTCCTTTCCTAGTTCTGCTCCTTCCTCTGTAATCACTTCTTCAGCATGCCCCCTTTCAACTTTCTGAGGGAGTTCCAAAGGGCTTAGTCCTTGGTCCCCTTCTCTTCTGTATCTCTGAGTAATCTCATCCACAAGCATAAATTCAACAACTATTTCTACACTGATGATTCATCGATCTACCTCTTTTCTCTAAATCAGTTTCCTTCTATCTAAACTAAAATCTTGGCCCCACTCTGACATTTTTTCCAGGTTGTCTAGTCATCAGCTCGTGTACAGTGTGGCAAAAACACAGCACTTGACCTCCCCCTCTTTTGATCATTCTGTGCAACACCACCACCATTGGGTCTGAATGTCATCTTCAGCTCTGACTTCTCTCTAGGTCATCACATCCAGACTAAGACCATGTCTGTATTAGTGATCTTACTGTGGCACAGCTTGTATAACCTCTCTATGCTGACTGGAGAGAGTTCTCCCATCAACATAATACAACCACCTCAACGAGCAGTGATAGCTATGTGCACAGAAGAAGCTCTCCAGCCAACAGAGCGGTGTGCACTCTACTACTTAAGTCGGCAAAACTTGTATCACTCGGGGTGGGGTGGGGTGTTTTTTCACATCCCTGAATGACGTACGTTTTGCCGACACATGTGGTCATGTAGACATAGTCTTAAGTCTTGCAGATTCTTTCTGCATAACTCTCTAAGATATGACCATTCCTCTCCATCTACACAGTCAGAATTCCTGTTTAGGCTCTCATCTCAATTATTGCAACATCCTTTTCTCTGACCTTGACAAATGCAATCCTGCTTGCTCATGTCCATTCAGAATGCTGCTGCAAAGATTGTTCCCTGAGCCCATTGCTTTAACCATGTCATCTATTTTAAATTCCTCAACTACCCCAGCTCTCTTTTATTTGCTCAAAGAAAAGCTGCTTGTCTTCTTTCACAGCCTAACCTCACCCTACCTTCCATTCACTATCAAAATGTTGAGACTCTCTCCTCCAGTCTGCCAATTGTCAGTCTCCATTTGTTAAATTTTCAAACAAGCACTTTCATGCTTTCTCCCATGTTGCCCCTCATGCTTGGGAGGAGTTCTCCATTTTATAGCAGGCCTGCACAACTTATAAAGTGGCGAGGACCATATTACTCCAAAGAAAACAGCTGAGGGCCGAAACCTCCTACCCCCCACTGAAACACCCCCTCCCCAGTGCCGCCCAGACCTCCCGAAACACCCCCCCGCCCCAGCGCCGCCCACCCTGTGGAAACAAACCCTCTTTCCCCAGTGCTGCCCCGCCGAAACAGCGGTATTGAACCTTGGTAATACGTAATAACAGGTCCCTAAGGTAGTATAGTTAAGGTAAAAGAAAAATGTCTTTGCTGGAACTAGAATAAGATCTTTCCCCCACTTTTGTAATCAGTTGCCCTGTTGAATGAATAAAAGGTGTGACTGAGGAAGGCATGAAAGGCCGGCACCTCCAGACAGCTGCAACCCTTGGAGAGGGGATGGGAGCCAGACCAAGGACAATCAGACTTGTCAAGTGAGCTGACTAGAGAAGAGCAGACATACTGATGGCCTAGGGGGTTAGAAGCAAGCACCTTCCTTTGGGAACACTCTCTTTGCAGCATTGGGACAACCCCCAGCCCAGAGAAAAGCAGCATAAAGGACCAATTTTTATGAGAGAGAAGATCAGTAGAACCGGTCAGCCACCGACTCGACGCTCGCCACCTCCGCCCCCCCAGTATAAAGCCCCCCCGCCACTACCCGCCTGCTCGGCTCATCATCCTCCCACCCCACCCCGGCTCGCTTCCTCACCCCCTGCCACCCACTCGCCTCCTCAGCCCCCCTGCCCCCCTGCCACTGCCCGTCCACTCAGATTGTCATCCCCCCCATTCCCCACCCCCAGCACCGCCAGCTCACCTGCTCCCCCACCACTGCCTGCCCGGCTCCTCAGCCCCCCCTCCCCTGCCACCAGTTCACCTGCCACTGCCCGCTCACTCAGCTTGTCATCCCCCCATCCCCTCGGCTTGCCTCCTCAGCGCGTCTCCCCCACTCCCGGCTGCCGCCGGCTCACCTGCCTGTCTGCATCCGGCTCACCTGCTCCCCCCGCCGCCAGCTCGCCTGCCTGCCTGCCGCTGGCCTCTTACCTTCTGCTGCTACCCCCGCTCCCTGCCGCTGGCTGACCCACTCCCCAGCCTGCCCTGGCCTCTTCAGCACCTTGCCAGCCGGCCGGCCGTTGGCTTGCCCCACCCCGCTGCTTGCCTATTCACCCCCCGCGGGCCACACAGTGAGCCCATGTGGGCCACATGTTGTGCAGGCCTGATCTATAGGCATAGCCCAATAAAGTGTATGCCTATAGATAAACATTTGTAAAGCTATTTCATTATCCTCCTTCAAATCCCTATTTAAAACTTCCTTTGCCATGATGTTTACACAAATCTTGATGTAGGCTGCTGGTGTTCTGAAACCACTGCCTGTCATGCTGAACAGCATTGGCTCATTGTTTCCTTGTATTTCCCTAGTATCTGTCTTGTATGTAAATTATAGAAACTTCAAAATTCAGGACTTAATCTCCAGTTTGTGCATATAATAACTTCAGCTGAAGGATTTCTTTATTTTAAAAGTTTACTATTTGCCAAATACTTATGAAACAAATTATTTTCGCTAAAGATGAAAGTGATGAGAATTCTTATGTACTTGCAATTTTAAGATTTATTGTTAATATATTAAATGTTCTAAATTTCATATTTAATGTTTTATAGTTGTAATATAAGATTGTATACACAGCATTACCTGTGACAGTGTTTTTAAATCTAAATTCCATTTTATTTATCACTTAAAGTGTACAAAGATTGGCTATATTTTTGTAAAATGTTCTTTTCCTTATGCAGATATGAAATAACCTTTAATAATGGAAGCTTAGGATAAACCACAAAGCATTTTGCTTTCTCTCTCTGAAAAGACCATACATATGTACAGTGCAACCCAGTTAAAGTTGCTGTAAGAACCTTAACTTTTACATTTTCAGACTTCATAAATTTAACATTGCAACTTTAACATTGTACTAATACAACTTTTTGTATGTATTGAAAGTGTCACAGGCTTTCCTGGCACGTGAGACTTTTTAAAACCAGATAGTCCTGGTCTGAATAATTTTTAAAATGTAAGAACCCAGTTCTGCAATCCCTTACTACTAAGTGTAGTACACAGTGCCCATGGGACAACTCAAGGTATTAAGTGCTTCCTCACTAGCAAGGATGTGTAGGATTAGACCTTTAATTTGATAGATAACAGAAGAATGATTTACTGCTAATGAGGAGGAGACAGCACAGTGTAAAAGAAAAAGAAACAGCTATTACAAGTTACTTGTTACACCAGAGCATTGTATCTACACAAGGGGTTTGCACCCGTACATTTATGCTGGTGTGAAAAACCCAAGTGTAGACAAGGACGAAGACTACTTGCGCTTGTCGTTAAAAATGAAACATCAGCTTGTGATATGTAGAATTGTTTTTAACCTCTCAGTTGTCACTTGCCAAATAACATTTGCTGAATTTGCAATGTAGCAAATTTGGAGTTTAATTTTTTTTAAAACATTTGACCTAATATGTTTCTGATGGTATTTTTAATTGTGCAATGTATAGCGTGCAGAAGTAGGCACTTGATTTATTTATTTTAGATCTATAAAATGACAAGAATTACTAATATATGAATTTTAAAAATAAAACCACATATTTACAATCAGTATTGTGTACAGGGACCACATGGTTCGTGGTTCTATTTAGGAGATAATTGTCAGACAAGTTGGTGTGACGGCATGAGTTTAACTTGCACCACAAATCTACCTTTAAAGAGCTGACAATGAAGTACCAGTAAAGATCCATTTTTGGAAAGGTTATTGTCGTAACTGAAAATAAGTCTTAAGGTTACCTGCTGTGATCTTCAGTGCATAAGAAATCTGTAAAACAACTCCTGCCTTGTATTTACAATTTTATTTATTAATATTATTGCTTTATTAATAACATTGCTTTATTTGTATTACAATGGTGCCCAAAATGTTCTAGCTACTTTACAAATATGTGAAGAGGGGTGTCTGTTCCTAAGCGCTTGATTTTAAGAGAATAAATATGTGAATCTAGTGCTCGTAAAAGGTGCCAGATCAGCATATGAATAAAGAACAGTTGGTTCAAACTAATTTTTTCTTTCTTTCTCGTGTTATGTCAGTTGGAAAGGGGGAAGTGGTTTGAAGAATTAGCATAGATGTTTTCCACTGAAGCAGTCTGCCCCTTCAGATCAAAGTGGTGCAAACTTTCATGGCCCTTCTGGACCCATCGCTAAGCCTAGACAATTAGGTTACATTGCTGGTGACAAATATCTTCTACCTCAAGTTTGCTAGGAAATGTGACCACTTCCTGCAGTTTCCATTGTCGTTTATGATCACTGTAGCATCCAGAGGTCTGGTTGTGCTCAGTGCTGTGCAGGCCTATGTTGAAAGACAACCTTTGCCCTGAAGAACTTAGTCTACTTTCAGGCAAGATACAACAGTGTTGGTATAACAGACAACTGGAAGAAATGTTGGCATGAGGGTAACAGAAATAGGTATGTGTAGCTAGATACTATGAGGTAACTATCCAGTCTAGGGATGATAAATGTATGGTGAACTACAAGTTCTTATTTGTGGGGCTGAAGGTGGAAGCCATGCAAAGGCTTTAATTTATACATATTATAGCAGTCCACCTCTTGAACAGGACAGAGCAGATTGCTCTTGGCTCCCAGTCCACTTTTATTGCTAGTTCAAGTTCCTTGGGCCTGATCTTTAAAATTACAAGTGCGTCAGGGCTCAGTGAACATCAGTAACTACACTGCAATCCATCTCTTACCCCCCCCCCCACCCTCCCACTAGTTGATGCTAATGAAGGATGTAAGAGTCATAGATAAGCACACTCATATGAGTGACTTGGCTGTGGAATGAAGCAGTTAGACTAATGAAAAGTCTACCCATCTTTAGGGCAATCTGAAAAATCCTCTTATTAGATAATGATAAGCTTTCTCACCATAGCAGGAATGATATATAACATTCTCTAATGCAGAGATTATTATTACTGAGGAAGGGAGAAGAGCAGAAGATTCCATTAATTTCACTGTGGACCTTTCTCTGCACATTTAATTTATATGTGCATTCAAATGCTACCATGATGGCAGTGCTAGAAAATCCTAAAATAGATAGCAACACTACAGATTAAAATCCTCAGACAATGGAATCTTTTAAAACTTTGCAAACTTCCACATTTCCCCTTAATTTGCTTTAACCATGATGCGGAGAGTGACAATGCAAGATCATTCAGTTCTTGGGCTCTAAGATTGACAAGGATACTAAAGATGATGGTGACTTTTGATGTGACCATCAGATTAAGACCACCAGCTAATTTCAGATTGACCACTAAAAAGTCATTAGGTGATAGCTACGGATGTTGCCAGGATTCATACCAGTGACATAATTAAGAATGGTGGTTGTTACTAAAATCCTAGGTTCCGTAGTCTCCTACATAAATTGACATATTTCATATTTGTAACAATGTGTCAAACATAATTAAAAAATCTCTCTGGAAATATTTGTGCAACTGATATATGGGTCAACACTTAATTTGTGAGCTCTCTGGGGCAGGGACTTTTACAACACATATGTACAGTGTCTAGCAAGATGTAGCTCTGTTTCTTGATTGGAGCCTGAGTTACTGCAATACATATAATAAAAATAAATTATAATTAAGTAGGTATTATAAATGACTGTGCATCATATTTAGGTTTATTTTTTTTAAAAAAATCAGGCAATAACAATCATACTCTACCAAATTTTAAGAACAAAACAATAGGTTTATCTTCCCAGTTCCTTACTGGGCCTTACTGTCCTTGTTTATGCTAATTTTAGAAGACTATTGTGAGGTGATTGATTCTCACACAAAGTTTTGTTCACTGACTGAACCTGTTGTGCATACCTTTTCAACGGTAATTCAGTCAAGGTATGGAATTTAGGAAATCAAAGAGAAAAGAAACCATGCAGAAATAAACACATAAACTACCACTGTAGAGGTTTTTTTCTTTTTTAAACCATGTTGGAAAGGCTGGTAAACCAAAAAGCTAACTGCAATGTCTATAGATGTATAACTGAATTAATTTGCTTTATTAATGTGTTTTAAGAGTGTATGTGTGGATGTAAACTAATAGAGACACTTTTACAAATAAAAAAAATAAATATAAGGAAGTGGTATACTGGAATACCTGAGTCAGATTTAGCAATCTTTATAGAAGATGGCATAGCTCAATAAAGTGTGTGCCTATATATTAATCAGGAGCTTTTTTTTTTAAACCAGACACACACACACGACACGTAGTTTGAAAAGGATTTTGCTGTGAAATGGGTAATATTTTGTGTAGCAAATTTAACAAGATTTAATTGTGACCATCAGTACTCATATTTTAACTACAGGTGTCTTATTTCATTCTAGGGAAAAATAAATAAGATGGCTAAAGATTTATTTTGCTTGCTTACTCAGATTAGCGCCATTAGGAGTAAATGTAAAGAAAATCTTGGTTTAAAAAAAACACCTACTGTCTGATGATCCAACATCTGTGTTTTGAAAGTGAGTAGTAAGAAAGACCAGTCAGAATGAACTATTCTGCTCTTGTGTCTAGTCCTGTTTCAGCTGTTTCCTGCAGCATCCCTCTAAACAATACATAAAGAATTACTATTGCACTAGTACCTAACTCGAAAAGTCAGTTTTCCTGGGATGTTGGAAGCCCACTTAATTAGAGAGTGCTATGAGAAAATATTTGCATGTTGATTTCTGAATATGGTCTGACTTGACTGTAACTAGAGTCCTCCTTCCATTGCTTACCTAAAATGTAAGTAGCAGATGAACTAGAGCCAACACTGAAAGTGTAGAATGGTTAATATTTTAATTGTTAGCATGGTGTTTTTTCATTCAGCAGATACTATTCCTGTAGATTCTAGATATAATTTGGGGTTACAATACCATTGAGTATATGTAATTATAGTTGAGAATGAGATGCTGCAAGGTTTAGTGAACAGGAACTTTGGATATCGAATCCGCTCTTTGTCAGCACCTAAAAGAACTTAATTCTATGACTGAATAAAATCCAGGTAGCATTAAGTAGTTAACAATATTTTAAATTAATTTGGTTGAGGAAATAAGGATTCTGTCTAAATTAGTTATGGGAAACAACAGATAAGGGTAACACAGTTGGTGGTTGGTATATTTGTCATAGCTATGAACCAGTAAATAACCAAGAATAAATATAATCTTGCATCGTTTTTCTTTATCGTAGGAATAGCTAGTAGTCTACATGCACCTCACGCAGTGTTAATTCTAATGTGGTTATTACTGCAATCATGGTTTTGATTCTGGCCTCTGACTTCTTTTGAATGATCTTCAGTTTATATGTGTGTTTTGCATAGGGGAGAGTTCATTTTGCCCTATTTCTCTCCCTTTCCCACCCATATCTATAATTCTGTATTGACCTTTCAGTTTTGCTTTAAACACCAATGTTTCCTACATTATTTTTTTTTTTTAGCTTTCGGTATGCTTTATTTCCTTCAGAGTGTTGAATTCTGCTTATTATGGTTTGAAGAAAAATATCTTGGCATTGAAACACTATTTCAGATGAAATGCTTAACAAAACTTTCAGTTCAAAGCAGATTCACAGTAAAAGCTTTGTTATCTGGCATGTTCGGAGATTAGGGGGTGCTGTTTAATCAAAAATTCTGGTTAACTAAGAGTTATGCTTACCAACGGAATACCAATTTTCAAAGAATTAGAATCAATCAAATGAATGAAGTATATAATAGTATACAGGTACTCACAAATCCAATAGGAGTACTACACTACAGAGTGGTTGGTTTCTTGAAGCACTTAAGTGTATACAGGTAAAGTTTTCTATACGGTAGGTTATCTTATGACACTACATATCACTATGGGCACTGCATGGTGTACACGCAGATCATTAAAAATACACTTAACACTAAAAGTATACTGAACATAAGTTAATCTTTGATTCAGAAGGCACTTCAGGATTGTGCAGTGCTTCACGGTCATCATTATCAATTATCATTGTAGCTGTAGAAGGTGTAGGAGATTGGGCTGAATCTGTAATGACCTGATGACACACTCTGGAAGCTGATTTTTTGAATAAATCCCTGATATCCACTTGCTTACTTGTCTTCTGCTTCTTTTGCATAAAAGTAGAGTGCAGAATGTGCAATTGCATAATCTCCTGGGCAGTATACTAGTCCTGATTACTAGATTGAAGATTTGTATTGGGAGATATCAGAAATGCCGGTTAATAGAGCTTTCCAGTTGATAAAGTGCTTGTATATTGCAGCTGTTTACATGAGTCTTCAGAAAATATAGTAGACAATAGTTGTTGCCATAGGATCATATACAGTAATTGGATATGGGAGAGAATTCAAGTCCATTCCTTTACAAATGTAAGATATGTTCCCCCAACAGACTCATTGGAGGCTTTTTCTCCTTGTGAAAAGCTAGTATGATGTAAAAACTTGCTATTCATTATGGTCATTTCAATTCATTTTTTATAACATAGGGCTACTGATATTTTCGTTATGGTAACCTACAAGAAAACTGACGACCTTTCCGAATCACTAAGATTTTCTAACGATTATGTCGTGTCAGTGGGCATTGTAGTACAGTAGCACCTCTTCAGTCTTGCACTTCACTAAATGTAATCCTGTGCTAAAATTTTACTTTCAGGTTTGGAGTTCATTAAATTGGGAATTAATGACATTTTGTTGTATTGTGCTGAGGCTGGGCCAGTGCTGGTGCTGTCTGTCTTGATGGACATATCCTTTCCCATTATGGGATCAGCATAAGGAATGTTTGCTTTTGTGGCTGAATGAGTACACAGGTAGCAGCTCTCATAGCAGCCAGTGGGGAAAGTAAATCAGTGGGGTGATGATGGCCTTTATAATTGTTTTCTCTCCATGGGTGAAACTGATCACTGGGTTAATTATTATTCCTATGGCTGCATCAAAACCTCAGGAATAGTGACGGCCTGCACCTTGCCTTTATTCAACAGCATGTGGGGAGTTGTAGTTATTTTTCTAGCAGTTTTCACCCACTCATCTCAAAGCACTTTATAAAAAGATAGCCACCACCATCCCCAATTTGTAGATATGGAAATTGGGGCACACAGCACTTCCCTTCCTAATGCCCTTTGAGAAGGTGATACCCTTCAGGTTTGCCTCAATGTGTTTCTTACTAGTCAGCAAACTCTTTAATCTCGCTTGAAATCTCCCCCCCCCTCCCCAATTAATGAGGCCTTGATGTAATAGTTGCAGAAAATGCTGCTCAAGTCCTCCTTCAACACTCTTTAAAAAATAACAAGAGGGGATGAAATAACAGGAGCAGTTCAAAAATCACAGAATAGAAATTGCTTATTAACCTTAAATACTGACTCTGGACCTTCATGAAATTATTGGGGCCATATGCTAGATTTTAGACCTGGGGAGCCAGTTTTTCTCATCATATTCCAGTTCCTTGGTCTTCAAGATTTTGGTGCACCTCTGAACCTGCTGCTTAAGTGCACTGAATGGTGCTCCACTCACATTGCCTAGTACATATTGGTAGCATGGAGATCTGATCACATAGCACAAATACTAGATGGTGCTGGAACTACCAGGTGCTCTCCTTCTGAACACGTCCCCACATCTCAGAGGGAAGAAAGGTAGAAGGAGGCTACTATAGAGGGTAGTAGCTGAGAGTGGTTATAGTGAAAGAAAAGTGAATTAGCCATTCCTCTGACCCAGCCATGATATGGGAGACCCTCCTCATTTCCCAGAAACCAGGAGAAAAATTTCTTTATGGTTCCATTGGTTGGGAAATGGTGTAGCTTCATAAAGGATGTCATTTAGTGGGTGTGGCTATGATGTAGTTTCAGTTTAACTTGCCTACCAAAAAATAGCCTACCTAGTACAATAGCCATAGCTACTGAGAAGAAACACATTGAAGGCACTTTTCAGTGCTAGTAAGAAGCTGTTGTTTCTGAACTATCAGACCCTTATCGTAGGTGACTTTATACTCAAAGGGAATGGGCCAGTGATACACATTTACACTGGTGGGTTCACCTTTACAGACATAGATATATTGAGGTCTCTGCAAGTGTTCAGTACCCTCCTTTCATGCTTCTTGTTTTTGTATTGCATTGTCCCATGTCAGTTTGCTTTGTACTTCACTTTTGTTCTAGAAATGTTTGTTTTCTTCAAGTACGTGAAACTCTGGCTTTGTTTTTCTCTTCCACAGTAACAGGGGGTATCACAGAGGAGCAGTTTCAGACACATCAACAGCAATTAGTTCAAATGCAAAGACAGCAACTTGCTCAGCTTCAGCAGAAACAGCAGTCTCAGCATTCCTCACAACAGACGCATCCAAAAGCACAGGTAATATTCCTTTAAAATCTTTTTGATGTGCCAAGATCGTCTTCCACAGTAGGTTCCCCCTCCTGCTTGCTCACTTTTTGTTAAGTCTTTGTCACAAGTTAAGATAACCTTTTTTGTTAATGTACTGATTGTGTGAAATGCATTTAAATTATTTTGACCAAAATTCTTTTAAATTTCTCTGTGTGGCTTTGGAAAACTCAGCAACTCTCTACCTACCATAATTTTTTTGCTTTTATTTTTTCTTGTAATTCAGAATGAGATATTTCTTATAAACTTTGAAGGGACACTGCTAAATGAGTGCGTATTTTGAAAGTATGAATGTTCTTGCAAATGGTTTTAAAAATATAGTTTCACTATTTTTATCAGAGGGGTAGCCGTGTTAGTCTGGATCTGTAAAAAGCAACGAAGAGTCCTGTGGCACCTTATAGACTAACCGACGTATTGGAGCATGAGCTTTCGTGGGTGAATACCCACATGTGTCTGACGAAGTGGGTATTCACCCATGAAAGCTTATGCTCCAATACGTCTGTTAGTCTATAAGGTGCCACAGGACTCTTTGTTACTATTTTTATGTTTGTTTTACTTTTAACACTTAGGCAACAGAAACAGAATAGCCAGTTTCACTTTGTTTTGTCAGTTTGCCAATTTCACTCAGGGTTTCATGCACAATGCTGCACTATTTGGATTGCAAACATTGTGAGGATTTTTTTTATTGGAGAAAAACATCGTTACACTGTCTCTAAAAAGCATTTCTGTTGGTCTTGGCTATTGTCTTGTTTCCTTTTGAAAGCAAAAAAAAACCCGAAACACAACAAAACTGGATTTTAAAGCAAATTTGCTTAACAAGCATTCTTGTAAGAGAATATGAAAATGTTTGATGTCTTACTGCCTGCACAATTATGTTTTCTTTTTCATATTTAAATTTCTTAGAAATTAAATACACTTTGTTTAGGGTTAGTATTTGCCACTTGAACTGTCATTGAGTCGTACCTTACTGTGTGAATAGTCTAGTTGAAATCAGTGTAACTAATTTTGGAGTAGGGTAGTCTGAGTAGGAGTGACACAACTTAGCTCTTTGGTAGTTATTGAGTTAAAAACAGCTTTTAAATGTGTTATGTTCTGAATTCTTTTGTGAGAATTTAAGTTTTCCAATGTAATATCCACTGTGGGCAAAGGATGCACTTACTGTCAGGTTTACATAGCTAGTATTTTGCTAATTGATAAGAAAAATGTATATATTAAATCAAAAATTTTATTAAACATTACTAGAAAACCCTTTTCCTTATATAGTGAGCAGTGTATACATGAACACCAGTGTTCCTTTCTCCCCCCAACCAATTTCTGTATTTATTCATCATAATCTTCCTGTATATATTATTGGTTGCAAAGTGGTTTTTTTTGGTGTATTTCCATAAAATATGGAGTGGTGATTCTAATTAGGAGGAGAAAATGATATTTGATGATTTAGATATTGGAAAAGTTAGTGTATTAAATATGCAGCCATATACCAGTGGTTCTCAACTAGTGGTCTGGGGCTCCCTAGGGGCTGCGAGCAGGTTTTAGGGGGTTCACCAAGCAGGGCCAGCATTAGACTTGCTGGGGCCCAGGGCAGAAAGCTGAAGCCCAGGGCCCCAAAGCCTGCCACCTGGGGCTGAAGCCGAATCCTGAGCCACTTAGCTTTGTGGGGCCCCCTGTGGCATGGGGCTCTCGGCAGTTACCCTGCTTGCTACCCCGTAATGCCAGTCCTGGCTTTTATATGCAGAAAAACGATTGTGGCAGAGGTGGGCCGTGGAGTTTTTATAGCATGGTGTGTGTTTGTGGGGGAGGCCTCAGAAAGAAAAAGATTGAGAACCCCGCCATATACAAACAATAGGGTACTGTATCAAAGGGTAGATAGCAAGTGCTGAAAAAAATGAATATTAGTACTTATCATGTCTCCAAGGTGGCTGGATTAGTAGAAGAAACATTCTGCCAAAACTCAGTAGGCAAGGTCCCTATGAGGCAAATTAATCCTTGACAGAATAATGTTTTGGACCTTGCCTAGACGCTAGTGTATATACGTAAAATAAATAAATAAAACCTTCAGGATTTCAAAAGCCTTCCAAAGTCTGTGATACAAAAGACTTGACAAACACACTATGTATTTGATGTGTATCAGTTTAATGAGACCTTTTGCGGTTGAAGATTGAAGAAGCTCCCCATGCAGCCAGTCAACTTTCTTTGTAATTGTCTAGGTCGACCATTGTTGGGAGGGATGCATAAAACTAAATTCATGACCTTTAAATATTTCATGTTATAATGTTGGTTTAAAAGATGCTTCCCCTTAATTCACTAGTAGCTACGTACTGTTGTTGTTGTCTTAATGTGTTTTGTCAGCTAGTACTGGAAGAATTCTAAACTCTATTTGGTTAATTCCATAGGGCTCAAGCACCTCTGACTGCATGTCCAAAACACTTGACTCAGCCAGCGCCCACTTTGCTGCATCTGCAGTGGTCAGTGCACCTGCTCCCAGTCGCAGTGAGGTAACAAAGGAACAGAACACCAGCCACAACAATATAAATGGTGTTGTCCAGCCTTCAGGTGATGATTTCTTAATGTTAGCTGTCTAATGGAGAGTTCAGAATCTTTAAACAAAGGACTTCTAATTTCTAAAACTATATTTGAGTTGAATAAATAACTAACGGTGCTGATTTTAATTATTACTCTTTTAATTATACATTTCTGTACAATGGCCTGGCCTTATTCTAATGTTAATATGTTAGTAAGTACAAACTATATTTTGATAATGTTGAAGATCTAACAGCGTCTACAGAACAAAAATATCCTCTCTTTAAATCATGAACACTAATTCAGTAACTTTTAAATTTTCTTTTCAAAGTAATAAAAACTCTTTGTAAAGTACAGATTGGTTATGATTGGTGCAGTCTATGACTCTATTCACACAATTTTTTTAAAATGCCATGTGACAGGGTCAGACCAGATAGATACAGGAGAGTGTTAGAAGGCAGATATATTAGTCCCAGATTAAGTAGATCCCTTTTCCCTGGGTAAGGTAACAGGGGCAGCTCCAGAACAAGCAGGAACTTGCTGGAACCAGTTGAGGCAGGCAGGCTAATTAGGACACCTGGAGCCAATTAAGAAGGAAACTGCTAGAATCAATTAGGACAAGCTAGATAATCAGGGCACCTGAGTTTAAAAAGGACCTCACTTCAGTTTGTAGTGTGCATGCGAGGAGCTGGGAGCAAGAGGCACTAGGAGCTGAGAGCGGGAAGGTGTATTGCTGGAGGATTGAAGAGTGCAAGCATCATCAGACACCAGGAGAAAGGTCCTGTGGTGAGGATAAAGAAGGTGTTGGGAGGAGGCCATGGGGAAGTAGCCCAGGGAGTTGTAGCTGTCGCGCAGCTGTTCCAGGAGGCACTGTAGACAGCTGCAGTCCACAGGGCCCTGGGCTGGACCCCGAAGTAGAGGGCGGGCCTGGGTTCCCCCCAGACCTCCGAACTCCTGATCAGACACAGGAGGAAGTGACCTGGACTGTGGGTTCTACCAGAGGGGAAGGTCTCTGGGCTGTTCCCAGACCCACATGGTGAATCTCTGAGGCAAACATAAGCGCAGGACCCACCAAGATAGAGGAGGAACTTTGTCACAGCCATTATTCAGTGTCTCGTGATCTTCTGGATGGTTTTATGGGGAGGGAGTTGGTGTTTAAAACTTTCAAATCCATAGTTGGTTCTACAGTCTTACAAAATTTCATTCTTTAATTAGTACTGTAGCCCCAAATCAGGATAGAATATATATATTTATCTTTATCCCATTGACATCATTGATGTAAGTATGTACCCAAAGTTAAGTATGTGCTTAAATTCTTTTCTGAATAGGTCCTAAATGTACATACTGGCACAGACTAGAGCAGTTTTTCCAGAGACCATGAACCTAGCTGCAAAGCCCTAATGTATCTGAAATTGCAATTTTTCTGAGACTCCACTTATCAGAAACCAATCATGACAAAATCAGACAGGTTGGATTGTTGCTTTACTGGTGCAGACAAAAGTACATTAGGATTTGATTTAGATAATAAATCAGAGGGGTTTTATGGTGTTTTTTGTTTAACAGCTAATGGCGTTTATAGAACCTGTGCACTGGTGGGGAGGAAGAGAGTTAATATATAGTAAATCAATATGCTGGAACTGATCCAGGAGAGAAATGTGGCTCAGGCCAGTTGTGGTAAATCAGGTCATTCCTTAGCACGTTATACAAGAGAAAGGGCAGTGCTCTGAGCAGTCTACACTAACTGGGAGTTGGAGGCAAACTTTTTTTCCTCTTCATTGAACAGAAAAGACTGTAAAAGTTGTGACTGCAAATAAACTGTAATAATTTTGTTCCCAAGCTGTAACTTTGGCAGTGGGATTATGGGGTAATTATTGCCATTGATAATTACAGCCTTATACTTAAGCTTATGTTTAAACTTCTGTTTTGCGACTAAACAATTACATGCGTTTTTATTGTGTAATTTTTACTGAAATGTTTTGTTTCTAACAGGAACCTCTAAAACTCTGTACTCCACCAACATGGCTTTATCATCCAGCCCAGGGATTTCAGCTGTACAACTTGTAAGGACAGTTGGCCACAGCACCACAAACCACTTAATTCCAGCTTTGTGCACAAGCAGCCCTCAAACGCTTCCCATGAACAATTCTTGCCTGACTAATGCAGTGCATCTAAACAATGTCAGTGTTGTTTCTCCAGTCAATGTACATATCAATGCAAGGACTTCAGCGCCATCGCCAACAGCCTTAAAACTTGCCACAGTTGCTGCCAGTATGGACAGGGTGCCAAAGGTTACTCCCAGCAGTGCCATCAGCAGTATAGCAAGGTGTGTATATAGTATATTGGGGCAGAATTTCTTAAATTCCGGTATTATTATATGAATAGTTCCATAAATGTACCTGGCTCAGTAGAGCGTTAAGTAAAATATAGTCCCTTGCTCAAAGATCTCAAAATCTATGACTTTGGTCCTACAAAGGGATCCCCACCTGCACACCTTTACTTCAGTAGGCTTCTAGCAGTCATACAAATTCATGTCTAGATAATCCTTTTGCAGGATTGAGGTCTAAAATGATGACATAGATATAGATTTATAATTGAACACATAAGTATACTATTATTTTTACATAACTGTGTAAAATGAGTTGTTCAGGTTATCATTTTGATTTGATTTAATCTAATGCAGCTCTAGCCACTTCCAGGCTGCCCAGACTCTGCTTTCCCCAAAAGAAATTATGCTTATGCCCTTCCCCAAACTCCGTGGGTGCATTTTAGAGGCACAGTCTGGCACGCTGACCTCACTTCCATCACGAAACTCCCTCAGCATAATTTGGTTCCCTGTACCAGTTGTTGTATTGCAATTTTAGTATATTTAAATACAGATTACTATGTATGGAGGAAGGGTGATCTTGGAAAAGTATCCAAAAATTTCTCTTTAAAAAAAAAAAAAAAAAAAAAAACCAAACCAAAAAACTTAAATTTTCCTTACATTAAATTAGTCTGATGGACTGTGTAATCTATGAATTACAAAATTATATCTATTGTTTATAAAGTACGGGAATACAGAATGGGCACTAACAGGTTATGGCTCACTTTGCAATTTCATTCACAACTACATTTTTTTGGTGTGAAGTTTTTTTGGTTTTGTTTTTTAATAAATAAAACTGGATATAGGTCAAAGTATGTCTAGACTAGAGAAAAGGTACTTTAACCAAAAAGAACAACAAAAAACCCCAACATCCTAGAAACACCCCTTTGAACGTTTAGGGTGCTCAGCTCTGTCTACACTAGATGCAAAGGGCTGTTTCAAATTATGTTAGCACCTTTATTCCTACTCTAGAGAAGCCTTAGGATTCTAACAGGTGCAAAATCCCAAAGAGCAGTATATAAAGACTGATACAAAATTTAAAATTCTTTATGCTAGTGCTGAGAAGTATTAAACTAAACTGATAAAAAGATGGGCTATGTTAGAACAGTAATTTGTGCACCAGCATGCATGGAACAGTTGTGCTTCCCACAGCTCCCGTTGGCCAGGAACGGCAAACAGTGGCCACTGGGCGCTGCAGGGGGCCGTGTCCGCAGACAGTCAACATCCACAAAATGTCTTACAGCCCGCAGTCAGCTTACCCGGATGGGCTGCATGCAGCTCGTATGCCGCAGGTTGCCCACCACTGCTTTAGTTCTGTCTTATAGGAAATCATCAACCGGTTTTCAACTTCAGCAAAGTTAGCTGTTAGTACTTTATTCATGCGGCAGCGCATGAATAGGATCATGGTATTGATGGACTAAAGACAGTATTTGGTTTTCAAGCAGAAGTCTGGTCAAGTTCAGAGAGAACTTTCCCTGTTCCTGCCTATTTGTTTGATATATTTAATGGTCTTTCCATACCCTGAATAAGAGATCTGTGCAGAAACGCTTATATCAACAAAAATACTGTGAAATCTTGCATAGAAGTATTAATGTCCTACTTGTAACTATTCCATATTCCATTTTATTACAGAGAGAACCACGAACCAGAACGACTGGGTTTAAATGGCATAGCAGAGACAACAGTAGCAATGGAAGTGACATAACCTCAAACCAGTGGCTTTACCTGTGCTGATGGTGTAGTCATTTATATTCCAACTGAATGCAAAATACAACACTCTGTGGATCACAGGGAACTGAAACGGACCTAAATGGACTATCATTATATCGTATATTAAGTCGATATATAATGTACATTTTGTAAAATTGGGAAAATCACTACCTTGTAAAATAGTTTATTTGTATCATCAATATTATTTCTGTTACTTGAATAGTAGATATTCATCATCATGCTTTTGCACTTGAATTTGCAACTGAATGGATTTAAAAAATAATTCTTTAATGGGATCATGAGCATGAAATGAGATCCTGCATCACTTGTTTTAACTATTTATTTTGCCATGTTTACATTTTGTATCTTGTACAAATAAATCCAACTTTGTGTCTAAAAAAAAAAGTTAAAAGATTCATAGCTAGGAAATGAAATTCTTGTAATTTTTTTCTAAAGGAAATGTAAAGTTTTCACTTGGTTCATTTTGTTTCACAATTTGACTAGATGGACTTTTTGGTAAATACTTTAGTGGCATTTCACTGTCAAATATGAAGTTCAAGGCAAAATAGTATTTTCTATTACTGTGCAGGGGAAAGGGATGGATCGATACATGCAAATTTAATGTAGTAACTCACTTTTCCATATATTTTGAATGTATATTTCTATTTATAATACCAGTTTATAAAAGATAATTACACAGAAAAAACTGACTAGGAAAAATTATGCATCTAGCACACATTAAACTGTGCAGATATGAAAAATTTTCAACTGATTACATTTTATCTGACAACTGCATATTTTAACCGGCTTTAAAACTGTAACACACCACATAAAGGATATTTTACCAGGTATGTATTGCATTATATATCATTGCAATAATTATTGGATGTCTAGATATCGAGCCATCCCAGGTGGTGGGAGGGGGGAGGGTTGTGGCAAGATTGTCTTTTCAATTTTGGAGAATTTTCCTGTGGCTACAAGGCAAGTAACGGGTTGGAAAAAGTCTGACTGTAAGCGTTGGACACCTTCGTAGTGTAGTGTTTTAGTGACTTTTTTTATATGGTTCTTGTAAATTAGATACGTGTAGTGGTGTTTCAGAATGTTTGTTTATGCACTAGTTCAGACAACTTTCCCTGTTACTTGTTCTTGATAAGTGAAAACTGCAGGGAAATAAAAATACATATCAAAACATGGACATGTTGCATATGTGTTTATTTCACAATGTGAAAACAATTTGGATGTTAAGGTGGTACTGGTAGTCTTCTGAGATGTTTTTAATCCAAGTATATTCACTAAAACTGCCACTTTTATGAGAAAGAGATTGTTTCCTGCCTTTAATGTATTTGTAGTATACCAGGAGAGAAACAATAGTCCAGTGGTGGAACTCAAGAGACCCAGGTTCAATCTGTTGGGTTTCCACCACAGAATTTCCTGTGTGACCTTGTGCAAGTCACTTATTCTTTCTGTCTCTCAGTTCCCTATCTGTAAAATGGGGATAATAGCACTTCACTATCTCACAGGTGGTAATAGTAGGAGAATTAAATTTAAAATTGTGAAGTGCTCCAATGCTGGAGTAATGGGAACCATATACAGTAGAGCCTCAGAATTACAAACTGACCAGTCAACCACATACCTCATTTGGAACCAGAAGTACGCAATCAGGCAGCAGAGACCAAAAAAGAGCAAATGCTTAACAGTACTGCGTTAAACATAAATTACTTTAAAAAAAAAAAAAACAACCTTAAGAAAAAGATTTGACAAGGTAAGGAAACAGTTTCTGTGCTGGTTTCATTTAAATTAAGATGGTTAAAAGCCGCATTTTTCTTCTGCATAGTAAAGTTTCAAAGTTATATTAAGTCAATGTTCAGTTATAAATTTTTGAAAGAACCATAACATTTTGTTCAGAGTTACAAACATTGCAGAGTTACGAACAACCTCCATTCCCGAGGTGTTTGTAACTCTGGGGTTCTGCTGTACATACCTTAGATAGACTTGAGTATACTAGAAATCACAGAAATAATTTCCATCTAATGTGTTGCAAGAGTTGCTTCATACCTACTTGTGTAGAACCATTTTACTGGAAATGTACTACTACATCAGGTGAGTGATTGGGTGGCATCCACAGTTAAGCCCTGCAATTAAATCTAGTTTATTCTAAGTTCATGGATGTTTTATAACTATCTCACTGAAGCTGAAGTGTATTGAAGTGCCAGCATGTAGAGCAGCAGGTAAAATGAAAACTTACACTTCTGCCTTGCTCTCAGGGTTGGTTTTAATTAGTTCTTCCGTTCATATTGCAGGTTTTGCACAGAAACACATAAAGAGTAAATAGTGTTTTCTCCTTCAACAAGGTGTTACGTGTCCTCCTTCTTCCTGTGTGCCATGATATCAATTTATGCCTTTTTTTAGTTATTTCATAAAGATATATTGTTTGTCTTCTTCAAAGACACTTTTCCCTCCCGTTAGCTGTTTTATTCTGTTACAGGTAACTCAGTAGATATTGTTTTGAAGTATTTTCCAGCTCTTGTCTATCAGAGAGCTTCGCAGCAGCCTGAGATGCTGTAGGTGATCCAGAAGTATTTCCTGTTGTTACTGATAACTAGTACCATTTTTCTGTTTAAAAAAGTTATAAGGGCCATAAGAAGAGAAAGGTGAGGTTTTGGGGGGGGTTTCAAGGAGCATTTCCTGCATATTTCTCCACAGACCCTGGAAGCCCTGTACCAGTAGATATGGTAATGGGTAAAGGATGAATGTGGGATTTGGGTAGGCAATGCAGAGGGTGTTCACCTTTAGCATTCAGCCCAGATCTGCCATAGTGCCCTGCATGATTGATAAATTGTTCTTTACATATACATACCCTTTGACAATTATTTTGGGTTTTGTGTAGAACTAGTTACTTTTGTAAATAGCTAGACAGCTTATGTGGTTTGAAGTACAGATGCTAAATTTCTCACTTGAGTTATTGGTTAGATTGTTAGAGAGCATATTGCAGAACCATTTGTCTTCTGTTTTGTACATAGCTAACAGAGAATTCTGTCATTTCTACCTCTATGTTTAGTCTAGATAGCCCAAGAGGCCTTCTTTTGTTCATAAAAATGTCAGGGCATTGTGAGCACACGAAAGCCATCCTGCTGAAGATTGAAAGTATTGTATTTAGTAGATTACAACTAGATATTTAGTTCAAACTATTTTAAATGACTAATTTAAACCATTTTCATGGTAAATTAGACTGAGAATGTGTTGGTTACCTAGCAGTCACCCTTTGTGGCTTTCTAGAGAAGAATTGGTCTTTAGTTACTTGAAAAACCTCTGACTGGAGCTTTACCTAGAATGCATTATGGCCAAATGTGTTTGGTGCGGTGGTGAAGAAGGCATCTTTATATTCTCCAAAGGCTATTTGATAAGCAATACTATACACTTCGGAGTATGTTCCATGTAAAGGATTAGCAGTAATGTAATGTATTTTTACTGTAAAATAGAACTGTTCACACTATTCTTGTTAACAGTTTGCAGTAAATAATTAAATTATTTTAACTGTCTGACTCAGATGCCACTCTTGCTATACAGTCTATTAGGGCTTATTAGGGCTATAGCCTGAGCTGTGTTAAAAATTAATTTTTATTTCAGTTTGCTGTGAGGTCAACCATACACTACTTAGAGGACCCACAAAAACATTTACCTTTGGTTTAGCACCCAACAGTGAAAGAGAAGCCTACCAAAAAAAGCCTGTTCACTGACTGCTCATAATTTGCTGTGGCATTAAATGCCAAACAGAATTCAGTATCTTCCAGTCCCATCTGAAACTGCTGTCAATTTTACTGAAAGTCCTCATCCTTATGCCTTTGTTCAGACATTTGAGAGAACCATTTCCATGGAATCACAGATGTTTAACTTGACCCAGAGGCCAAATATCTACTACTGTAGTTGACATCATATAGACAAGGTTATAAAGTCGTATTTTGACATGCTTCTAGATTTTGCAGGAACAATGTAACTTTTTAAAAGCATGCAGTGGAACTAATGAGGTTAATAGCCATTTTGTCCATTGTAAAGTAACCAGAAAAATTCTACTGGTCTCTGGATGTCAGTTTAGTACTCAACTAACTGATCGTGTAGATAACGGCATATTACTTTTTAAATATATAAGTCTAAATACTATAATATTTTCCAATATGGCACATGCAGCCAACAAACTGTCCGAGAATTATGAAATTGATTGCTCCATTCATAATATGTAGTATGCATATTAATTGTTTAAAACCATGTTGATGAATCATGGGGGGGGTCTCCGGTTAATTTTCATCACTTCCGTTGTCTTTTAAATAGTATTGGAAAAAGAAAAGAAGTGACAAATAATACTGAATTCCAGCATGCATCTACAAAAAAATTAAATCAGAACTCTTGTCAGAAACTATTCTTAATTTCTCTTTATGCCTAAATGGAGCAGGGATTACCAACGAGTGGGTTATATTTCTGTGATGGCAATTTAGTATGTGTTAATGATACAGTATCTGTCTTACCTCTGACTTCTATTGTGAACATAAAGAGATATCCTCAGCATAACTCTGTTTTGTGCTTTAATGGTTATTAATTATTAAGGAAGATGTCTGGCAACAAAAAATAGTTCAAATGTAATTCAACTTCAGGTTTTTCCTTTGGGTTTTGAAAACAATCTAAAGATCCATCCATATATGTTAAGTACTGTAGGACTGACTGATATATTAGTTTGATACGTTTTAATGTTAATTTATTTCAAATTACTACCTGTGCTCTACGATAAAATTACATTCCCTAAAATTGCCAAATAATCATTTTTGAAAATTGGGTTCAAGATGATCAGAAATTGACCCCACAAACTGTGTTATGAGATTTGTCAAATAATTGAGTCTAATAGTGGGGCAAGCAATTAGATTATAAATAAGGACTTGTACTAAATCAATTCTGTGTTCATTCTGATGAGAGGGAGAGGTGGTAAAGGAGCATATCAGCAAAAAACGTCAAATGTAGTGTCTGGGAGTTTGGGGAATACTGCCTAAACATAATAGGCTAAATTCCACCCTCAGTTACATGCTAGTTTCACTGGAGCTCCATCTGTTCAACTGAGGGCAATCGTCCACCCATTCTCACTACTTTTGTGGTGTGCAAATATTCTGTGTTGCATCCTCCACTTTATACTTGAGAATTAAATAAAAGCAGATCAAAACCAACACAGATGATAACAGTAAAAACAAACACGGGATCCTGACCTGTTCTGTCGGATGTTCACATAAGGTTGAGATGTATTGTGAAACTCTTTCACATGCATAATATGAAGTGCACTGGTCATGACTTTTCTCCTGATCTTTAGTTTCACAGTGGATAAGTATCCCATTGTGAGAAACATTATAGCTACCACAAACCAAATGCTGATTCATGAACAAAACCTAACAAATCAGAATCCCAGTATAATCAGTTTCATAATGGATCATGAGGACAATTGCTGATTTTAGAACATAAATTTCAAAATCCCAACTGTTTAATAACATAAACTAAACTAGAAATTTACTAGCTAAGTGGGTATTTGACTTAGATATTCCAAGGTAGGGAAGCCAGAGCAAACAGTGGAAGTTTCTCTTTTCTCTTGGAAAAGGAGGTATGCAGATCAAGGAAGTCTGGGTGCCAAACCTTCCTCATATTAAACACAGACTTTGTTACCCAGATTTTCCTGCTTCCCTGAGACCTTTTCCCTTTGCTTCAGGTGGTGACTAACTTTTTATGGAGCAGCAGCAGAAGAAACCAGGAAGAGGCTCTTCCTCTCCTGTTCCAACCCACTTCAGCTACCTGTTGTGAGGCCTGTTTACACTGAGTGCCCTCAACAGGCAGCTGGCAGTGGAACTACTATTGGGTTGAAAGGTGATCACACTGCATGTCCCTTCCCTGCTGTGCAGAAAGGCCAGGAACTGACCCTGGATCAGTGGAGCCAGACAAGAGATTCCCCTCTACTGATTCGAAGCTGAAACAGTTGAAAGATATCCATTCTTTCTTTGGCCCCCTCCCCCACCTCAGTTGGACAAGGCTATGCAACCTTATTTCTTTCTCCTAGTGTAGGCGTTTTCTCTTCCTGCCAACCCAAAAAACAATTTAACCAGTGCTCTATTCCTTCCACTTAATGAGTCCTCTTCCTCAATCCTTTATTTGTTTTGGTTTGTTCCTTCCTTCCTTTGCAGGACAGAAGACCATCTTCCTTGCAGCCTTCCTCCCGCTTTGCCCTTACCTGTGGACACTTTGGAAGGAGAAGAGGACTCTGACTCTGAGCCTTCTACTCTGGTTGTCCCTTCCCCTGCCATCTGTGATATGGTTACTAGAGAACATCAGGGTGTCTCCTATCTCATGCTCTAAGATGAATTCCTGACATGGCTCTGTTTGCTAGAAATATCTGCCAACTAGATGCTTCCTTCCAAGAGTTGTGACTTGCCTACTCCAAAGTGGGCTCAGCAGTGGCCTCCCATTCAAAACCATCTGACCACCTCCTAGATTCCAGTATTATTCAGAAGGACATGCTCAGCCCCATGGTGGAAGGTGCTATAAGGAGGATCTTTGACCAAGGAAACATTCCAATAACTACAGAAGACTACAGGTTCTATTTATCCAGAGCAGCCATATCTCCAGCTCTCTGGGTTCAGCCTTGGAGGGGAGGCATGTCTTCAAAATGTAGACTCCTGCTTCTTCCATTCATAGGCCCAAGACTGTTTGGAGATATTCTTAGCTCCACTCTGAGTTATGAAGGAAAATACATCTCTTCCTATTTCAGAAGCCCTTGTGAGGAAAAGCAAGCCTGCTCCTTCCTTTGTCGTCTTTCCTAGATAGCAATTAATAGTAAAGCAAATTTGTCTCTAAGTGGGAAAGGAAACACATGCAGCAGATCTGGCAATATAGCTGACAAGCTGTTACGACCCAACTGGTCTTTAAAATGTAGGACAAAGACACAAGCAGGGATACCATACAAAATATAGGAGATGGCCTTTGTTTCTTTAGCACATCAAATTATCTAGGTATTTATAATGCACCCAGTAAAGGCACTTAATGACACAACATTTCTCACATGAACCAATGATGGTGTACATGCAAATATTAGCTTTGTATAGGATGAAGGTTAATTTGGGTGTAAGATGTTAATTAAAAAGTTGCATGTGTATACTAAAACTATGGTTAAAACCATATAACCAGTCAGGATAAGTAACAGGAGAGTGGTTAGAGCAGGGAGACTGGCCTCAGGGTCTTCCATGTGGGTTTCCTAGCCACTGGACTACAGTGTGTGTCTCTCTCCCCCTCTTCTTTCCCCAATAACAGTTTCACTGTGGATAAATACTTGAAAAGTCACAAGAACTAGTGCTTGATTCTCACTATCATTATCCATAATAGAATGAATATTCCTGAATTCACATTTTTTTCACTGAAAGTTGCTTTCCGCGTAAAGTGCCTTTAAACACCCATCATCCCACGCACTTGCATGATGAATATGTGACTAGGTGAGGCACCTTTGTAAATGACACCAGAAGATGGCACCATAAACCCGCAATGGTATTTCACTCTTTGTAGACATTACTTCAAAAGGATTTTGCTTTGCTTTTTAAAAGCAACAAGAGTGTTACTTTGCCACACAGTAAAACTCAGGGGATTTTGCATAATCATTGAAAATGTTTGGAATAATTTAGAAAGAAAATTAAAGGAGGCAGCCTGCTTATGTACCTCCGAGGTCAGTGGTTCTCAACCAGGGGTACATGTAGCCTGGGATAATGCAGATGTCTTCCAGGGGTTACATCAACTTATCTAGACATTTGCCTAGTTTTACAATAGGCTACATAAAAAGCACTAGTAACATCAGCACACACTATAATTTCATACAATGACGTTTATACGGCTCTATATAATATACACTGAAATATAAGTACAATATTTATATTCTAGTTGATTTATTTTATAATTATATATCAGACTCCTGAAAGAGGTATAGTAGTCTGGAAATGTTGAGAGCCACTGTTCTAGATCTTCTCTAAAAGAAAATTGTATTAGGGGTGCTTATGAAATTACTTAAATTTGTACTTTTTAAATGGGTTTTATTCTAAAATGATTAGTAGTAGTAGTAAAATTAAACTAACTCAGTTGTGTTTAATAAGCACAATCACATTTGCAGATGCAACATAACCAAACCTCACTTCAGCAAAACTCATATGGCCATGCTTAATTTTAAACACATGGCTAATCCCATTGAATTCAATATGGCTTATGCATATAGTTAAGTGCTTTGTTTATGGGTTTATTCAAACTAGAAGTTAAGCACATGCTTGCATGTTTTTTTTCTGAATCAGGGCCAAAAGTAGCTTTTCTTAACTTGCTTCTTAGTAGAATTGGTCAAAATTTTTCTCACTGAACATTTTTCTATTGGAAAATTCCATTTTGTTGAAATCTAAACTTTGACTTTTTACAGATTTCAATAACATTTTGTTCTTTTAAAAAATTGACGTGAAGCATTTTGGAACAGAATTTTTGATTTTTTTTAAATTTTGAAACTACTTTTTCCATTTTTTTAATATACTATAATATAGTAAAGTCAAAATTTGAATTAAATATTTCAATTTTATTGAAGTGGGATGTTTCAGTGGACCCAAACTGTTATTTGAACCTTTTGTTTTATTTTTTGTGTGCAAATTTTGTTTTTCAGGACATTTTTTTGGTTGTACTCCAATTTGGAGCAAAAACAAGTATAAAAATCATTGGGATGTCCTGCCAAGCAAGTTATGGTTCTTGCACAACTCTATGCCATCCATGGGATTACAGTTTTAAACATAACTAAAGTATTTTGTATTAGCCAAATCAAAACGCCCTGTGTTCATTGTGTGTGTAATGCTAATGTTAGACTGTAGGTGCCTCAGGGCAAGGTCTTTTTTCTTTGTTAAATGCCACATATGCTTATGGTGTTCTGTAAATGATTAAACACATCCAACAATGTTCTCAGGCTTCAGAAAGAGCAGCATGCAGCCCTCCTCCATGGAAAGGCAGGAGTCTGGAAGGGAGGCTGGGGAGTAAGTGGTTTATCACTAAAAAGCAGTATTGCTCCCAGGACTGGCATTACATTAACATAACTACTCCCTAGTTTAAACTGATATAATCCAGGAAATTAGGAGTAATGGCTAAAATTGTGTCATTAACTCACTCTACTTTGCACAACTATTGCAGATCATCGATACGGCAGCTCTCCCATTTCTTGGGAGCTCTGTTAGTGATCAACTATAGTGAGCAAGAACAATGGAGTGAGTTAGGGACAGAGATTCTGCCTTAACTCTTAAGGAAGCATACAAAATGGGTAGGAGTTTTCAAAATGCATGTTCTTTATCCAACATCTAGCCCACAAAGATGTCCTAAGAGAATGTTTATTAATGTTAATTAATAATGTAAACTAACACAAAAACTGTTGACCCAGCAGACTTCATCCCCCTCTAATAATTGGGTTTATTGCATATTTCTCTTTTGAAACTAGCCATTGTTCTGCTTTCAAACATCATCCTGAGAAAAGCTGAGCATCCTCCAGTCCCAGTGAAATAAGCGAAAGTTGAGGGTGTGGCTCACCTCACAGGATTGGGCCTTGGAAGAATAACTAAACATGATTCTGTGCTAATCATGGCTCTGATCCTGCAAACACACAGAGACACACTTAACTTTACTACAATTGAAGTCAATGGTACTACTCACGGTAGGAAAGCTAACCTAAGAGTTTACAGAATCAGGGCTTATGTTAGCATGTTGTCTGGTTTCTAGGTGAAATATGGGAGATTTTTAAAAATTAAGTGGTTCTTAATTCACCAAACTCCTGCTGGCTACAGTGAGATGAGAAACACTTAACTAAATTGATCAGAAATGTATACTTTTGGTAAACAGGCACATGAAATTTGTATTTGTTAGTATTTTATTCTCTGATTACATTTGCATTGAAAAATAGTATTAGAACAATAAAGTGCAAACCACACACCTGAAATCATATATTGCATTGGCGTGAATATCCATGCAAATAATATTTTTTCCAGTGCCAGTTAACTACGTAGAAGTATTCTCAATAGATAGATAAATGCCACTACAATACTAACCTTTGCTGAGATAAACTGTAGTAAATCATTGGCACTTGGGGAAGATAGCCCAACACAAACAATTACCCGTTTCAGCATAAATCCATTTTATGGTTAGTAACTGTTTAAACGCAAAAATAAAAAGTAAATAAATGAACTTATGAAGTATAAAAATGGCACAGATTTATTATTTTATTGAATGTAGAAATACCTGAAATGATCCAACTGATCTTGGCCAAATGTCTGTCTCTGCCCTAGGTGCACAGTGTTATTAAAAAAAAAACAAACAACCTATTAATTACCAACATGTTTTAAAGCACCACTCATCTACTCAATGTACACAAGCTCCTAGACTGGGGAATTGTCAGGCATGCGCTGGTGAAATGGGAACGAGTGGTGCATATTTCAAGGAAAAGCTGAATTCCAATTCTTCTCCCCCCTTTCACATTCTTGCTACATTCTCAGATAAAGTACTTTGGGCTTGAAATGCTCCATGCTTGGCCCCAAAATGAATCTCTGGAAGCATGGACCAGAGCCAGATATATATTTGTGACATTACATAGGGTACAATCCAGACTGATGAACAGCTGTGGCCCTTCAATTCTCCAACCTGGGGGTGCCTTTTACACTGCTTTGCTGTGACAGCAACCACTCCAGGTCTGCCCACACAGCCTCCAGCATGTAAATCATCCCAGCTGAGTGCTATGTCCAGCCACTCATGAATTACACTGTGGGCAACACCAGCAAACTCCCAGTCCCAGACTTTCCCCCAGAAATGTGTCTCTTGTACTGCCCAGCCCCTGCCCTGGACAACACAAGCTCCTATAAAGGCCATTATTTCATGAATAGAAAATTATATGCACAAATCTTGTTATCCCAAATGAAGTTTCCCAAACACTTCAAAGTTTATTAACTACAGAAAGATAGATTTTAAGTGATTACAAGTAATGAGGAATAAAAGATAAAACACAAACTAATACCTAACTTAACAAGCTAAGTGAACTTTTGAAGCGAAAGGGTCTCTCTCGCCACATGTTCTAGCAGTCTTATTGGCTGATTCTTTCAGCCAGGATCCCTCCCCAGTGCAGTGAGGCTTCCTTTGTCCTTCAGCTCTTGTTGATGCTGTGAGTAAATATGAAGGAGGAGGAAATCTAAGGAGTTTGCCCCATTTCTTATAGCAATTCTCTTCTTTGAGATGCAGCTCCAGCTGGGCTGTAGGTGACAAAGTCTGTGGGATGGGAACTTGCAGCTGTTTTCTTTGCCACGATATACATTTCTCACTCAAACCCTTTTCCCTGCCAAAGAATGGCCACTTAACCCGGTGATAGTCCATTTGATTTTGTTGACACGTGGCTGAAGTGCTAGTTTGCCTTTTGTCTCTGAGGAACGGATTTGTGCCTGCTTTTCTAAATTTGGTGTATGTTTCAGCAATCTCCTACAGTAGAATTTTATAACCTTACCTACAATGTTGCCACACATATTTTACCAGGGCAATACTCAGCAAATTATGAGTTTTCTAATGATACCTCACAAGGCTACCCTAGCCCCAGCCTCAGCCCGCTTCCCTGAAGAGGAGCAGCCTGCCAGGGCTGGGGCCAAGGGGAAGGGCAGGCAGGAGAGTGGCCAGGGCCATGCTGGGCTCTTTGGGGAGGCACAGACTGCCCCAGCCTATGCGATGCACTGCCCATGTCAGTTTGTAACTCTGGTGTTTGTAATGCTGAGGTTTTACTATATGCTTAATTTCACTCAGAGGTGCAATCTCATTGATGTCAGTGTGGGACTATGTGCTTTGCTAGGGCAGGGCCTGCAGCAGGGAGAGCTTGGGCCCACGCTCGCTGCACCTGGAGCAGCCAAGGCTCTCTGCTGGCAAACATCACAGCAGCATCAGCCTAAAGCTCTTCAAGGAGGAGAAAGATGCCCACGGTAACCACGGACAATAAAAGAAAGTTTAAAACAAATTGAGACTGACCTATTACCAACCATGCCCCAGCTTGCAGAACAATCTTTTGCCCTGACGCTGTAAGCTGGTCCAAGCATGTGGCCTCAGCTGGCCACCCCACTGAACTTTTGTATCAAGGTGGCTGCGCTGATTTGCCTGCAGAGAACCGGGCTGCTCTGCCTTCCTGCTGATGGCTTAGGCCAATTGATTCTGCAAACAATTGGGCATGTGCCCTGACAGTCCCACTGAAGCCAGTAGGACAGATGACAAGCATGTCAGTGTGAGATAATTTATTTGGGTAAATCCCTGCCCCCATACAGAGCCAAACTGAATGGAGCTGTATGGGGGCTACCAATGTGGAGCTCACTGCAGGATCTGAGCCTTAGTGAGAAGTGACAGAACAGGGACTGGGCTGCTCCCTTCTTATGGAACAGTGAGATGGGACAGCTCACTCTCTAATACCAAGATTAGTCCTTTAGTCGCCTTATTGAACATAACTATCAGCAACCCCTTATATACCCCACAAAAAGAGAAAGAACAGGTCGCACCCATGCTGTAAGATGGGGCTCTGTCTGATGCTCCTAAGGGTGTTTGCAGTGCAACAGAGACTATAGCAGGCTTTGTGTTCTAGAGCAATGTAGAGCACTATATTGGTTCTGCAGGGGTAAATGTTTGGCCTGCCTCCATTTACCTAATTTTTTTTTCCTAGTAGGAACATGGGAGAAAATAAAATTGTTGAGACTATGTTAGGGTGACCAGATGTCCTGAATTTATAGGGACAGTCCTGATTTTTGGGTCTTTTTCTTATATAGGCTCCTATTACCCTCCACCCCCTGTCCCGATTTTTCACATTTGCAGTCTGGTCACCCTAGACTATGTTGAAGTAAGATTTAGCCAGGGATCTGGCTGTTCTGTGACAATACTATACAAAGGGAAGGGAAGGAGTGGGGAAGCTTTATAGTACAAAAGTTTTCAGAAGAGTGCGTGTCTTACTATGGGGTGGGAACTACAACCATCCTAATGAGAAACTAAAAACTGTTCTAGTTTGCTCAAAAATAGTTCCTTAGTAATGAAGAAACTGGAAATATAAATTAGAACAGTTTTCATAAGACATCACCCACTCATCATGAATTGTAAATATGCAGTCTGAGGCTACTGAAAAGCTTGATGTATATGGGGAGGCATGTTAATTAGTTGATAATCTGTAGGAACAAATCACACTATACAGTAATAGTCTATCACACACTGAACATTGCGAACTACCTTTGATGTAGTTGCTTTTTTTCAGAAGTGTACGGGAGCCTACACTAAATTTCCTGCTGAGTTGATGTCAGCCCACCATAATGAGGTTACCACCAGCTAAAGAGAGCAATGAAGACAAATCTCCTAGGAAACGTAAAAGAACTGTCCCCTTGACTCTCCCCCCCCGCCCATCTCCCTGCTTGCATGAGTGTGACTCAGCCTCACACTAATGCAATCTGGTAGGAATTCTGTTTGAAGGAAACTGACCGCAGAGGTTGAGAGTCCATGCACAGGTTTAGGTAACAGCGCCTACTTACCAGCTGACAAGAATGATTCTTGCTCACAGCATTCAGCAGCCATGATGAGCAGCTTTTGTGGGGGGGGGGGGGGGGGTTTGAGTATGAGAAATTTGCTTAGCTTGTGATTATTGTAAAGCTTGTTTGCTTTTCTAAGATTGAAGGTGGCAGGGCCTGAAATGTCAGCCTTTGTAACCATACACATTCCCTGTCAAGCTGAGCTTCATTTACCTCTTCTGATTGCCTAAGGGTGCTTCCCTGTCAGTATTGTTTAAACCGCAAATGACCAGGCTTATCAATATTCTCTCAGTTACGTACAGGCATCCAACATTAGCACAGATACTTCATTTAAGCCTTCCTCGTCCTTGGAGCCTAATTTTGCCCTCGTAAAAGCATGTGCAGTTCTTACTGAAATCCAGGAGAACTGTGTGCACTTATGTGAGGGAGGAATTGACTTCTAGGGTTTTTGGCCTCTTTTGGTCACTACTTCACCTTGTTATTTTATGTGACAAATTTCATATACTGGTGATGGATACCTAGGCAAGGCTAGGTGCACGCGAATATGTTAATGAACGCTATGTGATGAAGAGAGTGTTTGGTGTTTTCTAGTTTATTATGGTTTACATTCTTCATCTCTCTCACACTCACTCACACACTCTCTCTCTCACACTCACTCACACACTCTCTCTCTCAAGAAATCAGCATGGTAAACATATTCTGGTATTGAATCTCTGCTGAATTTTTTTTGGAACACACGTACATATATTTTGCTTTTGGTCAGTGTTAATATGCCATTTTACTGACAGAGTAGTTCTAATACATTTATTGTGGGCAACCACAGCTAAATATTAAATATTGTATGGCTTAGTCCTGTATAGGATATACAGTGGCAAACTATTGGAGTGGCACAGAGAGAATTCCTTCCTACCCAACCTCTTTGAATGTTTCCCAACTCATATCTTTGTCCTCTTCTATGCTATCCCTTACACTTGAAATTCTGCTACAAAATCTTCATGTTATGTATAAAGGACTTCTCACATATTGGTCTCTAAACCTATGTGCATTTTGCACTTGAATGTTCTTATCTCTGATCAACTTGTAAGATCCTTAGGCTCGAAACCAAGACTTCTATGTTTGTACAGTAGTTGGCATATTTATGGTACTCAACAAATAACTACTGTAGATTGGTAAAACTGCCTGTTTATCTCCCTGGGCGGGGTGTGTGTGTGAGAGATCTTATTAATGTTTATATAGTGCTTTAGAGAAAGATAAGTGCTATAATAATTGCTACATCATACTTACTGGCCTGTAGTTTTGGTTTAGTAGTAGATTGTTTATGAATAGGTAGCAAGGAAGGGCATCTACCAGAAAACAAACCAATACATAAAATATAATGAAGCTAAAGCACCTTTGACTCGGCCGTGCCCTAAGAAGATATGGATTGTAGCAATGAAAACTAATGGATAGCAACTTCCATGAAGGCCACTTGCAATAATGATTGTGAGACAAACTGATACTCTGTACAGGTTATATTTAGCGAGAGATACCCATGTTTGACACTTGGTGAAGCTTGCATCCTGCAGTGCACTGAAAAAGTCTGTAGTGGTGATGATGGCTTTCCATCATTATGGAATAATGACAGTTTCCATAGTTAAAGATAAGGTTGCAACAGAGGTTATGTTATAAATCTAATTTTTGCATCTCTCTCTTTTTTTTTTTTTTTTTTTTATAAGAGAGAGACACACACACAACAGTCTCAAAACTGGTAGGTTAGATCTGAGCCTAAGGTAGAATTGTTCCAAGTGTCAAGTGATTGGCTCAAGAACTGCCTGAGTTATGACACCCTAAAAACAATCCAGTCAGGACAGTCCTAACAACTTAGCACATTACTGCCCTTTTGGAGCATGACAGCTGTAGTCATATGCTTGTTAGATCCATGATTAATCCTGCACAATAAGCAGGGTATTGTATCTTTCATGTTAAGTTATCAATTGGACCACAATAAAACAAACAGTGATCTGTGTCTAAACACACAATAGTTTCCACATACAGAAAATAGCATCTTTATTATAACATGCTATTGACAGGGGGCTACAGCTTTCAAACCTTTGTGGCTTCTCCCACCTCTTGTGAATTTCACAGCCAGATCATTTCAGATGTAGTTGTTTTACTCTGCAATTCATTACAATCTCAAAAAGGAAAAAAAATGGTTTTTGAGCACTTTGTTAAGCAAGGAGAGCCCTGCCCATGCTAGGTGTCAGCAAATGAGGGATGACCCTAATCAACCAACCAAATTGAAATAGGTTAGCTGACGGATAGACAACAATTCAGTAGAAGTTTTATTTTCCACGTACCACTTTGCCCCTCCTTCATCACGTCAGAGGAGCCTCGATCAAGATAAAATGCTAAGAAACAAAACTACTTATCTTTTCATGCAAATATATCTAATGACAACTCCCTTCCTACTGCCCCTGCCAATTAATTTATTGTTTCTAAGTAGAAATTTTTTCTAAGCTTCCCAGGAATTGATAACAGCCCATTTAATAACTTTTATTTTAATACAACTGCATAATGAGGAGTTTCCTGTTAGCATTTGGAATAGGCTGCAATTATAGCCTGCTTCATGGCCTCTCAAGCTGGAGAAGGTTGCAACCCATGGGCTAGCTATATGGCTAAAACAGAGATCCCCAAACCATTTTTTATTGTAACATGGAATCACAGTTCAGGCCAACTGCCCCTGTGTTTCCCCTCAGTGATCTAGCAAAGGCATCTGCACTCAGCCTTCTGGCCTCCTAGCCATTGCCTTTCTTGGATGGAGACTTACATCTCTCTCCCTCGTGACCTGGATATGTCCAGACTGAAATGTTCCCTGCCTTCACCGTATTATTCCCAGCAAAAGACAGTTCACCTAATCACACTTGCTTGCTTCTCCCCTCAGAGACAGCACACAGTGTCATTTCCCACACTTATAAGTTACCACATAACTCTTCCTATGCAGGCTTATTTATTATGGTAAAAGTATTAGCGAAAACACATTAAAAGAATCTACAAGCATGCTAAAAATAAGCTTGCAAGAGATTTCCCCCCAGCATCTGCACCATGCACTCTGGCAGGTGAGCTCCCAAAAGAGGTCTTGTTTGTGGTCACAAATTTATAACAGCCTCAGCTCAGAACTAGCACCTAGTCTTATGGGGCCGCAGTAGGCCATGTTATCCAACCCTTCCCTAGGGATTGAGGCCCTCCATGGACCAGAGGTCCTGTTCATTTGCTGGAATACGAAGAAGCCCTGAGTCATCTTAAACTCAGGCTATTTATTCAAACATTTTTTCTTTGTCAGTTACTCCCTGGAGAATGCAGGCTGTCTCTGAACTGTCCTCATGTCACAGGTGATCAGCAGACAAAAGGTTCCCCATCAGGGAAAAGCTTCAAAGGCTGAGCCAGTAGGTAGGGGTTGCAACCTCCCCGTCCCCAGTAACCCCTAAGAATTCCACTTCACACATATTGTCTGAAAAGATCAGTCATGTCTGCTATATTATTTATCATAGTCTTTTGAAATTCACATTATCTCCTAGAGATTACATTAATCCTTCTTCATCCTAAAGAAATTCCATAAATCCCACAGTAGTTAGGGTGACCAGCAGGGCCAGTGCAACCATTTAGGTGACCTAGGCAGTCGCCTAGGGTGCTAGGATTTGGGGGGTGGCATTTTCTTCGGTAGCGACCGTGGCGGCCGGATCTTCGGTCGCCCTGGTCGCCGCCAGCATTTAGGCGCAGGGAGCTGGGGCAGGGGAGCGCGGGGAGGGCTGCCTGCAGCAGGTAAGGGTGGGGGCGGCATGCAGGGGAACTCCCAGCCCCAGCTCACCCCTGCCCTGCCTCCTCCCCAAGCACACTGTGGCTGCTTCACTTCTCCCGCCTCCCAGGCTTGCGGTGCCTAAGCTGATTGGCACTGCTTAGGGGAGAAGTGAAACAGTTCACCCCCTGCTCCGCCTCCTCCCTGAGCACGCTGTCGCTGCTTCACTTCTCCCGCCTCCCAGGCTTTTTTTGGGTCTTTTTCTTATATCGGCTCCTATTACCCCCACCCCGTCCCAATTTTTCACATTTGCTGTTAAGTCACCCTAACAGTAGTACACAAACATTTCAATTTCCAATACAATGGACCCTGAAGTTACTAAGTGTAATTCAATACGGTTTTACTTCATTCCATAAGGTTTGCACACAGTATTGCAGGATATTGTCATATCTGTCACAAATAGTATGGAAATGGTTGAGAACCAGTGCTCTACTTACACCCATTCATTAGGTGCTAAAAGAGCCAACCCACCAATAATGTGACAATAATTGTCCATGTGACAATAATCCAATCTATTGTCACATGGACAAACACAGGGATGAAGTCCTGATCCCCTTGAAATCAATGACAAATCTCCCATTGACTTCAACAGGGCAGAATTTCAACCAGAGACTACTACAGGACATGTTTGCTTCATTTCACATTTTCAGAAAAGCATGGGATACGGACTATAAAGTAAAAAATCCTGTGACATATCTCCCAATCAGGTGTACAGAAGCTCTTCAGCATGGTTGAATACTATGGGATACTGATTCTATTATATTTTCCATATGCAAAGAGAAAACACATACTTCCAGTCAGAATGACCTTTATTTTATATTGAGTCCAATAAAGCAAGAAGGAACAAAGGTAAAGTCTGCGAAAGAAAGCACAGAGTGTGTGTATGGCTCATGTGCAGCAGGAAAGTAATCATCTGCATTTAAAAGTGCACTTCACAGAACATGTCAGGACATTAACAAGCCACATATACTATAGGGTCTATTCCCCTTTTCTCTCTAGCTCTCATTTTTAATTAAGTACAACTGGGGTTTCTGGATTTAGGGTTAAACTGATAAAACCCCATATTGGAAACAAAAGTAAGAAAAATAATAATAAAAAATCGAAACAAAACACCCAAACTGACATGTTTTGGAGCGTTGAAAATATTCAGGGGGTGGGAAGGGAGGAGGAGTTATGAAAAATAACAGTCAGAGCTCATTCCCTGCTGAGCCGGTGTAATGTTAATGTAATTAACTAAAACGACCAAGATTGGAAATTCAAGCCCCTGATTGGAAACAGAGCTGCCCAAAACCGGGAAAAATATGTTTGTCATTGTTAAACACTTTTGAGTTGTGTGTGATTTGTGAAACTTTGCAACACTTCACCCTGATCTAAGGAGAAACAGATTTCCTCTCAGCTGGGGAGCTGTAAGCGGCTTTCAAAATAGCGCCCATCACCCGTCAAGCCTCACCCCTCAGTAGTCAGACACCCAAAGAAAGTGGGGTCCAGCCCCCCACCTGCGTGCCGCTCGGAGGACTACAGCTCCCAGCATGCTTTGCTGGCTCCTCTCCCCTGGAGCCCGAGCTGTGCGAGGGGTTGATGTAATGCGGTGAAGTCACAAAGCCTCTGGGGGCGGCGAAGGGTGGTGGGGCTCGCAAGAGGCTGCCGGAGCGGAAGGGGCAGAGGAGCGGCCGCTTTGTCTGGTTGCTGCCCGCAGAGAGCCCCGCAGTCCCGGCGCGGGGTGCGAGCCCCACCCCGGCGCTCTGCACCAGCGGTTCTGCCGCGGCCGGGGCCGGTTGGTTTTTGCAGGAGAAGCGGGACGACGCAGGGTCGCTGTTTCTCGCAGCCCCCGCCCCATGACCTGCTGAAGCGGGGCCGGGCGGTCGCGGTCCCTGCCGCGCTGCAGGCTGGATGCATTAGGCACGCGGGTTGCAGCTCGCCCTGCAGCGTCCCCCCCACCGCTCCGAGATGGCGGACCCCGCCGAATGCAGCATCAAAGTGATGTGCCGGTTCCGGCCCCTCAACGAGGCGGAGATCCTGCGCGGGGACAAATTCATCCCCAAGTTCAAAGGCGAGGAGACGGTGGTGATCGGGGTAGGTCCCGTCGGGAGGTTCCCGCTGCCCCGCTCCCAGCCTCCGTGGGGCTGAGCAGCCTGGGGCCGCGGTTCTGCAGCCCTGGCAAAAAGCGCCGCACCCGCGCCCTGGCCTGGCACCCGGCTCCCTCCCTGCCGCGGCCCATTGTTCCCGCTCCGGGGCGGGCGGGGGTTATCCCAGGGCGCTGGGGTAGCGGGCGGGGGTCTGTGCAGGCTCCTGCCGCAGAATTGCAGGGGACCCCGCTCCCTCCAGCAGGGGGCAGGGCTGGGGACGCCCCGGGGGTTCTCAGTTCCCCAGACCCCTTTGCCTCGGGGTTTATTGCCCCCTCCCCCCCGCGGGCACGCGGCCCCTGTTGGGATGAGACGGGTCTGGGGGATGCAGGCGCCGGGGCAGGGGGGCACTAGCCCGCTCTGCGCACCGCGGCTTTTCCCCCGGGGACCAGTTACCGCCTCCGCGGCTCCAGGCCGGGCGGCAGAGGGCAGCCCCTGCGCCGCGCTCCCCCCGTTTGTACCGGGGGGGGGGGCTGAATGGAGCCGGCCTCCATTCCCACCTGGGCTGCAGCCTCCCAGCCCCCAGCACTGATGTCATTCTGCTCACTGGGCATGCTCGCGCGCTCCCTCGCTCCTGGGGTACCTCAAATGATTGGCAGGTGACAACAATTTCAGGGGAGAATTGCAGCGCTCAGTGTGAGTCCTTTCTCCCCCCCCTCCCCCCCGGCTTGGCTTGCTCTGCTCACATCAGCCTCTGCATCTCACCAGCGGCGCTGTGTAGAAACCTGCCACGCTGCGGTCGGTGCAGGTGGAAGGAGAGAGATGTACGGGCTGCGTGCGCGCTGCTTATTGCTGGGTTCCCTTCAGCCCCTTTGCTGTCACACAGCTAGAGAGAGCTCGTTGCGGCAGCCGCTGGGGGCCGCCGTCTTTCCCGGGAAAGTTTTTTCGCTTGAATGGATCGAGGAGCCTTCCGCCTCTCTTGCTTTACACGGGGCGCAGGGCTTGGAGTTCTTAGGGGTTTCTGAGTCCCCCGGGCACCCGGCCGTGGTTACTTCGTGCTCGCCCTGTTTTGTGGAACCCAAGATCGGTGCTCCCTGAATGTGCTAGCTTCAATGGTAGCTCTCTCCCACCTGTTTTGCGTTGTGTTTGCATTAGAGCCATGTGAGGTCAAAGAGAGAAGCAGGAGGCAGAGATTAAATCCTAATCTGTTTGTTCGAAGCAGGAATCAAAGTATAGTTTTGCAGTGTGTAGTTGCTGAGTGTAGTTTGTATGTAAATCAATCATTACATTTTATTATGCATTCTTTCTAGAGGCACCTTGATAAATGGTTACAGATTCCAGTAGAACAAATAGTTGATTCTCATTGTCTGGGAGCACAGTGTAATAAAATCTCATTCCCTGGGCAAGTTAGTGATATGGTTGAAATGTTCATCCTTAATATAAGTAGAGCTGCACATGGTGTTTCTTTCTACCACAAAGTCTAAAATATGTATTTAAGCATCAGTTCACTACTCCAGGTCCTAGTGACAACAGATTTCTGGACAGGCCAATATTCTTGTTCCACCAGCATATCACTCCGGGAAGTCACCTTCATAACAGCAAAGGGCTCTGGAATCATTGACTGGAGCATATTTAACATGATCACTAAAAAAGCAGTCTGTGTGGTTATTTGGGTCCCTGTATGGTCTGGGACTAGGGTGACCATATTTTTGTATGCTGAATACGGGATGCCTAGTAAAATTACTCGTATTCAAGCAAGTTCAACGAAAATCAATCAGAACTATGCAGTACAAATGTTCAAATTAACATCAAGGTGACTGAACTCCTGTTAAAAAGAAATACTGCACAGTTGGATTTTTTTTATTTACTTCTTAAGGCTTTAGGGCTCACAGGGGGAGAGGTGACACACACACTCCCATATACCTCTCTCACACAGAGGCAGTGACCCACCAACCTGACTCTCCTTTCCTGGCGCTCTCTGCCCTTTATGCTTGGCTGGGCCCCCAGGATGAACCTGCCTCTCCTGGTACCTGGTGATGCATCTTCCTGAGGCAGCACATGGGGGCGGCATGCAGGGTCACATGCCTCCCCCCCCCCCGCCCCGATTTCTGCCTGGGTTCACACCAGAAAGTGGCCAGCAGCAGCCTTTCAGCACTGCGTGGGAGGGCAGGGGCTGTGCTGATGGACCAGCAGGAGGAGTGGCTAGTCCTGCATGCTGCAGCTTTGTCCTCCCACCAACCTTGCACACCCACTCCCACTGTTGGTCATTGCCCCCTCGCCCCCTCACTGCTGGTGGGTGGGTGGTTGGCAAGCAGGGATCTGGTCAGCAGCAGGAACCATCAGTACAGATTTGGGGAGGAGACAGAAAATACAGGACAATTTGCCCGTTTTTAAGAAAGTCAGGACACCTGCAGGAGGGCTTAAATATGGGACTGTCCCTTTAAAAACAAGACATCTGGTCACCCTATCTGGGACTCAACTCTCCTATAGACTGCTTATCATTGCAGTTAAGATAGTCTGGGGTGTGCTTGCTGGGAGTTCTTGGAGCTGAAGTTTTCCAATTGAGGGCCCTTATCTTTGGAATGGGCTCCCTTTGGCGATCTGCCAACATGGGGCTTTGGTGATCTTCAGTGCATGATATAGGTCATTTCTGCTTGAGCTAGTATGTGGTTAATTGTCTGACTTGCTGGATTTTGTTTTCCCTTGGTGCTTTGTTTTGTATTTTGACCTGCAGTGATCACAGCCATATTTATGTTACTCGTTATAAGGTTTGTTTTTATAACCAAATACTTAAATAAGTGCTTGAGATCAATAAATAAATAATAAACCACATAAATGGCTAGTTGGTTAACAACAAGGTTCTTATTTCAATTGCTTACAGCTATTGTCAGAATTTATTGGAAGGACGAGCACTTTTTCATTAGAGAGCTGCTAAATGACTCATGAAAGACTGAAATGTTTTGAGATAAATGTTATAGAAAAGTCTATTTCTCTTCTCTTTTTAATTACTCAGGGCATTGCATCAAAACAGGATATTTGCTTTCTGAGCAGATAAACTCTCATTCCTCACCTTGAGTTGTAATCATAATAATCTCCACAGCAATTAATCTGATGTCAGAAACAGAGGATTGTGACTTCAGGCCATGAATGTTTAGAATGAAGGAGAAATAACTAGCAGGAAGAGATGAAACCGTATGAAAGAGAGATCTTTTCCATGCAAATGTTAGTGAGCTTAAAAACCACACAAAGTATATTAATTAAGTGAAACCATGTGCAAATTATAATTCTGGTTATAGCGCGTCTCTGCTTTTAATGTAGTTCTTTGGAAAACATTGAGTTCAGTTTAAAATGATTCCGCTGAAGAAAGTGCTCAAACATCAATATAAAGCATTAGCTGCTCTCTCCAAAGACAAAAAGGAAAAACAGATATTTTCTAGTTTTTATGCATTGGAGGTCATAGTCTCTAATTTATGACATGTAAAAGTGTATTTTGACCCTTGTGTATAACTTTTGTGGTTTGGCAGGATAAATCTTCACACCTTTAGTTATCATCCTGGAAAGCTTGTCTCAACCAGAAGAGCTTCTTCGTTTCTCTTTCTCATGATATAGGCAGGGTCTGGGAAGAAGACCTAGTGACATCCAATGAGACTTAGGGCTTGTCTACACCACAGACCGGATCGACAGGCAGCTATCGATCCAGCAGGAGTCGATTTATAGTGTCTAGTATAGACGCGATAAATCGACCAGAGATTGCTCTAGCATCGAATCCAGTACTCCGCCTCAACGAGAAGCTCATCTCCTGTCGACACAACACAGTGACCTAAGTATGTAAGTTATTCACGTAGCTGAAGTTGTGTAATTTAGATCGATTTCCCCCTCTCCCCCCGTAGTGTAGACCAGCCCTTGCTTGTAAGTCTGTCACATTAAAGAGAGAAAAAACAGAGAAAAAACTGTATCTCCTGAGTTGGGTTCACTGCCATGATACCTGTGAGAAATCAGCTAGTTTATACTGGCTTAAGGGGGCTGATGTTTTCTGTATCTCTTTACAGTTTTTGAATTATAAACATACATATGAATATTTTCACACTTGAGGCCTTGACCTTAACTGGAACCTATGGGTACTACTGCAATATACTATTAATAATAGAATGCATTATTGATCTTCATTATTTAGTGCTTCATTCATTATGCTCAGATCCAATAACTAGTAATACTTACCCACAGAAAAATCACGTTTCTGCTAGAAAATATTCCCAGCATGGTCTTCATTTTAGAAGAGCGCTCTTTTTCTTTAACATTCATGAAGTTATTAAGATGGAACTGCAAAGCTAAATTAAACAAATCAACCACAATTTCAAATGGTCCTTTGTTGCTTCTGAATAAAGGCCATAAAGTGGGGTTTTTTTACTCCAGCATCTTTTTCTTTTTTCTTCAGCAATATCAGGACTGATTTTTCTATGAGAAGACAAAATTCCACTATTTTCAGTCATCACAAAAGACAAGACTGAAACTTGAATAACTGAAAGGAGAGAAGATGTCTAATCCAACTCTTCTGAACCCTTAAAGAGAGATTTTCTTTTTCTTAACTCAAGCTCCTGACAAACAGCTGGGGGAAAATGCTTTCTTTGTGAAATAGTCAACATCATGCACCTCCTGTTGTTCTTTCCTGTTATAGTTTTATGGGCTTCAGAAGGTTCTCCAGCACCTACAGGAAGGGAAGACTTGTAATTACTGCTGTTTCTTTTTTAAAGGCAAATGACTCCTCCTCCCCAACTTCTTTTGGGACATCTTTGAGTCTATTTCTATATATCATGAATAAAGCTGTACATTTATCATACCCATGACTCTCTGACTTTCAGGATTTGCTTATCTAAAACAATCAAATCCTGGCCCCATTGAAGTCAATGGCAAAATTCCCCTTGACTTTAATAGGAGTGGGATTATATCCATGGTCTTTGTCACCTGAACCAGCCTCCTCCATGAATCTTCTCAGATTTGGCTGTACAAGTGTGCCATTTAGTATGGATAAACTAATATAACTAAATGGCTTTAATCAATTTTTAATTGCAAATTGGAGACTAATTAACTTTTCTCAATTTTCCATGGCCAATAATATAATGAAAATTTTAGTGTGCCATGACTTATTTTTAAATTCAGATTATGACTCCTGCGTTTTTACTATGACTTAACCCTTTTTTTTGCCATGATGGCCAACTGACCTTGATCATAGTAGGGCACTAAGAGGCAAAAGCAATAAATAAATTGCTTTCTTTTGCAGTTCACTTTTAACTAAGCTACTGGATTCCTTATCGAGCTTCACAACAGATTTTTCAGTAGACTGCTGCTTAGTTTGTTGTCTTTGTTCCTCTGTATCCTCAAGTTATGGTTTTGCCTGATGTATCTGCAAATGTATTTTCCTTGGCATTTTTTTTCTTGCATTCTGTGAATGTTAAATGGTGTGCTGAGCTCAGCCAGTGAAGTATCTTGCTGGCTTGGGGACCTGAAAACACTTAACAGCTGCAACTACTGTACTCACATGCCTAAGGGCTTGGCTACACTTGAGAGTTGCAGCGCTGGTGGAGGCTTTCCAGCGCTGCAACTTAGTAACTGTCCACACCTGCAAGGCACATCCAGCACTGCAACTCCCTGGCTGCAGCACTGGCTGTACACCTGGTCTGCTTGGGTTTAATGAGTGCAGCGCTGGTGATGCAGCACTGCTCGTCAGGTGTGGCCACACACCAGCGCTGTTATTGGCCTCCAGGGTATTAGGAGATATCCCAGAATTCCTGTTCAGCCACTCTGCTCATCAGTTTGCACCCGCCCTTTAAATGCCCCGGGAATTTTAAAAATCCCCTTCCTGTTTGCTCAGCCAGGTGTGGAATGCAATCAGTGAATCTTTCCAGGTGACCATGCCTCCACGCGCCAAACGAGCCCCAGCATGGAGCAATGGCGAGTTGCTGGACCTCATCCGTGTTTGGGGGGAGGAAGCTGTGCAGTTCCAGCTGCACTCCAGCTGTAGGAATTATGATACCTTTGGACAGGTATCAAAGGCCATGCTGGAAAGGGGCGATGACCGGGACGCGCTGCAGTGCAGGGTTAAAGTAAAGGAGCTGCGGAGTGCCTACTGCAAAGCCCGCGAGGGAAACTGCCGCTCCGGCGCTGCCCCCACGACCTGCCGTTTTTACAGGGAGCTGGACGCGATACTTGGGGCTGACCCCACTGCCAGTCCGACGACCACGATGGACACTTCTGAGCGGGGTGGGGGACAGGAGGAAGAGGAGGAGGGCGGGGGAGGAAACCAAGAGTGAGGGTACTGGGGTGGGGGGGATACACCCCGGAGTCCCAGGAGGCATGCAGCCAGGAGCTCTTCTCAAGCCAGGAGGAAGGTAGCCAATCACAGCAGCCAGTACTTGGTGAAGGACAAGCAGAGGAGCGGGTTACCGGTAAGCGGCTTTTATTTTCAGGATGGAAATGTTTCAGGAGAGGAGCGGGGGTTAAGGCTGCATGCATGCATGCCTAGATGTGGAATAGGCCATTGATGTGGTATATCACGTCGCGGTAATCACCCTCGGTAATCTCCTCAAAAGTTTCAGCCAGAGTGTGGGCAATGCACCTGCGCAAGTTTATAGGGAGAGCCATTGTGGTCCTTGTCCCAGTCAGGCTAACGCGTCTGCGCCACTGTGCCGCGAGGGGTGGGGGGACCATTGCTGCACACAGGCAAGCTGCATAGGGGCCAGGGCGGAATCTGCATTGCTGTAGAAGACCTTCCCGCTCTTCCCTGGTGACCCGCAGCAGCGAGATATCTTCCAGGATTAACTCCTGTGGAAAATGTTGGGAGACTGTTCAGTGCAGATGCTCCCTGTAGCTGTTTGCTGTCCCCAACGCACAGAAACCCCTGCACAGCCCTGAAGCAATCAGTCTCCCTTACTCACCATTTTGTGGCTCCTGTTGGGTTATGTTAGCTAATGTAACGCCAATATTTAAAAAGGGCTCTAGGGGTGATCCCGGCAATTACAGACCGGTAAGTCTAACGTCGGTACCGGGCAAATTAATTGAAACAATAGTAAAGAATAAAATTGTCAGACACATAGAAAAACATAAACTGTTGAGCAATAGTCAACATGGTTTCTGTAAAGGGAAATCGTGTCTTACTAATCTATTAGAGTTCTTTGAAGGGGTCAACAAACATGTGGACAAGGGGGATCTGGTGGACATAGTGTACTTAGATTTCCAGAAAGCCTTTGACAAGGTCCCTCACCAAAGGCTCTTACGTAAATTAAGCTGTCATGGGATAAAAGGGAAGGTCCTTTCATGGATTGAGAACTGGTTAAAGGACAGGGAACAAAGGGTAGGAATTAATGGTAAATTCTCAGAATGGAGAGGGGTAACTAGTGGTGTTCCCCAAGAGTCAGTCCTCGGACCAATCCTATTCAATTTATTCATAAATGATCTGGAGAAAGGAGTAAACAGTGAGGTGGCAAAGTTTGCAGATGATACTAAACTGCTCAAGATAGTTAAGACCAAAGCAGATTGTGAAGAACTTCAAAAAGATCTCACAAAACTAAGTGATTGGGCAACAAAATGGCAAATGAAATTTAATGTGGATAAATGTAAAGTAATGCACATTGGAAAAAATAACCCCAACTATACATACAACATGATGGGGGCTAATTTAGCTACAATGAGTCAGGAAAAAGATCTTGGCGTCATCGTGGATAGTTCTCTGAAGATGTCCACGCAGTGTGCAGAGGTGGTCAAAAAAGCAAACAGGATGTTAGGAATCATTAAAAAGGGGATAGAGAATAAGACTGAGAATATATTATTGCCCTTATATAAATCCATGGTACGCCCACATCTCGAATACTGTGTACAGATGTGGTCTCACCTCAAAAAAGATATTCTAGCACTAGAAAAGGTTCAGAAAAGGGCAACTAAAATGATTAGGGGTTTAGAGAGGGTCCCATACGAGGAAATATTAAAGAGGCTAGGACTCTTCAGCTTGGAAAAGAGAAGACTAAGGGGGGACATGATAGAGGTATATAAAATCATGAGTGATGTTGAGAAAGTGGATAAGGAAAAGTTATTTACTTATTCCCATAATACAAGAACTAGGGGTCACCAAATGAAATTAATAGGCAGCAGGTTTAAAACAAATAAAAGGAAGTTCTTCTTCACACAGCACACAGTCAACTTGTGGAACTCCTTACCTGAGGAGGTTGTGAAGGCTAGGACTATAACAATGTTTAAAAGGGGACTGGATAAATTCATGGTGGCTAAGTCCATAAATGGCTATTAGCCAGGATGGGTAAGAATGGTGTCCCTAGCCTCTGTTCGTCAGAGGATGGAGATGGATGGCAGGAGAGAGATCACTTGATCATTGCCTGTTAGGTTCACTCCCTCTGGGGCACCTGGCATTGGCCACTGTCGGTAGACAGATACTGGGCTAGATGGACCTTTGGTCTGACCCAGTACGGCCGTTCTTATGTTCTTATGTTCTTATGTGTGCTCTGTTTGGTATGGGAAAAGTATGCTAAAGTGAAGACTGTAAACTCCTTCAGTGTGTGGGAATTACTGTCTGGACGAGATTATGAACAATGCTACCCCTGTTAACTGTTGCCATTTTTGCCTTTCCAAAAGCAACCTTGACTGCTGGACTGCCCGTCTCCTCGACTGCACAGAGACTACAAAACCTCAGGAAGAAGCTGCGAAAAACCAAGGAAGACATGCTGAAAGCAGTTATGGATCACTCTGCCAGAGAGAGTAAAAACCTGCAGGACTGGAGAGAAAGGGAAAGCAGGATCCGCCAGAGAAATGCAGTGGCCAGGAGGAAAAGCTCAAAGCAGCTGCTAAGCATCCTGGCGCGCCAAGCGGACTCTATCCAGTCACTCGTAGCCATGCAGGCAGAGCAAAACCGTGCCGCCCCCCCCCCAGCCCAAAGCTTTTTCCCTTGTGCCCCAATGTCAGCTCCAAACCCCCTTCCCCAGCATCCAGGTTCTTACCTCCACCAGCTGCCTCCAACACCTGTACGTTCACCAACCAGCCCTGAGAACTACGACCCTTACCCTCTGCACTCAACCCCCATCACCATGCAGTATATGCACCCTGAAGTGCAGCAGTCATTGCACAGCACTCCAGACAGGACATATTCAAACCTGTGACTGTACAGTTCACCAACCCACCACCCTGCCCTTTTAGGTTCCCAAAATGTTATGTGTCTGTCAAGAAAGTTATTTTCTTTTCAATAAAAGAATTCTTGGCTTTGAAAACAGACTTTATTATTGCAGAAAGTGAAAGATACCGTAGCCCAGTAAAGAAACAGGCACTGCAAATCATTTTAGGGAAAACAGAATCCTACTAACAGTGTAACCACTGAACTTCACTCCCGTGCAAGGCAGCAAACATTACTGTTGGCTTTCAGCCTCAAATTCCTCCCTCAAGGCATCCCTAATCCTTGTAGCCCTGTGCTGGGCCTCTCTAGTAGCCCTGCTCTCTGGCTGTGCAATTTCAGCCTCCAGGACTTGAACCTCGGTGGTCCATGCCTGACTGAATGTTTCACCCTTCCCTTCACAAATATTATGGAGGGTACAGCACGTGGATATAACCGCGGCGATGCTGCTTTCCCCCAAGTCTAGCTTCCCATACAGAGATCTCCAGCGACCTTTTAAATGGCCAAAAGCACACGCCACAGTCATTCGGCACCGGCTCAGCCTGTAGTTGAACTGGTCCTTGCTCCTGTCAAGCTTCCCTGTATAGGGTTTCATGAGCCAAGGCAGTAACAGGTAAGCGGGGTCTCCAAGGATCACAATGGGCATTTCGACGTCCCCTACTGTGATCTTCCTGTCTGGGAAAAAAGTCCCTGCCTGCATCTTCCTGAACAGGCCACTGTTCCGAAAGATGCGTGCATCATGCACCTTTCCTGGGCAGCCTGTGTTAATGTCAATGAAATGCCCACGGTGATCCACAAGCGCCTGGAGAACCATAGAGAAATACCTCTTCCGATTAATGTACTCGGATGCTAGGTGGGGGGGGGTGCCAAAATAGGAATATGCATCCCATCTGTCGCCCCTCCACAGTTAGGGAAACCCATTTGTGCAAAGCCATCCACAATGTCCTGCACATACCCCAGAGTCACGGTTCTTCTTAGCAGGATGCGATTAATGGCCCTGCAAACTTGCATCAACACGATTCCAATGGTCGACTTTCCCACTCCAAACTGGTTCCCGACCGACCGGTAGCTGTCTGGAGTTGCCAGCTTCCAGATTGCAATAGCCACCCTCTTTTCCACCGTCAGGGCAGCTCTCAATCTCGTGTCCTTGCGCCGCACGGTGGGGGCGAGCTCAGCACACAGTCCCATGAAAGTGGCTTTTCTCATCCGAAAGTTCTGCAGCCACTGCTCCTCATCCCAGACTTCCATGACGATGTGATTCCACCACTCAGTGCTTGTTTCCTGAGCCCAAAAGTGGCGTTCCACGGTGCTGAGCATTTCCATGAATGCCACAAGCAATTTAGTGTCACACGTGTCAGGCGACTCGATATCATCATCGGACTCCTCACTGTCACTTTGGAGCTGAAGGAATAGCTCAACTGCCAAACGTGATGTGCTGGTGACACTCATCAGCACAGTCCTCAGCAGCTTGGGCTCCATTTCCCACAGAAATCGCGCTTCACAGAGAGAGTAAAACACAGCAGGAGACTCACAATGGCGCCAAATGTGGCCGGAAAAACTGTGACTGCTGGGATGTGAAGCGATGCACCACGGGGCGTTGGGACAGGAAGCGGAATGACCCGCACCCTTCCGTCCCCTTCCCACAACCCACAGCGCCAAAATGGGACGAGGTGCTCTGTGGGATAGCTGCCCACAATGCACCTCTCAATACAGCGCTGCAAATGTGGCCACACTGCAGCGCTGGTAGCTGTCAGTGTGGCCACACACCAGCGCTGTCCCTACACAGCTGTATGAACACAGCTGTAACTCCCAGCGCTGCACATCTGCAAGTGTAGCCAAACCCTAAGTGTTCACAGGATCGGGGACTGGGAGGGATACACAGGGAGGCTCTGCGAGGAAATAAGCTGCCTGTGATGTAAAAAGACTTTTTTCCCAGCTAAGTTTTTGGGCCCACAATATATTTCCCCCGAAAAATTAGAAAAAAAAAAAGAGTAAGGAATTGAACTGAACTGAGGAAATGCAGGAACAAGTTCTTTGTTCTTCAGATGGATCTGTAGTGCCCACTCATTTTGAAGCTTGCTGTTAGTGAAAGGCAGAAACTGATGTATTTAGACTTAGTTGTGATATTTAGCAATGTGGATTTCCTGAACTAATTTCTCGCTGTCGTAATGCCAGTGTTTTCTATTTCCAGGAAGGAGACAGAAATTAACTTTGGTTCTGGTTTCACATTCCTTTTTTGAGATGAAACTTAAGTCTGAACTAGTGCAAAATATTGGCATGTACCTCTGCATATTGAATCTGCTGAGTTTTGCACATCTGTTATTGTGCAAGCAACGTAGGGTTAGGGAGGGAGAGGAATATTTGTTTTTAGTTGTTGCTCAACAGGATTCATTCCAGCTGACTATGTGTGGCACTGGTGGGCTTTGAAGCAAGTCCTTGCCAGTTGTGCTTGACTAGAAGGATGATGGCTATGATATGGGACCTCAAAGTGTGTGTGAGTTTGAGAGAGAAAAACCAGTAAGGAAAAATGGAACAAACCTAAGAGTCCTTGTACTAGCATAGTGTGTTCCCCCAGAGGGAAGTCCTACTATCTATTGTTTCAGCCTTGAACTGCTCTAAAGATTCCTTATTGTGTTTAGTGACTACATTTTTGTGAAGAGACATTGAATAATTTTTTCTTTTGTTAATCAGACACTACAGAACATGTAGGAATATAGGGAGCAAAAGGTCAAATGGTGTTTCACAGCATAACACATACAGTACTTGTCAGATGCAAATAATGATAGCCCATTCCTCTAGGGAAACAATGTCTATTTTTACCTAGTTTTCTAATGTGTTTACTACTGAGAATTATGACTGTGTACTACTGACAATATATTTTCTCCTTAAAGTATCAGGTCCGACTATTCTCTTTCTCTTATGCAGGAATGATAGTGAAGTTAATGAAAGTTGCACTAGTAAGAAGAGAATTAGGTCCATAAATTCTTTCTGTTTAAAGATCTTTGCAGACTATTTATCTGGATCATTCATGCCTAATTAGCTTATTTAGAAAAAAGTCCTAAAACAAATGGATGGTAGAACAGTGACAATGTGGCATAAAAATCCTCACTGGTTCTTGAAAGTCATTTCCGTGATTTGGTAGTTCTCTCTGATGCTGCATGGCACGTTGCTCTTTTAATGAAATCCACATCAATATGTCCACCTCTCAATGCACAAAGGTAGACTATCATATCTTGATGTGAGACACCCTAGAAATACCAGAAATTACACCCTCATAGATTGATGTGGGGTGGGAATGGCTGTATTGCTAGTGAAGTTGATTTTATTTTAAATTAGCAAAATCTAACCTGTCAATTTGTTCAGTTAAATGTGTTAATTTTTTTTTTGGAGAAAATATATTTCCCATGTGTTGGGATTTTTTTCTTTCCTTGTATACAACACACACAATACATACTTGATGTACAGTCATTCATTAGGTGTGTGATATATTTTGTTACAATTTTTCTAGTGGGAAAAATTAAACTGGAAACCTTTAATGTGTTATAACTGTGCACCTATAGTCCATTTCCCTGCCCCCTCCTAACTTCTTTATTTCCATGAAGTTTAAGGATTGTTTCCATAAAAGAGCTCATCTGAGATACCTGTAATGAAGTACAAGCAGCTTGCAGAGATAAACATATCTTTGAAGCTATGATCTCCAAAGGCACCATGAAATGATACAAATGTGTGGTGGGTTATTCTCTTTTAGAAAACATGACTAATCCTCCCACACCATCAGGTTTTCCTTCAGTATGACATAAGTTGATAAATTGCAAAGCATGTGGTTCACCTGATGCCTTTCATCTCTCTACTTTATGTATAAGATGTGCCATGCTGTGCTAACTTTCCTGTAATGTTGGGCTGTGTTGTTTCCATGCCTGATTATTTCTAGAGATGGAACAGCAGAGTGCTGGCAAATCTGTCACTTTATTTCTGTGGTGATTTCCCTCCTACTCCAACCCATGAATTAGCTCAAGGTGAATGGGACACATCTTGCATAAGTACCACATTTTCTTTCAGTTTATAAGGCTTCCCTATCTGCTGCAGAACAAACATGTTTCACTAACTTAAGGACTGTAGTTGTAGCCATCCAGGGAGTAATTGTTGGAACTGCTAAAAAGAGTAGATTGCTCTAGGTACTGTTATGCTTAATAATTAATTGAAGGGAAAGCTGTTTAGGAGGTGGAGTTCTTACTGCAGTGGAATAATTAGTGTAGTAGAGTTTCTGGTTCTAACAGAGAAGTTAATTGTCTAGTACATGAGGGCTGGATCTGCAGCTGCCTTCTTTATTAAGAAATTAATTTTTGCAGCTTCCCTCTTTGAAAAACAGCCAACCGCCTAATGAATTTAAAAATCTAATATATTGCATTCTCGATTGTAATTTAGGGCAATGAGAGATTTAACAGCAAATGTATATTTGTACAGATAAGGGCTTCCTGCAGATATTTCTGTATTCTCAAATTTAAATTTGCTTTCCTTCAAACCACCTCATCTCTGATCCTGACAGATTTCACAAGCTGGGCTGGGTTAGTACATTCTTAGGACACTTTTAAGGGCTAGTCTACACTGGCAATGTGGCAGTGCTTTAACGTGCCTTGTGTAGTGGTGGCGCAGCGCTGGGAGAGAGCTCTCCCAGCACTCTTAAAAAAACCACCTCAATGAGGGGCATAGCTCCCAGTGCTGGGGCACTGTTTACACTGGTGCTTTACAGCGCTGCAACTTGCTGCACTCAGAGGGGTGTTTTTTCACACCCCTGAGCGAGAAAGTTGCAGTGCTGTTAATTGCCAATGTAGACAAAGAACATATTGGTCTTGTCTGTTTCTGTGAAATTTCCCTTGTGTTCAGCAGCACTGGGAGTTCTGGTGTAGACTGATTATTGGTAATATCTTAAACCACTGTGTATGAGCAAGGCTAGATGATGTGATGTTACAAATGCTGGTGGCTGGACTTCATTAACAGTGATTGCACCACCACAAAAGCTCAATGGTGGGAGGTTTCCTGAATATGTAGCCTTAGGTGCTGCAGGAAGAGCTGTTGCTGAGTTAGCCATTGGTACCCTGTGAGCTGGTACAGGACAGGTTCTCTAACACAGTTTTGAGGCAGAAGTGTTTGCCTTTCAGATGCAAAACCAACATCATGAACCATGGTGCCCATTAAAGATTCCATGGGACTCTGAGAAAGTATAGGTGGATTGCCAGATTTCAGTGTGGGTAACTATGTTCTGCTTGCTTCTGGAGAGTCATTTGGAAAGAGCATTCTTTATGTCCTATCCTAAGGTGTTGTGCTGCTAATTGAAAAATAATGTTTCAGCCCATGTTTGCATTTCAGTGGTGGATTAAGTGATCCTGTGGGTGTTTTGTCAAGGGGAAAAATGAAATGAAAACCAGCTTCCATTTACACTCATTTCAAGCATGTGTTTCTTATAATAATGTTCATTGTTTTCACTGAAACAAGTTCCTTTCAGCTCTCCTCATGTTCAAATGCAGTCTTTTCCAAGCCCCTGTTCCACTTTTATTTTATTTTTTAATCCCAATGTCCTATAAACACCAGTATGTGTGTCAACAATGTGGAATTATAGTTAAAGGTTTGAAATTTTGAAGTTCAGATTCTTGGTTTTTACATGATACCTGATTTATAAAATTCTAAAAAAATTGTAGAAAGAGTTGCAGTTACATATCTCTTGTGCCCTGGTCAATCATGTTCTGCTAGCTGCTGTATGGTCTCTTTCTCTTGGAGAAACATATTGGGGTGAATTTTTTAATAAATAGAAGCATATGATTTGGCATGACTTTTCCCTGTGATAGTTTTTTGTCTAATTATATATTTTCGTATGGACAGTCTTATAGTCTGGGAAAAGAGATGATGGTGGATTTTTAATTCAGTGCTCCAAGTGAAGAATTTCACAAGGTAGACAGAAGACAAGTGTCTCTCAGGGTCATCCTGTGAGTAAGGGAGGGGTTAAATTTATAATTTACAGGGGGAGAGGGGAGAAGAGACGGGTGAGGGCTCCTTTTTAGAAGTGGACACATGTAAGATCTTGAAATCAAGGTCTCAGCACTGATGTTTAGATTCCTTGACTTCAGGGAATAGTTCTGTCTATGGTCCAATATTCTAATGTGGGTTGCTTCCCTTTGTCTTGAATATATGATCATGAGTTAACTTGAAACTAGGCAATAGAGGTAGCCAGACAGGAATTGGGAAAACCTTTATTGAAATATTTTAGAGGAAATGGGATTGAGGAGTCTTTTTGAAAGTTAATCTAACATCGTGGTTCTCAACCACGGGTATGCGTACCCCTTGGGGTACTCAGAGGTCTTCCAGGGGGCACTTCGTCATTTAGATATTTGCGAGTGCTTTTTATGTAGACTGTTGTACTGACTTTGTCTAGTTTTACAAAGTAAAATTTCATGCAGTGTTTTGTTTACACTGCTCTATATACTATACCCTGAAATGTAAGTACAATATTTATATTCCAATGGATTTATTTTATAATTATATGGTAAAAATGAGAAAGTCAGCACATTTTTCAGTAACAGTGTGCTGTGACACTTCTATTTTCATGGCTGATTTTGTAAGCAAGTAGATTTTAAGCGAGTTGAAACTTGGGGTACGCAAGACAAATCAGACTTCTGAAAGGGGTACAGTACTTTGGAAAGGTTGAAAGCCACTGATCTAACAAACAAAGTGGGATACGTGTGTTCTCTCTCTCTCAGACTTGACCTTGCATTAATTAATGTTTGGTTGGGATTTTGTGGTTCGTAAATGAGTCAGATGCTGAGCAGAATCAAGGGGTCTTCGATTCAATTCATTTCAACAAGGCTTTATTCAATGTGCACAAAGGGAGAGCCCCTGGTACAAAAATCAGGCAGAGTCCCTCCAGCAAAGAGCCCCTCCCATTGTTATTTTATAGCACATGGCACTTACATAACACAAACCTCTAACCAATCATATTTAACCTTTTCATATATGGATTTGTTCATCACATGCGTATACTTCTCCACTCCACATGTTGAACTTGCCCTCCTCCCCTTGGCCTTTTCTAGAATGTTCCTATGGTGAGCCACAGCATGCTGCTTTCTGCATAAGTACCTTGTAAATCACATTTTATTTAAAATGAACACAAGCATACCCTTCAGTTTGTAAAGCACTTCGAAGATAAAAACCACTATATAGGCAGTTAATAATGCCAATCTCTGAGATGGAGATTGAGTTATGGTTAATCAGTGTGGGTATGTTCATAATTTTTTATTATGTCTATCCTTCATATTACTTAACTTTCCAATAGCAAAAGCATCTTAATTGCTACCATATTTTCAATTTCTAGTGTCTCATCTTCTGCCTTGTCAGTAATGTTAAATGCTATCACTTCAGTTTTCCTTGAGTGTGTCCTTTCAGAAGATATCTGGGATGTATGGTATCTCAAAGAATAACCATGCATTATGGAGAAAACTAATCAACCTCTTTAGCTGGGCATTAAGAGTATTTGATCCTGGGACAAGGTGAACCCTTTGACTTTTTGTAGGACAAGTCAAAAACTCAGGACCAGAGGCGCGCAATTTTGGTTACACTTAGTTTCCAGCTTTGTCATATGGCTGAATGCTGAACATGAGTAGATATGGTGCTAAGGTGCCTGAGTCCATGGCAGAGAGCTAAATTCCCATCTTGCAGCCTGTTCGTAATGGGAGCTGTGCAAGGTGCTGAAATACTAACCTTCAGTAAATCTTGGTTCCTCATTATCATTGACTTCTAGCAACCACAAGTCCATTAACCCTTTTCTAATGAAGGCGGTCTGGATACGTTTGTCTGAAGCATCCCAAAGCAAACCTCTCTGTAGCTAGGGTCCTGCCTACCCAATGACAGGCTTAAACACCCCCGCCCCTCCCCGCCCTCCCGCTCTTGGTGCAAAGAGGAGGAAACCTAACTGATGTGAAGGCAGGAAGCTGTGCATTTAGTCTTTGGCAGAGCTGGGAATAAAACTCAAGAAGTCCTATCTTACCTTTCCTGTGACTCACCTATCAAGTGAAGATTAACTAATTTTTGTAAAGCACTTTGAGGCCCTCTAGAGGATGTCCCTATAGAAGTGAAAATAAGTCCCCCAATTGACATTTAGTTTATCAGATGTCTTGACTTGATGTCACAAGACATGTTAAAAATGTATCAGATAGTTCAGTTCAATGTATTGTGCATTAGTAATGCTGTAGTTAGGCATGTACATTTAATTCAGAACAGACCTGATTTGTGTCTTAACCTTTGTTAAAGAATCTAAATGTTTCCCTTATTTAATAATATATTTACACATTCTTTAGTCACAAAATTGTCTGCATTAAGAACATCTGTTAGCTTCATTGTTGTTTTGTGAGCGTGTTTCTTAGCTGTTGTAGCTATTTCAGCAAATATGAGGCTTCAATGGATTTTTCCAAGGAGGCTTTTCCATTATATATTATATTGTGTGTTTACATGCACCAAAGCTCAGTGTTAATAGCAATGGTAGATGTAAAGAGTTAGAGGAATGCTAATTGCTTGCAATGTGTTCAGCAGCTGGACTTGCCTATATTTTTCTAGTTTGGCAGACTTATTGTGATGTTAGTACATCTCACGGGAGGCAGTTGATGGTAGTGCTCAAATTGACTTCAGGAGACTCCTGTTCACTCTGTTACAGTCATAATCATAAGAAAAGCTTTCAGAGAATACTGCTCAGTCCATCTGGATTTTTTTTGTATGGTCAGAGGAGACTTTGTATGAGGTTCTCCACTCCCTCTGAGGTAAACTGGGGAGCAGTGGCTGTTTTGGTTAAGAAGGTGATGTGACGCTCTTATACTGGAAAAAATGCAGAGTTGCTTCACACCTTGCTTAACAGAGCGCTGTCAGTGATTGGCTGTAGCAAAAGATAAAATGAAAGAGGAAACGAGAGCTGCTGATCGTGGACCTTCCAATAGGAACATGCTTATTTTTTCCCTATACTTTTTTTGAAGACCTAATATTTCAGTTTTGAGTGTGAGGAATATTGGAATTTCATAATATCTTGTAAAAATGCACTGTTGATTACCATTAAACCCCCTCCCCCCCGAGACCCACACTGGTCACCCTGGGTCCTTACCAACAGCAGCCATCAAAGTGAGTCACTTAAAGATTTCCTATGTCTTCCATGTTGACTTGTGTAGTACCTCATGTGTTTCTAGCCATTCATGAACCTTCTCAGCTGTGTAAGTTGCATTGCAATCAGCCTGCTAAAACAGCTGACTATATTTAGATATCTACAGCTGGAAAGAGGGAGCCACTTCAGTGTGAACAATGTTTAAAGTGTCATTTGTAAGTAGATGTCTCATCTTTGTCTATTTTCTTGTTTAAAAGACTTAGAAATGTATAAGGCTTAGATGTGCATAAGTGAAGTTATGTAGTGGTGGTTGTAATACCTTTCTAAATGGCCAAAAACGTAACTTACTGATGAGTGCAGAAGGGGAAATACTTTTACTGAAGAAAAAGATGAATTGCATGATCAAGTCTCCTTTTTGGAGCGAGGGGTGTGCATAATTGACATTCCATCCATTTAGCCTCCAGGGCTTGGAACATTTTGGTTGATTATCATTTCCTTTAGTTTGCTAGCTCTTGGTGTCTGGATTTTTTTTTGTTAAAAATATGAATATGCAGAATGCAGGCAAATTTCAGTTGCAACTTTTCTTATTAAGAGCACCTAATGCATACGCATATTTTGTGTCCATTTTGTTAAATTTCTTAGCTGAGCCTGTAACGCTACAACTCAGTGAAGATCTAACACAACCTATTTACACCATGCAGCTTCTTACAGACCCTTCCTTTTCCTTCATTCATTTTTATCTTCCTTTAGTCTTTCAAAACCCAAAGGTCACATCTAGATGAGACCTTGATTCCAGAGTGGTGTTAGTCATGCCATTCTGATCGCTTGAAGAAATTGTGAATGTAGAGCTGAATATAGATGCAGAGTAGATTTTCTATTAAGAAACTGTTCAGACTACTGCAGTCTGAAGCAGCAAAGTTCAGAGCATGTCTTTCAGCGGTGTCTCTGCAGGATACTGAAAGGGTATTGAGTGCAAGTCATTTGAGATAGTAGCCTATGTGTGCAATATACAGTAAACCCTGTTTGAGCTGAGTGCTTGTATGGAAGCAGAAAAATGACATAGGGGAGAAGGGCAGGAAGGTGGGCAATTACTGAGTGACTGTGGGGTAACCAAGGCTTTCCTTAGCTCCAAAGAAAAATCCATGTTGGAATATTAGTGGTTTCCCCATGGGAATATTTTACAATATACTGAGCAGGGGACTCAACCTGATAATTTGAAGGGAAGTATTCCAGAGAAAGCTGTGTATTTCAAACCAACCAACCAACCCATAAAATACCCCAAACTCTTCCCTTTAAGAATTCTTAAAGAGCTGTTGCTCAGAAGCACATGTCTTTCTTGGTGGGTCTGTCTTCTGGAGAAATCAAAGTCTCTTTGAAATAGCTGTCTGAAATATTGTGGCCCTTTCCTTCTCTTTAAACCTGTCTTCCTGTAATGGAAATCTGCTAACTTCATCTAAAACCACAGTGGTGGAGGCAGCCATGGGGCCTGGCTTTGGAGGAATGTGCATGTTATCCTTCAAGTGGACGTTGACTTTAGAAGGCTGATTGTGGTCCTCCTTGTAATTCCAAGAAAACCTCCTAGTTGGGGTTCAGGATTATTTAAAACCAGAATACTTTTTTGAAATACAGGATTTAACTGTGTGAGTGCTTCTTTAGTAAGAGACGTAAAATATCAGAGAAGAGTCTAATCTTATGCAAAGTGTCTATAGTATTTCTCTGTGCACCTCTGTCTGCTGAATGAAATCCTATTGCACTGCAAAATTTGAATCACCAGTAAACTTTGCTATTCATACCAGAGACCATCTTCAACTGCACAGTTAAAATTTTGATTATTTTAAAACTAGGTACACTGCTGTCAGTGAAGCTGGTGGAGGGGAAGAAGATGGCAACAGAAAATAATTTTCATCATTATCAATCTTTGAACTGGTCCAAGCTAATTTTGAGAAGGAAATGGAGGTTCCAGTATTTGTAAAATGACTTCTTTTGCATTTGTTACCAAAATGTACCTTCACCTTTGTTTATCTCTTACGAACCTATGTGGTCCCCACTCTCATAGTATCTGGCATGGAAAAATTGGGAAAAAATTGAAATTTGCAGTAGTTACTTGCTTATCAAAATGAAACTTTATTTACTTATTCAAGAGTGAGAAATATATTCTGTATAATTTACTTGTCAGATTGTGACAGGATGCTGAGAGTTAGTGGGTGAGCCAGCTATCTGATCAATCAGCTCCCCTGGAGAAGGCTGAGGATATGCAAGCTAATTAGCTGATCAGGCTGGGAGAGCTGATGAGCCAATTCGCCCAGCAGCTGAGGGGTATAAGAGACACAGGAAGGGAGAAGGGGGGTAACCAGGGCCTGGAGGAGAGGGCTAAAGGCAGAGAGGCATTGTATATAATATAATATTGGTGCAAAGGACTGTGTTAGAGTTGGTAGTGATGCAACTCGGTGGAGAGAGTCTGAGAGGTTTCTGGGGCATCTGAAGTTGGGGATGAAGTGTTCTCATCCCACGCATGGAAAAAGGACTGTTTGGTATATTTATGATACAAATAAGTGTAAATTCTTTAGTTTTGATTTTATAGACTAGTGACATCTAGCATTAGGGGTGTGACTGCAGCTGCAAACCAAGGTACTTAGGTGTATTTTTGCTGTTGGCAAATAGGAAAAAAATGTTGAAAATAAAAAACAATATTGTTGTAAACAAAAGGGAAGGTTATCCTTAAGGTTCAAATGGTATGTAAATCACATATTATCATGCATATACAGATGAAATTCAATTTTTTAGAGAGAGCTGAGGAAATGAACGCCCTATAATGTAGTTAGCAGAGCTCAGTATTAAAGACTAATGATAAATTTGTGTATATATCCTAACTTTATAGTAACAACACCACCAGAGTCTTTAGTAGTGCATCATCATTGATACAGTAAGTGTCAGCGTACATGAAACTAGCTATTGTATGAACCAGTATACTTAAGGTGACCAGATGTCCCGTTTTTAAAGGGACAGTCCCATATTTAAGCCCTCCTCCAGGTGTCCCAATGTTACCTTAAAAATGGGCAAATTGTCCCATATTTTATGTCTCTCCCTCCCACCAGTACTGGCAGGTCCTACTGCTGGCCAGATACCTGCTTGCCAGCCGTCCCCTTGCGATCAGTGAGTGGGGGGGTCCAGTGGCCAACGATGGGGTGGGTGTGCCAGGCTGGTGGTGGGGCAAAGCTGCAGTGCGCAGGCTGGCTGATCCTGCTGTGTGCTGGCTCTTGGCTAGCAGGGTCCTGCCCTCCATCCCATTTCCAGCCGGCACTGGCTATGTGCTGTGAACTGCCGTGGCTGCTGAGTGCAGGCAGGCACCAGGTGGCGGCCGGTTACTTGTCCCTTCTGCTGCCCACCCATTGGCCCTTTCCGTGCTCCCCCTCTTGCTGTTCTCTCCCTGCTTTGCCCCTTTGGCCCCCTTCCTGCCCTGCTGCTCCTCCATATTCCCCCTCCCCCCCCGAGCAGGGTGTGTCCCACTCCCAGCACTGTAAGGAGAACCAGCCCCTGGTTGCAGTGCTCAGCTCACCAACAGCCTGGCCGGCAGGCTCCTTTCTTGCCCCACTGCCTCTGGCGGGCTAGTGACCCAGAAAAAAGGGGAAGAGATGAGTTCTGCAAAGACATGGGCCAGGTCATCCCCCCCCCGTGGCTCCCTTCCCTCCCACACAGTGCCAAAAAGCTACTGCTGGCCACATTCTGGTGTGATCCGTGGCAGAAATCAGGGGCGTGCATGTGACTCTGCGTCCCCCCCCTTCCCCCACGTGTTGCCTCAGGAACATGCAATGCCAAGTACCAGGAGAGTACATAAAGCATAGAGTGACTTTGCTGGGAGGGCCCAGAACCTACTGAGTTAAGTGTTGTCTGGAATCAAAAAGCCAATCTTTGGTCTAGCATTTAATATATTTATGATCTCTCTTGCAAGTTTTACAACGCTTAGAGCAAAGGTGGACTTTTCTGAATGTGCCATTTGGGATTAATTTAGCTACAGTGCATAGTGAATGTGCATATCTTGTCAGGTACTCATCGAATAAGACAGGGCTCTGAAGGATTCATTGTTTAGGTTTGGCCAGTGCATGTGCTCCTTTTTAATTAAATAATTTGGTGAACTTTCTGTTCTCCTTCACCCCCTATAGCTCAGATCTTCCTGCTGTTGCTTCCAAAGCACTTCTAAGATCTAACTTGTTTGTTTCTAACCATGCAGCATAAACGCTTGCCATGCTCTTGACTACAGCAGGCATCTCCTCTCCAGTGTTCTCAGTACTGACTTCATAACCTTTCAGTTGGTTAGAAAATGCAACTGCTAAAATTATCCGGCCTGTTGATCTAACTTTATTACTCCTTCGTTGAAGCAATCCCCTGGCTACCCCTTTTCATCGCATTCAAACTTAATTGTTTATCCCTTTGGTAGTGCATAATGACTCCCAACAACAGTCTACAAGTCAGAGTTAAGGTGGTTGTGCTGAAATATGCATTTCTTTATACTTGATGAAGATTTGCGTTTATGTGGACAGTGCAGGATTTATGTCGTCTTAAGTGCTGCTTAGGTCTTCTAAATGTTGTCACAAAGCAACTGTAACTGTGTGGAGTGTGTGTATTTTTTTTTAAATTGTTTGGAATAAAAATGGTTCCTACCTTTTCAGCCTACTACTCTCATGGAGCCTAAAGCACCTTTCAAATGTTAATTAAGCCTCTCCTCTCCCATGTGAAGAGGTATCCTCTATTAACAGACAGGGAAAAGAGGGCATAGAGAGTGACTTTCCTCAGGATACTCTGCAAACTGACATCAGAACTGGGAATGGGACTTAGGAGTGGAATGAACTGACTGCCAATTCTCTGCTCTAAGCATTAGACTAGAATGCTTCACTGCCTTCCATTACTTTTTCTCTTATGGTATAATCTTGTTAAGAGTGGGTTGTTCTAGGTCTGTCCTGTAAGTGATAACACTGAGTGATATCCAGTTAATCTAAAATCAGATTTATCACCATCTTGCTGAGGCAGGCAGTACATTGCCCAAATAGCTCTGTGACTTTCTGCATTTGTCACAGTGGTGGAACATGCATGTGAGTCTGAAATGTCCTTTTAAATTTGGTGTAAAAACTGACAGTGCTGCACATTCAGAAATGGCTAACTTGTTTGCTGCAGTAACAAATGCTGTGTTCAATAGACCTCTCATCTGTTAATCACTCTGCCAGAATGTGCTTCCTGACAGGGAAGCTTTCCCCTTGTGCTGTGTGGTGTTCCTGATGACTTGCTGTTAATCCCGGGGGAATTCTATGCCAAAAAATAAAAATTTCTGCACACAATAATTTAAACTCTGCAAATTTCTCCATATTTTATTTTGTCAAAATAGCACAAAATAATCACGCCAGTTTCAATTATTTTGGGAATTTATTTTGAAATACCTGTCAGCAAGTATGTCTCTAATAATATAGACAACAAAAAAGATTCAGGAAATGTTTTTTGACGAATAGATTCTTTACTAGGCATATTAATACAGAACTCGGAGTAATTCATTTAAACCACAATACAGAAATGTATTTCCCACACCCCTCAGAAGCAGTGGGCAGTGCAAAGGCTTGGGGGAGGTAAGGGTAACAGAGAAGCTGAGGGAGAGGGAAATAATTGCTGGGAAGGAGCCTGGGAGTGAACCTGCAGGGTGTTGTGTGTGTGTGTGTGTGTGTGTGTCGGGGGGTGGGGGTGGGGGAGGTGAAGGGAGGGAAGTATGGAACAGTTTTTTTTCGGGGGAGGGATTATAAGGGAGTTGGGGAACCTTCCCCATGCAGACTCTGCCTGACCCCTAGCCTCTCCCATTCAGTCAGGGACATTTGTCCTTGTCCTCATGTGTCCCTGCATCCCTTCTACCATTCAGACCCTGGCTTAATGCTGTCACCTCACTAGCTTCTGTGCCCTACTTCAGCCTGTTCGCCCACTACCCCTTCTGAACTCCACTCTGTGTGAGGTGCTCCCCCAGCAGCCCAGTGTGCCTCGCTTTGTCTGTCCCCTCATACTCCGTGTCTCCTCATCTGTCTCCACGGGCAAGGTGCTGTGAGGAATTCAGCTCTCCTCCTCCATCTCTGCAGCTGGCTGCTCTGGCCTGTGAGCCAGCTGGCCTCTGTTCTGGTGCCACAGCAGCCTCTGGTGGGCAAAAGGGGTAATAGCAGCAGATCGCTGGCAGAATCTGTTTTCTGAGGAGAAAAAAATAATCTGCAGGCAACATGAATTCTGTGTGTCTGCAGTGGAGCAGAATTCCCCCAGGACAAGTACTGTGTGCTAGACTTTTGGAAAGGCTTATTGAAGTGGATGTTTTTTAACTGCAGCCTGAACCACTTATTTGCCTGCTAACTTTATTGCATCAGCAGAATTGGTGAATGTCGCACCACACAGAATGGTATTTCTGCTTTTTAACCCATCTCCCTGTTACTCTTGTAATGGCTGCATGAGGCATTTACGTTGGACCTTGGCTGAAATGCAGAATTTTTATGTCCTTTGGTGTGTTCTTTACCTGCTGTTCTGGCTTGAGGCACCTCATAACCTGTTTAGCTTTAACAATAGTTCTGCATTTGAATGGTTTTATGATTAAGACATTGGACAGAGACTCCGGAGATCTGGGTTTAATTCCTGGCTCTGCCACAGGCTTGTGTGACCTTGAGCAAGTCACTTAATCTCTGTGTGTCTCAATCCCCTTTCTCTAAACCTTGTTGATTTATATTGTAAACTCCTCTGGACAGGGACTATCTTTAGCTATATAATTGTGGTTCTGATGATGATATGTGGAGGCCACAACCATCCTAATGCGTCTAATAATAAATTAAGCTGCCAAATGATTAGGTTTTTAAAAAAAAATAAACATGCTCTCCAGTTTTGGCCCTTTCAATGTGTAAGTCAACAGTGCATATTTTACCTACTGGACAGTGAAGATAGGATGTTGCATTCTGGCAATTAGGATAGGAAATACTGGAAATAAAAAAAAAAGCTGTGTCAGATGGCTTGTATCTTAATAAAAAGAGCAGCTACTTGTGGCTCTTCAGTGCAAAGATCTTAGTGACTGCTTTTTCCAGGGAATGCCTGCCGGACAGAATGATTTGGAGAAGGATTTATGTAGAATGCCTTGACGGTACAAACAGGATTGATGAGCTTGATGCTAGTAGAGCACAGATGCTAAATTATGTGACAATCCTGGTCCTTTGTGCTCTGGGAAGAAGGTTAACATGTGAGAGACCTGACATAATGACCACCTGCACTCTGGGCGGTCTAGCTGTTCTGAGTAGACGTATTGTGAAATCCAGATCTTCAGTGAATATCCTATGTATGCTGTGTTCTTGGTTTGGTTGCTTCTACTTCCCTAAGGAGCTACGTATTACAGCTAGTTGACCCATCCTTTCGTGGGTTTATTAAGGAAGTACGTATTTAGGTATTTTTTTCTCCCTGTTACTAAGATTTGGGATACCAGCATTTCCCCATCTGAGAATCTGACATCTTTGGCTAGAAAACCTGGCTGACTAACCACTTCTTGCACATTTGTCCCAAGTTGTTTACTGTTAATTGTGTGTCGTCCTTTCCTCTTCCTCTATCTGGCAGATTCCTTCTGTTAGGTGGAGACATGCAAGAAGGCCTGGATTACCCATGATCCTATGTTAATAGTCCTTGTTTTGATGACTGGGATTATAAGGAGGTTGCTCTTGTTGTGTGATGTGGACATGGTCCTTTTTTCCACTGCTTTTTTCAGGGAAGGTGAGAAATTAAGCCTATGTTCCCTCATCTGAGTCTGAAACTAGTGTTCCAGAGGCTGTGTTCACATTGTCTAACCGAATCCCACTACCTTTGTGCCCCTAAGACTCCAGGTGCTATTAATTAATTTTGTATAATAAGAAGCTGCAGAGGAAAAGGCTGTAATGGCAAGACTATATACTGTTTGAAGGATAAGTCAGGAAATTCTACTCAGTGTGACCAGTTTTAGCAGGAAAAAAGGGGCGAGATATATCCAGTAACTTCATGTCAGCCTTATTGCTACACAGCAAGAGAAGAGAACCTAAATATGAACATATTGTCTATGTAAGCCTTATTGCATTTTGAGTGGGTAACCGATTCACAGGAATTGTAGGCCAAAAGATCCATTTCCTACTTTATTTAAAAAGCGCAAGTCCAAGAAAGAAACTTCTAAAAGAAAACAACTCCCCAACATTTTAAATAAAATTCCAATCAATATAGGAAAATATTAGACTGTATATTTTATTTCTAATTGGCTCCATGCCATAAATATTTATCAATCTGGCAGTGAAGTCATGTTGTTTTTCAATTATTCATATTGTTTATGTAATAATTGTTTGGGTTACAGTAGTGCATAGTGGCTCCAGCTGAAATTAGGGTCCCATTGTACAAGGCCCAGGAGAATATATCCCTTCCTGCCCGGATAAATATGTTGATAGGTTGGTTGGCATAGGCACCTCTGTACCAACTGCTGGTCTCGCTAAGCCAGGCAGAGTCAGTGCAATCAAATTTTGGATAAAGTCACACAACTCTGGATTTCTTGGCTTTTGAGTTCCTGATTTCTCAACTTTAATGTTGCATTAATGCTAGTGTGTGTATGTTTGGCTTTTTGGGTGGTGGTGGTGGTGGGACAGGTTCTTCATATAAAACATAACATTTTATAATCTATCCCCCTGTTTCAGAAAACTGGAAAAAATGTTCTATTTCAGGCATGCTAGTTGTCTTCATGGCATGTGCTCCAAAATTAGGAGAAGAAGGTACTTCAAAATTCTTGCAAGCATGAACTTTGTTTCTGCCCACGTCTAGGTTGATACTTTCAAATGAAGACTGACCCCATTTTCCTTGAAATAAGGTTGGTTATACTGAGTCATTCTAAGGACTCAACCATTATATCAGGGTCCATCCCCAATGTTCCCTTTAATTTTTCCCATCAATGTGCGGAATGGATTTTGCTATGTGCACCAATATGGACGTAATGTGTGGTGGGGCTGAGGGGTTCGAAATGTGGGAGGGGGCTCAGGGCTGGGGAAGAGGGTTGGGGTGAGGGCTCTGGCTGGGGGTGCAGGCTCCGGAGTGGGGCTGGGAATGCGGGGTTTGGGCCGCAGGCTCTGGAGTGGGGCTGGGGAGAAAGGACGGCCCCGCCCCAAGCAGCACCTGAGCCGGAGGAGAGCACCTCTCCCCGTAACAGCAGTCCAGGGCTGGAGCTGAGGAAGAGGCGCCTTTCTCCCCACAACAGCAGCTCCGGGGTTGGAGGAGTTAGGTGTGCGGCCCTTGGTGGCACCTTAACGGGAACTTAGTCCACCCCTCCCTAAAGTGTGAGATTTAAAAATAATAAATGTTGGGCTCTTTTTATTTGCCATCTAGTTTTTGAACTCTTAGGATTCAGATTTTCAAGCTTTTTTTCCTGGAACCACAAGGGCTAGAAACCTTATATATAGAATCTGAGATTCTAATGTAATCACCTGATTCCAGATGTTGGAGCTTTAAAGACAACACCAACTATTGTGAGACTTGTGTTTAAAATCATGAATGTTGGCAATGCTGATGACTCACCCTTAAAATCAAGGTGATCTGTTTTCTTTCTCAAATTAGTGAGAGAAGATTCATCAGGGAAAATATTTCTTCAGACTGAACAGCAGAAGCTTATGGATTTCAAGATCATGAATAGAAGGGTCTTGACTGCCTTTTACAGGGCAGGACCCCCACTTATCAGTATCGTCTTGTTAGAATCAAAGTTTCCAGTGACTAACTCAGTTAGTGGCCACTCTGTGCCTCTCGGTTGGGCTGCTGTTCCCTTCCTTGGATTAGAACATTGATTTGTTTAAAAAAGATGGTCCTGGATGGAATGTGAAATGTTAGGAGGAGAGTGAAGCACACAACAGTCTAGCTGAGAACAGAATTGAAGGAAATGTAGGGTGACTAGATGTCCTGATTTTTATAGGGACAGTCCTGACATTTAGGTCTTTGTCTTGTATAGCATCTATTACCTCCCTACCTGCTGTCCTGATTTTTCATTCTTGCTGTCTGGTCACCCTAAAGAAATGAGAAATGAAATCGAAGTGTTGCACAGTGACAAGAATTTAGCGATTGTGAAGAGAGAACATTACACCAGAGAGATGGAAAATAAAGCTTTAACAAATAGATCCTGTGTATTTCTTATTTATCTCTTGCTCTTATACAGTGAGCTTCTAGGTACAAGTTACATTAATCAAGCTTATACCATGCTTTAATAATATTGTACACAAAGCAGAAATCCGACTGCTGCACAGTCAGTGAAGGGGAATCTTCAGAAGTACCACTACAAAGAGAAATGTCTTGCATGCAATAAATAATCAAAATGTTTACACATGTTTAAGTGTAATAGGATCTCTGTCTAGTTGCAGTCTTCACTCCATCTCGAAAGAGGATTCTGCCACGAGCAGCCAGTCTCTGCATTACTTACAGAGACAGGGCAGTACCTGCTTTGATGACGCTTGGGATTTGGAAAGCCTTTTGGACAATGGGATTTTAGCCCCTGGTGTAGCTGCATTGGTGTAAGCCCCTACATAAACAATTTACACCATATGTAAATAGACTGAAACCAGGTAAGCTGCATGCTAGAAGTGTGTGCTTGTGCAGCTGTGCTGGTGGCTAAAATTCCAGTGTAGACAAGGCTGAAGCTACCGTCAGAGTGCTTGCTATCTTTTATGTCAACATATTTTCGCATGTAGTTCCCCAAAGAATAGCATTATGGAGAGATGGAAGGAGGTATGCAACTGGTTGTGCTGTAATTTGCCAACATTAATTCTATTTTTTTTAAAAATGTCTTTTAAATTGTGTTACATGTGAAGCCGCTGAGGTAGGCTGGTAATACTTAACATTTAGAGCATAATATAAATGCTCAGAGTGTTGTAAAAACATTACATAATTGAGCCTTTCAACCCTTCTCTAAGATTGGAAATTACTTTGTGTGCCAGATGACTTAGTATGTTCAAGTGACTTGCTTATGGCCTCACAGTGAGTCAGTCAGTGATGCAGCAGGGACTAGAATTTAGGCGTTCCTAGGCCCTAGTAACATACTCATTCCACTATTAAAGCACAGGCTCTGTTGTCATGCTCTTTCTGCTACCTTGGAACACTACTTGGTTTTGACTTCTAAGAATCTACAGTTTTTCTCATGTAGGATGGAAAAAAACCCCTAAATGTTCCAATATTGTTTCTAGTAATAACATTTACTATCTGTAGTTGCATGTTAACAGTAATGGGATTATTACTGTTATGGTAGTCTGGATGTTAAACACTTAGAGTTTGTGGAAATATCTGTGTCTCAGTTACTTTGACTTGGCTATATCTTCAGGATAGCGTTGCAGAGGAAATCAGTGAGTGTGGATAACAAGCAATGAATCTCGTGCAGAAATATGTGGGCCTTTACTTTTTTATTTTTTTGAATATGGAAGTTTTATATGTACTTGTGAGTTGTGTTGGCTCAACTCCACTGCCAACAGAGCAGGTATTGTACAGCACAGGCAGTGGGAGTGCAAGCTTCCATATGTTTTCCTTCCAACGTATGCCTACCCTGACCCGGAGGGACCACCTGGAGCAGTAAGCAGCTAATTTAGCTCTCCATTCCCATTCAGGCCTTGGTTTTGCTGAGAGTGCCAAGAAGGATACTGTTTATGTGGACCAAGACTGCCATCTCATTTCATGATGACCCCTGCTGACCTGGCTTGGATTTGAATTTGTGACCTAGAATGCTCTGTATCCCATTCCTAATCCCCTGAGCCATCTAGTCTCCCATAAATCTGTAAGTGATACCTTGACCCAAGATGCCAAAATGGGGTTACAATGAAGGGGGTCACATACTGCGGTCCTGATGCTGCAGTTCTCTTCCATATGCAGAGTTGATAATCAGCAGCTCCCTTTATCATTTGTGCTTCCCTAAAACATGTTTAATTTTTCTCAGATAGTGTTTGCCTATCTCTCGTGCTTATATGAATGCTTTTGTAATAAAACCTCACATTAAATAGAGACTTTGCCCCATCTGTACTTCATCTGAATATAACCATTTTCCATTGACCTTTTGAGAGGGCATTGTGTGTCGTCTGTTGCTATTATGATGATCTGGCTGAGAATATCTTATTAATAAATTCATTTCCATGTTGTTGTGAATAGTATAATATAATCTTTAAATTTCTAGTTTTCTTTAAATGGGACTTTAGAAACAATATTTGATGCTTCTCTAGTGGTTCTGCAGCAGAGTTCTTTTGTGTTTTTATAAAAAATGGAATATTAAAAGTGATGTAATTCTGTTGCCACTTCAAGTGCAAGGGGAGAATAAAGATGGCTTATTAGAGAAGCACGTGTATTAGAGTGTTAGTTTCAGGCCTCTAGGGGAGGGTATTACAGACAGTAACTTCTCTTCCCCTTGTCCTTCTGTAAAGCTAGGTTTTGATAGTGTCTCCAAGTTATTAATTTTACACACACAAAAACAAACATGGGAGATGAATTGGAACCCGATCTTTTAGTTTTTACAACCCAATGATTCAGGAAAGCAGCCAGGTTATCCTTGGCTTTTGTCCTCAAACCCAGTAAAACTTGAGTAAAGGATTGTTGGAAAAATCATGAGTCCATCTTTCATTCAACTTGGCAGTGCTTTAGTTGGATGCTTACAAGGGGCCTCTCATCTTGATGGTCCTGGAAGGTCACCATTGAAGATGGAAAGCATTGAATGTGTTGGAAAAGAAAACCATGTTAATTGTGGCCTGGAATAATGTGTCTAGTGTCCTTACAGGGCTTTTGTTTAGGGGGAGGGAGAGCTCAGTGGTTTGAGCATTGGCCTGCTAAACCTAGGGTTGTGAGTTCAATCCTTGAGGAGGCTACTTAAGGATCTGGGGCAAAAATTGGTCCTGCTAGTGAAGGCAGGGGGCTGGACTTAATGACCTTGAATTTCAAGGTCCCTTCCAGTTCTAGGAGATTGGTATATCTCCAATTATTATTACCTAAGGACTTCAGAATGTGGTCTGAGAGAGCATGGCTTGTCTTAAGAACAGTTGAAAAGCAGCATTTTAAATGTTTAGCTCGGACTGACTTTGACTGTGTTTTGTGGAAGTAAAATGAATTGGTTTGTGACTGTGTGCTGAATGGGACTGCAAATACATTCCATGTCAATAAGGGCATTTTAACCTAAAATAAATACTGACTTTCCCCCCATAATGCAGTAACACAAACTACTGGAAAACTGTGAGAACAAGTATTGGGTTGGATGGAATGTCTTGCTCTCCCATTTAGTACTATTTCAACTGCATCTGTAGGTAAAGGAGTAAATCCAGATTCACTGATGTGTGTTGGAATTGTGTCTGTTTATGCTAGTGGTTCATTTGGTACATACTGTGTGATATAGCGGCACAATATAATGGGAGAGATTTACACCTATTTTAGATGGGTGCAAACTAACATCTCAAACTCGTGTGTGAAGAACAGGTTTCTCCTTGCAATCTCATTTTGGCAAAAATGTACCCTTTTTTGATCTGCCTTTATCTACATCTGGATTCGTAGTGCAGCAGCCTTTCTGTGATTTTAGGAATAAATGCATAATTTATTGTGTGTCTGAAATATTTTTTTTTATTCTGCCTTAATTCATATAATTTAAAGGGAGAAGAGGGAGGAAGGCTGGGGAAAGCCCTTTAACCTTATGAAAACAACTTAAGTTGGAAATTCACGATTCTAATTCCACAGCACATGGTAAAGGACCCGAATAGTGAGGTTGTGAATGTGCATTTTAAATCAGCATTATACAGGCTCTAAATGAAATCCTTTTTCAAATTTATTATTAACATAGTTTCTTCTCTGCATGGCTTCTTCTCTATGAAGACTAAAAATGAAGCTTAAATTATGCTGCGGAAAGATAATGCTGCTGTTCAAATGCCTATTGTTTGCTGTGAATTAATCAAGTGCTGTTTATGAGAGAGAGAGAGAAACTGATTGTGAGGTGTTACATATACTGAAAAGTAATTAAGGCCCCCATCTGCAAGCTGCTTTGTGTGGCACGGGGGTCCCCTTGCATGGTGCAGCTTGCTATATTCGAGCCAAAATTAAGATGTAGAGAAATATTATAAACTATCTCAGAGATGAGAAATGGGGGGAGGGGGAGTTCATTTATCTGATTTATGGGTATTTCTTGGTGCTCATCACTGTAGTATCTAAGCATCTTACAAAATGAATTTATCCTTGCAGTACCCCTGTGAAGTGGGAAGTATTATGTCCCTCTTACAGCAGGAGAAATTAAAGTGCAAATAATAAGTTACGTGACTTGCCCAATTTCACAAGTTTGTGGAAGAGCTGTGACTAGAATCCAGACCTTTTGACTTCATTCCAGTAACTTCCCTACCAGCCCATCCTAATTCTTTGTCCATTATTGCCCTTAATATAGGCAGTAGAATTCCTGATCATATCTGATAGCAAGAAGTCATCCTACTCTACTGTAGAAAGGTGGTGTTTGTTACCATTCTTTTGGATGAATCCATTTGAGGCTTTACTTTGATAATTTTTAATGATAAACTTGCCCTTCTACCAAAATGCAAATGCAAGAACCAGCCATCTTAGTAAGTATTTTTAAAAACTGGAAAATCCACCAGAGTTTAGATTTATTTTCTCAATCACTGACATGAAGTAGGATTTTTTTTTTGTATTTATGCCAGATTAATTTTATAGAATCTTATTCTGAATAACCCATGCACCAAAATTGTTTCTAAATATATTTGTTCTCAGGAGAACAATTTAAATTTATCCTAGAGCAGTGTTCCCAAATTTGGGATGCCACTTGTTTAGAGAAATCCTCTGGCAGGCCGAGACAGTTTGTTTACCTGCCCCGTACGCAGGTTCAGCCGATAGCGGCTCCCACTGGCCGCGGTTCGCCGCTCCAGGCCAATGGGAGCTGCTGGAAGTGGCATGGGCTGAGGGACGTACTGGCCGCCACGTCCAGCAGCTCCCATTGGTCTGGAGCAGTGAACCACGGCCAGTGGGAGCCGCGATCGGCCAAACCTGCGGACGGGCAGGTAAACAAACCTGCCCGGCCCGCCAGGGGTTTTCCCTACACAAGCAGCGTCCCAAGTTTGGGAAACACTGTCCTAAAGATATGAAGTCACTTGCTGTAAAAAGACATGAGCCTGTTTCATATAGACTACTTTACTTTATTTTGAGCTAAGTAAGACATCCTAATTCTATCTTTTTTGAACATGAGGCCATGTTGTCATTGGTAAATTTTGGATCTTGATATATTTTTGCTAAAATGACCAGCAGCATTCAGGGCTCAACACCTAGAAAATGGTTGCTGTGACTTTCTTTGTTATGGACTCCAATACAAACAAAATGGAAGGTGGAAAAAGAGGAATGGGTATCATAGTTAAAGCTCAGGACTAGGACTTGGTAGATCTGGATTCTTTTTTTGCTCTCACAAACTTGATATATGACCTCTTTGCTTCAGATTTCCAGGTGTAAAATGGAGATAATTCCTATTTGTGCTTTGCTTATTTATTAACTAGTATCTCTGGTAATTTACAATTGATTATACCCCATTTTTAGACTAGTTTTCATGTAAATCTATTATATTTACATCGCAACTTCAGATTAACCTGATAAACAAGGTAATTATATTTTTTTAAAAAGTCTATTTGCATGTTAGAGTGTATGATCGGTGGTGTTTTTGACAGTACAGACACGTTTGATTAAAGATATAAACTCTGTGGCAAAACCTCTTCTTTTCAAACAAGAGACGTGTAAAATGTTCCTTAGTAAAACGGATCTTATTTAAAGTACAAATCCTGGATGCAGATACCCTTTTTTCTGGGTAAGGCCTATTTGTAATTTAAACTTGGTATGTGTAACTGTTACAATTAGTAAAGATGTTCAGAACTCACCGTATCACAATGAAGGCGGATAAGTGACATTTTAAGCACCAAACACATCTATCTCGGGAATACTACAAAATGTAGTTAATTCATTTCCTCAGGCTTCCCTGGAATTTCTCCTTCCTTCCCCACTACCTTTCTGTTTCCTCCATAATAGGATGGGCACTGTGGCATCCCCAGAATACCAGACATTCCAGTACTTCTGGGAATGGCATGATTGCGCCCTGCCGGAGTGATGTGTGAGGTGGGTCACACTGGCTGGGGGTGGCACGCTCTGAAAAAATGGGGTCCTCCATGCACGCCCCAACTGCATGTGAAAATACCAGACAACCATATCCAGTTCTAAATTGCTACTGGACAGGGGGCAGTACTTCAGAAAACCAGGACTGTATGGCTTAAAACTGGTTAATTGGCTTCCCCAGTGGCCTAATAGATAAGGCAATGGCTTTCTAAGTCAAAGATTGTGGGTTCAAGTCCCATCTGGGGTGAAAAACTACTTTCCTGGGAGGGAGGGATAGCTTAGTGGTTTGAGCATTGGCCTGCTAAACTCAGGGTTGTGAGTTCAATCCCTGAAAGGGCCATTTGGGGATTGGTCCTGCTTTGAGCAGGGGGTTGGACTAGATCCCCTGAGGGTCCCTTCCAACCCTCTAATAATCTATGATTCTATGAAAGCAGCCTTAGAGGCCCATCTCAAAGGGTCCTAAAGCCTGGGCTCCAGGCTTAGCTCAAATGTGTACATTGCAATTAAACAGCCCCTGAGCCCTGCAAGCCCAACTCAGCAGGCCATTTGTCTTTTGCAGGTGTCTAATTGAATGGTGAAGACTGCATGTTCTGTTCACTTAGTGCATTTAGCAGTTGCTGCTGTAACCACAGGCTTATAGAAAGGTTAGGCACTTAAAGAATTTATTTTTATCAGTTAGCTATTTAAGTTGGCTTCTTTGTATTATGAAGACTTTTTATATTCATGCCCTAATGTTCTAAGGCATTTTCAAAGAGAACAGTTTCCAGGTCTATTACCTTAACATGAATTCAGGGGAAACTAAAACTGAGGAGTGACTTCTAGAACTTCTATTTCTAGATTGCAAATTATTCCACCATATCAACAATTTCATGGTGTAAAATTTCTGTACTCTTTGAACATGTTACAAAAGGTTAAAGATTCTTTCTGCAGAGAATGAAAGTTACAAATTGCGCTGCAGCTGTGTGCTAGATTCCAGCAACCCCAGCGAAATACTCAAGTCTGCTGTGTGGTCTGTCAAGCTATTTCCTGACTTGAATTGCTCTGCAGTGCCTGTTCATACATAATTGCTTGGTCTCATTTATTTTTCAGTTGAGGATTAGGATTATTATCAGGATTTAATAGTTCATGGGAAATGCTGTTGGTGTACATTGACTGTGGTATTCCAGAGAGATTATGAGCTGAGTAATTAATTTAGTTATCTGTAAAACCTTTTCTTACACCTGTCTTTAAATTGTATTTATTGTTAGATGTATTTAACATGTTCTAATCATTTTTTTTAAATAAAGAGCAGTTATGGTCAGAAAATGCCCTGGGTAAAAAAGGCACATCCTTACTCAGTACAACCGCTGGCCTCTTCCTTTTTATTTAATCAAATGTATGTGTTAGGAAAGCAAACAAATTTTTAACCTGTTTTTTAATTCTGGTGGCACTCTGAAGCTAACAGAGCTATGGGAGAGTGAGATGGGTTCTGTTTGTTCTTGTGCATCAGCAGGAATTGTAAACTAAGATTCAATTGTAGACTCTGTATTATTGGTGAAAAAGAACCCATTTAGACTTTCAGATCCCATTCTGACTTGGAGAGAAGGGTGTTAGCCCTTTCTCCTTGTGAATGGAACAAATTTGATATAGCAGTCATGATGCAATCAACGTGGCCCCTACACTTACAATTTTGAGATGGCATCAAATGTAATAATTTGACACTAATATAGGCTAGGAAGATGACATGAAATCATTCTTCTCTTCTTGGCAATAATACCAGTACTAGACATGGGGTGGCTGAGTTAAAGATTGAGTGCCTCTGTAACGGGGTTCACACTGTGCCCCTGGGCCCCCCTTTTCAATGAGTCAGGGACACTCCAGTCTGGTGCAACACCCGTGCTCTTTATTCTCAAAAGGTTTCCCACCACCCGTTCCCAACTATATACAGTCTTTGCCTACAACAGACTAGGAGGCAACAGACTAGGATGCTCCTACTTCCTTCTGTGCTTGACATTTCTCTCTCCCTTTTTCCCCCTTCTTTGCCTTTCTCTCAGCCTTTATAGCCAGGATAATGAGACTGGCAGGTGCGGCCAGTTATTGGGCAGGCACGGGGCTATTCACTCAGCCCCAATCCATTCCCTTGATTGGGTCTGGAGTGGCAGGCGCTGATATCATTAAGGGCTTCTCAACCAGCACCTTGCCACAGCCTCCGATAATACATTGCTTTCCACTCTCTATAAAACTTATGTTCTTATGTTCCCTTTCAGGCATGCAACAAGTATTCTTTTCTTGTTAGTGTTGTATGTGAATGGTGTCATTTTTAAAGTATGCATATTTGAATGCTCTGAGATATTATATGTATAATGAAGTTGTTAGCCAAAAGGGCTCGTTTCCCCCTGGAGCTTACCTAATTACACCAAGGAGGCACGGAGACAGGAAGACGAGTACCACACCCTTTATTGATCGGTCAGCTGAGCGGGTGTTCCTCTCGGCTAGTGCCAGAGAAAGAGACACACCTTACATGGCCAGATGGGCCTACCTTTATACCCCGAAACAAACAACTTAGCCTACGTTTGTCTACGTCATTTGGTTGACCTATAGACCCTGTGGATAATTGGGTACGCAGGATACATATATCATTTTGTGGGGGCTACAAGAGACATACAGCTGTTGAGGATACATTTGTCATTCTGAAGGGGACACAAGATACATCCGTTGACCCTTTGTACTAGATACTTTGGATGCATACATGTGAACGCAGCTGCATACACTTGGGGAGCCAACATATACTTGGGGAGCCAAACAAAACTGATAAGCGAAATAGCTGACTTAGGTAGATACACGGCCTTCAGTCTAATGAGTTCTGTAAGCTTTCCAACACAGTTTGGACAAGCATAACATAACTTTGGTTTACTCAGGCCTAATACGGAAAGGCTTCATTAGCACTATGATTTTTCCAACAAAGTCATATGATCATCTGTTAGTACTTCCGATATCTTGGTGAATGTACTTTGCTTGATATGTTTAACCCAGTTATACATTATTAATTTTAGCATCAACAACAAAAATCTCTGACCTGAATGATCAATGATGCAGAATAATGACCAAGTTTTCTTAATAGTCATAGTGCACGCAATCTACCTGGTAAAGATGACTATGTGGTCTAAAACAGCTCTGCAGTATTCCCCTCTGAGAGGATCAAAAAGATTTGGTGCCACTAAATGATTGACTGACAGTAACGATCAGAGTCACATCTCTGAATGCACCTCAAAGTCATTGTCTGGACTAGTGGGGGTAGGGGCATAGGAGGGTAGTGGCCCATTTAAGAGTCCCCTCTCCCTTGGTGGTTGTGAGTGGGAGGTGACTGGGAGAGGGGGGCCCATCACCTGAGTGGAAAGGTGTGAGGGCCATCAAAGCTCAAGTAAGCCATTGGCTCCTGCAAATGTAGGGGATGGTATATTAAATTCTGTGCTCCCAGAGTCTAGCCTGAGTCCCCTCACATGTCCGATTAGTAGCTCAACTCTCAGGAGCTCTTTCCCAGCCTAATGGCAGTGACTACCTGCAAGAATGAAGTCACAAGTGAGAGAGAGGATTCTGAAGTATAAAGCAGGCAGTGGTCTACAGTTGTAACTGCCAGTTCTTCAAATCATTAGGAATACAAGGTGGATGAAATTTGAGAGTCAGTGTTTAGATCCAGCCAGCCATTCAGGGGCAGTTAGATCTCTGGAACCTTGGTTCTTGACCAGTTTTACTTATTGCAAAGCAGCTAACATCTTGAACATTCAGGTGTACATTATGGAGGAGTTTACTTAACTTTATTTGAAGGCATAGATTTGCCCTCTGAGTTGTTGACACTACACGGTGCATTGTCATGGCTACTGCAAGGACAGCCTCTGTCAGGGTTAATAAGGGGATCAGCAGGGAAGGATTTAGATAGGGTTTTGGAACTTGGGGATCTGCAACTGGAGGAAGAGGTTTGAAACTCTGATGGCAGCCCTCCACCTGGTGGAAGCCATTATGGAAGAACCATGACCTGCACAATATGACTCACTGTTTGGATAGTTCTCAGATGAATTAATTTACTAAAGATGTGGTCTAATTCAGTGGTTCTCAATCAATGGTATGTGTACCCCTGGGGGAACACAGAGCTCTTCCAGGGGGTACATTTAACACATAATAGATATTTACCTAGTTTTACAACAAGCTACATAAAAAGCACTAGCAAAGTCAGTACAAACTAAAATTTCATACAATGACTTGTTTATACTGCCCCATATAATATATACTGAAATGTAAGTACAATATTTATATTCTTTTTTATTTCTTTTATAATTATATGGTAAAGATGAGAAAGTAAGCAATTTTTCAGTAATAGCATGCTGTGACAGTTTTTTAGTTTGTCTGATTTTTGTAAGCAAGTATTTTTAAGTGAGGTGAAACTTGGGGGTATGCAAGACAAATCAGACTCCTGAAAGGGGTACAGTAGTTTAGAAAGGTTGAGATCCACTGGCCTAACTAAACCATATCCCTTGCATCTTGTCCATTTTTCCATGTGTCCTGGACAAACCATCTCTTTCCCTGTTCTCGCTCTTTATGCTTGATTAGCTGAAATGCTGCTGTTACCCACAGTCTCTTGATTTGTACATCTGAGAGCAGAGAGCTCTCAGTGAAAGGCACTTTTCTCTGTACTTCCCCCTTGCTTCATTCTTGAAAACAGCAAAATAGCAATTTGCAAATGCTCCATTTTAGCTGCTAAATTCCCTGAAGATTCTGTCTGCACTAGGGATGCCCCACTCTGGAGCTGAACGGGTCTTTCTCTGCAGTTGCAGCTTTGGGCTGCTGCAGGCTGTGTCAGGTCCAAGCACTTGAACTGAGAGCAGGGCGTCTCTTGCTTCTTGCTGGAGGACGCTGCCTGATTTGAACACAGAGGGGTCAAAAGCCGGATCTGCAGGGCAAGGGGTAAGGAGCACCGACTGGGACAAGAAGCCTGGGATAGGGAACGGAAACTAAGTCTGGAAGCTGTGGGAGAGGGACTGGGGAGGGAAAATGGGACCGTGAGTTGGGAATGGGGTTGGGGACTGGGATTGGGACTGGTTCTCCAGCTTTCCCTGAGTGGGCCCTGTGGGAGGGGCTCCCCACCCACCCCTCACTTCTGGCCTGCAGAAATTCATCATTGGGCTCCTGCCCTGCGAGCCTCACTGGACACAGCCAATACGCCACCTGAGCTGCCTGCGCAACATCCAGCCAGTCTGCCTCTGAGCTTAATCCAGAGAACATCTCTATGTTCTCTGGAGTACTTGTGCAGGCAGGTCTATGCCCATCCATAACTAAAGGGGGAGGGCCTTTAGTTATGGATGGGCATAGACCTGCCTGCACAAGTACTTCAAATAGGACAGACTTTCCATCTTCAGGAAGATCTGAGGGGTCCTGCTGTATTAATTTAGATGGAATAAATGGGCCAAAAGTCCTTGCATAACCCAGTCACTGTTCAACAGTATAAAGAAGGTTTGGTATACAGAGACCTCAGCCCGCTTAATGCCATGGCAATGACACCATTAAAAATCCTTCTAACTTTCTATTAAAGATACAGAAAAGGAGGGAAACCAGTTACAGCATTTGAAATGTAAAATATTAAGTAAGGCTTTCATTTTAACAACATCCCTTGTTCCTTTCCCTTTAGCTGGAGAGACTTTTTAGATGGAAACTCCCCCTTGTTTGACAGTCTTTTAGAGGGTATCAAGGATGGTAATAACTGTCATTTTGGGGAGAGAAGGTTTGAGGTGGGCTGGAGCAGTTGTTGTTGCTGTTAGTCTGATCACATTTCATCCAAGGTAGTGGTTGAGATTCATCTGGAGTTGGCAGAGGGTGGCGATATTATCTGGGTCCCCCTCTCTGCCCTGGTCTGGTCAAGTTATCTCTTAGGATTAGGATAAAGAAGGTTCCCAGTTCCAGAAGATGGTGAAGGTAGCAGCCATGATGATGAGGCTTGTTTCAGTAGCCTACATCTGTTCTTTTCTCTCTTCCTCAAAAATTTTTTAAGGATGCAAAAAGGTGATGGTGATTGGAATAGCTCATCCTCTTATTATTTATTGTCAACAAATTAGGCCTAATGTCCAACACACCAATTTTGGTTCATTATTTTCCAGTTCCCCATCTGTTTATATTAGCATGATTTCAACACTGTCCTTGAATTTTCTTAAGTCCTATGATCTTTGGACTAATTTAGTTTCTCTGTGTTGTTCTCTTGTACCTGCTTATATCATTCTTTATTAAAAATGTCTTGACCTATTTTCCATGGTAAATACCTAAGCAGGTGCAAGGTATAGCCCAATTGTCACAATAATCTTGTGCAAAAAATACATGATCATGTAATTGAAAACTCTGTTGTCATGCATATACTTAAGGGGTCTGAATTAAGGTTGTAGACTACCTTAATTCTTGCATTTCCTAACTTTTGAGTGCTTGGTATTGGAGTCTTAATGTTCCTTTAACATAGGTTTTGTGTGTGTGTATGTTGATGTTACAAGTTAAAGTGAGCTCACAGAAGTCCATTTTATAAAACATTTGCTACTTGTACCTTTTTTTCACATGTGGGGAAAAAAAACAAAGCAAAGGTGTGAAGAGTTCGGAATGTTTAAAAGTATTATATAAAGGCAGGTGTGAACAACCTTAAGATTAAACCTGAAAAACTAACAGGTGTGGGAGGAGCTTATGGTAGGGGATCGATGGTAGCCTAAAGAAGGGGTGTGTGGGGGATAGAGGAGTTGGAGAACCTTGTTTACACTACCTTAAATGTAATTATAACTTTTCTTAGAGAGAGTTCTGTCCATTGAATTGGATATATTGGGACACATTCTTTAATAGCTCCAGAATTTGGCTACCAGTAACAGTGTTTGTTAGAGATTACTTTATACCAAAGCCCTGGATCTAAAGAGCTCCCTACTGTAGGAGTTTGAATGCTTGCCCAAACTTGTGCCTTGGGTCCATCTCTAATTTTAGTGTATGATTTCAGGGATGCCTCATAAGGTCAGAAGTTAATGGTTCTAGACAGCTGTGATGAATCTTGCAGTCTAATTTTCCTTACTTATTTATTATTGCTATTAGTATATCATTTTTTGAAGCTCTCCTTTCTAAAGTGCAAGTGATCATCTGGGTTGAAAATTAATGTGGTGAGACTGCTAGAAATGATATAAAATAAATTAGCTGGCATTTTTTTCAAAAGAACTGTATGAGGTAATTTAACCTACATGGCACTTTTTGAGCTGTTTGCTCACACTCTTTTACTTTTTAGTTTGATCAATAAAACAATTTAATGTTTGTAACTTGCAGATAGTGCTTGTGAAATTTACCCTTTCAGCTGTGTACAAGATTATGATGGATCGTCTACCTGAGTTCTTGAAGATCTCTGGCATTTTTCTTGTTGATTTCTCATGAAAGACCTGTATTGATTGCCCTGGAAACTGAAGTTCTCTGTGTACATGGTAACAGCATGGTGCAAGGTCTGCCGTATAGCTTGGCTGATGGACCTCAACCCTAACCTGGGGCAAATGTCTCTGTGGGTGAGAGGGTAGTTCAGGCTCAAAGTATATTCAGTCCTTCCTTGGGCTTTCTGCTCATGGCTCATCTTACATGGGGAAATTAACCAGGATAGCTATTGTGGATTAAATTTAAATGGGAAAAGATGCTCTTTTTTCTACTCAGGGAGTTATTTCAGAATAGCTACAGCACTTTAAACTCACACCCTCCCCTATTCCAGAATAAGTTCCCAGTGTAGACAAGCCCTTAAGAGATCAAAAAAGGGGATCATGCATGTGCATGAGAGAGAGATGGAAACCTATTAACTAGGAACTGGATGAAGGCAACTAAATTCATTTCACATAGGCTACTTGAGATCTGTTCTTTGAGAATATACCACACACGCTTTATTGCAACAGGACAGTATATAGTTTTATGTGCCTCCAACTTTTTAAAAAATGGTTGGTAATACATGTTCTTATCTACAGTATTTCATATCTCAAGGATGAGCTTTTTCTAATATATTTTATATTTATCTTGCTTGTATGTGTTTTACTGTAGTTTAAGAAGTGAATGTTCAGAGTTGCGGAAGTGTCAGGTACATGGTTAGCTTAAAATAAATCAGAGTGTAACAAGAAAATAGTGAGTCAAGCACAAATATTTGAACAGTTGGCTACAGATGGCAGATGTGATTGCATGATTTACAAGAGTGTGACCCATTATGTCAGATTTAGCCATCAATCAGTTACTTGAAACAGCGTTACAGGGATTTCCAGAACAAGTATTGTATTTTGGATTGGAGGTATTGCATTCTTTGGTGGAAAATTAGAGAGAGAAGAATTGGCTTCTGTTCTTCATGGCATTTAACTGAAGAAATCTTATTTTAAATGAAGATAGCTTAGCATTTACTTGTTTTTACTGATCTGTAAGGATGTTCTCTAAGCTTCTGTCTTAAAAACTATTTACCTTTTAATGTCTTCCACATCAAAGGTTTATTTCAGGATAGCTGGCATGTATTTCTTTGTAACCAATCCCATGTTGCTGCCAGAAGGAAGAAAAGCAGATTCCACTTCGTTAATGCATGTGTATAATTTTTCCACTTACTTATTCACGACTTTTCAGTGCGTCATTTGCCATGGTAATTAGAATCCCTGGCTAACTTCGTTTCTCTGGCAAGATCATCCTCTGCAACCTGATAAAATCCCAATGATAAAATCCCCACAGCCAAATGTTTTTGTTTCATTTCATAAACACGTGCTTCACTTTGTAATCAAATTTGTTTCTAGCGCACAAAAAACCATTCACATTGTTCCAGTTGAAAATCTTTGTAATTCTTTGAGTAAAAGATCAGTATACTAGTCTACTAATTGGTTAGGCCTTCCACTCCTTGGCTTCTTTTCTTTGATTACTGCTATGCTTCAACTTATTTGCATTTTCAGCACTTAGCTGAAGTCCAGCTATTTTCTTTCCAAATAATCAAATGTGCTAACAACGTTTAAGATTGATATGGGGCTGGTTAGACAGCAATGCAGGGCTTTTAAAACTGATGATAATTTGAATTAATTTGGTCTGTCTTCAGTGATCTTTACCCCTACGGTTAGAATGGTAGAAAATTGTGATGAACTTTGACACAGATTCCTTTTCAATCATAGATTTGGGTTAGAAATATGGATCTTCTATCTTAAATTCTGGAAGAGATGGGGAAGAACTCAGGATTACATTAGTCACATTTTAGCCCATTGTTTCCTACCACTTTCTTTAACTGTATCCAATTCAATGAGCTAAATACATAGGAAATTTGAGGGCAACATGTGCCATTCCATATTTGCTAATGACTGGGAACAGACTTTCAGACAACATCAGATGTGTTGTTTATTCATTGTTTGTTCACTGAAATACATCATTTCTGTTGCACTGAACATCTTCCCTAATTTAAACAGCCATGCCTTTGATCTGGGTGCCTATTAAATGGGTTCTGCCTTCTTACTGCTTTGGCTATAGGTTTTTATCATTTTCTAAAACATTACTTTGTGTTTTATTATTTCAGCAGGCAAAACCTTATGTCTTTGATAGAGTGTTACCACCAAACACGACCCAGGAACAAGTTTATAATGCCTGTGCCAAGCAGATTGTTAAAGGTAAGTGTCACAATTGTTCTCTATTACAGCAAATGTAAACGTTAATTTTTTTTCTGGATTTAACTATAAAAGCAGTATTGTCCCATTTACATTGGAGTTCATCTTCTGGTAGGAACCAGCTTTTAAATGAGTTTCAGAAACAATTTCTGCTAACGTGGGTTAAACACAGTTTGTTTAGTGAGTGTGGAATCATTTTAAAACACTGTCAGAAACTATTTCCTCCAGTAGATAAAACAGTAGGAAAGCACCTCGTCTAGAAAATGGCTTTCTAAGATTGGTTTAACATGTTTTTGTCTGCTGTACTGTGACTAAGGAAACTGTGTTTTAAACCCATGTTAGCAGGAACTTTTTTGGGGAAAAAAAAATCCCAGAAAACAGTAGTAGAGACTGCTTTCTAAAAACTTTCCTAAATGTGGGTAGGCCCATAGGACAGGGCCTGGTCACCTATCCAACTGAAGATGATAGAATGGCTTCAAGAAAGATGAGAAACTTCAGTTTTGCTAAAAGGATGAAGATCAGCTGCTGCTGAGGTACTTTACTAGAACAATTTATGGCTTCAAAGATGTTTCTTGTCTAAGAAGAGAACACAAAGGGCTTGAATCAGCTGCTGCTTTGTGCACAGATAGCACCCATTAAAGGAAGCTAAACACACAAAAAAGTACGTCTACACTGTAGCTGGCAGCATGCCTCCCAGCCCAGGTAGACAGACATGCATTAGTTCTGCTCAATCTAGTATGCTAAAAATAGCAATGTGGACTTTGAAGCATGAGCAGTGGCATGGGCTAGTCACCAAACTATGAGCATGCCTGACCCCTGGAGTGTGAGCTTGGTTGGCTAGCTCGTTAGCACACTAGCTCAAGTAGAGCTTGCATATGTCTGTCTGTCTGGTCCGGGAGTCACACTCCAAGTGGCAATGTAGACATACCTTAGTGACAGTCAGATTGCACACCTGTATCTGAAAAAAAAAATTACTATAAGTCATTTCAGTTTTATGCTTTAACTTGAGAACCATGAACTTATTCAGCACCCTCTAAGGATGTGATCCAGAGGTGCTGAGCAATAGCAGGTGGCCATGTAGTTGTTCAGTACTTCTCAGAGTCAGCCCAGATTGGTTTCATAATGGCAAATAAGGCACCAAGGCCGATGGTTGCACTTTTTGGATGCTGAAATCACTTGACAGCCTTGTTTAAAGCTTTTTAATGCTCCTTTAGGGTGTTATAAACTGTCCAGAGGTGCATTGATTTGTTGTTTAATGCTGTGTTACTGTCAGTGTGAGGCATGCTACCTGGGGGTGTGATGGGCTGGCTGGGGAAGTGTGGACCCACCTCTCAGTTATTCTCCAGAGTCTCCCTCCCTCCACCCCCCAAAAATGAAAGCAGTGTCTTCAACAGTTATGGTTGCAAAGGAAATCTTCAAAACAGAAGTGAGTGTAAGATGGATATCTATCTACCTGAGTTAATAGACAACCTGAAACAACAGCTCTGAGGTCTGAACTGCCTCATTCTTTTAATGGGGTTTAACTTCGATGCCGGTGATGTTGTTTTAAATGTCAACATTAACTATTTCACGGTTCAAGGTATTTAAAAAAAAAAAAGTAGTATCCTGTTATGAAGATCTACACCCAATGTTTTCCAAAGGAGGGCCCCCAATTATAGGGACTGTGTAAATTAGGAAGGGTCTGCCTTTAACAACACAATGGGAGTTGGGTTGGGGGAGTAGGGGAACAATTGGTTTCATTTTCCTGAACTGGGGCTCAGCTTTCAAAAGCTTTTGGAAAACACTGATTGAATGCATTCCATTGAAAATATTTACTGATGTTATCTTGCTGGCATCCTGGGTGCCAGACTCATTGTTTTTATGTTTCAGTAGCTTTCCAATAGTTCTCTTGTATCCTTATTCAAAATATACACTCACAGGACCCAATGGTTTCATTGTGATTAATATAATTGTAGAGAATGCCAGCTGGCTTAATGACTGACCACTGGTTTCTAAAATGATGGTTATAATAATTGCATTGACAGTAGAATTTTCTAAATGAGGACTTTTAGCAAAAGAGCAGAAAAGCATCAGTCCTTTTTAATAAACAGCAGTAGCTAAGCCAAATTATTTTCATATCCCTATGTATCTGGACCATATGAAACCATACACTTTTGTTCAGAAACAATCTATGTAGTATAATAATCTAGATTTTAGAGGCATTTGTTAATCTCTCCAGTGTGGTGATTTTTGTAAAATCCATTTTTTTGAAGGATTATAATAGGCCGTGGTGGGTCATATATTCGTTCTTTTTTCTTTTGCTCTATTTTCCGCCCTCCTGTCCCTTCCCACTCTGATCTGGTCTTTTATCATCAGAAAAAAGGCTTCAGCTTTTTTCCTATACAGAGAGATGATTAGGTCTGAGGTCTTTGTCTTTCATGCACTGTCCTATTGGAAGAATACTGCTGACTGAAAGGAATTAAACACCATGGTTACTAGATGTTGTTAAACTACGTGGTCAATATGTAATGGCCAACACTAGCTTTGCTTTTTAGTTGTAGCAATTTTTACTGTGTATGTGCAGCCTTGGAGGAAGAGACAATGAATTGTTTTAATGATTTCTTTGTGGTAATTGCTTTTTGGGTAGTTCTCATTGACTAGCCCATTGACTGTCTCTTTCAGTTATTTGTGTACTTTTTTGAATATTTAATTATAGAATTGTAGATGGAAGAGAATTACTGGATTATACTGCCTAACTCTAGGATAATTGATTCAACAATATTTTTAAAACTGTATATTGTTTTAGATTATATTTACTGTTTAAAAGTCTTGCCTTAGGATCTTGTATCAGATATAAATACCAGTAATCTGTTTAAACAGAATGAGCAGAACAAGCTCTCCCCCCCTTTTTTTTTTAAATAAAAAAAGTCTCATGAATTCTGGAGGAAGGCATTTATTCTCCACAGAAAATAGGAGCACTGAAGTTTATTTTTTTAAATTTAAAAACGCATGCAAGAAAACTTTCATTATACAGAGTCTACAAACAGGTCTAAGGACACAAGTGGCCCTAGTGTTTCTTTTTACAGGCCATTCTTTAACACCGCTTTAAAAAAAAACTGTGGAAAAGAACAGACTCTGTGAGAGGGTGTAAGTATGAGAGGGCTAAGTAGCAAGGACAGGAATGATGATAAAGGAGAAAAATGAATGGAATGGGCCAGAGAATGTGGCCCCATATGACGTGATCCTCAGTGGTCAGCTTGTACTAATATTTACCACACTGTAATAGCTGAATGGCTGAGCTCACTGGGTCGATAGAAGGAAGCAGGGAGGGAAGGCATGTGGGTATGGGGAAGGATAGCTCAGTGGTTTGAGCATTGGCCTGCTAAACCCAGAGTTGTGAGTTCAATCCTTGAGGGGGCTATTTAGGAAACTGGGGTAAAAATCTGTGTGGGGATGGGTCCTGCTTTGAGCAGGGGGTTGGACTAGATGACCTCCTGAGGTCCCTTCCAACCCTAATATACTATGATTTTATGATCATGGATTAAGGATTAGCTTCATTTGGATTTTAGAGTTTGAAGAAAAGAATAACACTTAAAATGTATTTATAGAGAAGAGTTGGGTCAGGAATTAATGATGACTCAGAAGAGGACCACTCGTTTGTGTGTGTGTGTGTGTAAATGTGTACAGACCACTTCTCACTCCGTGACCCTTTGCAGGAGCTGCAGTCAACCAAGGCAATATAACTGACAAAGGCCAAAGCAAAAATCTCTCTCGTGAAGGAAGAGGACATTTTACGTGGAAAGCTTTCCATTGTGGAACCCTCTTTGTTTATATATTGCAGCAGAACCTTAAATGTTCTAGGCTCTGTCTCAGAGCAGAGGAAGACAGTTCATGTAACAAAGAGATTACAAGCCAAAAGGGCAGAAAACAGATTGAGAGAAAGGGAGAGAAAATAGAAAGTGATAAGGACCAAGTGTATATATGCGTGTGCACACATCCATCCAAACGTGGTGTGAGAGAACCTGAACCTAGAACTTTCAGGGCTGTAGTGGTCAGGACCAACCCCTTGAAGCAAATGCCGTATTTCATTTTGGAGCCAGTGAAGGTTGCATATCAATTGTGTAATATGCCATTATGACATAGCGGGGCACAATCCAGACTAATGAATAGCTCTGTCACCCCTGCCCTGTAATCTGGCTTGCCCCTTATAATGTTTTGCTGCTGTAGCCTCCAACCTGGACGGCTCACAAATAGCCTCCAGCAAGTAGTCACTCCCAGATATGGCTCTGTGCTGCAACCAGCCTTGGCTCTTACCAGCCGTGGTTATGCTGCAGGGTGACCCCAACATACCCCCAGTTCCAGCTGTTCCCCAGAAATGTGTGTTCTGTACTGCCCAGCCCCCTCCTGGACAGTACCAATATATTTAGTCCATTATACCTTTAAGGGAGTACTATGCTATTTTATTATTTTAAATAGAGTACCCAGACACTCCAACTTAAACACAATAGATTAGATAAAACAGTAAAACAAGTTGATTAACTATAACAAGGCAGATTTTTAGTATAAGTAATGAGACATAGAAGTCAGAAGTGGTTACAATAAAAATAAAATGTCTTTTTAGTGGTGAACTTGACAAAATGTATTAGATTCAAGCAAAGTTTCCCACCATATGCTCCAGCAGATTACTGACCGAATTCTCAGGTGAGGACTCCTCCTCCAGAGTCCAATGGCTGTTTCCTTTTGTCTTCACAGGTATAGAGAATAAGGTGGGAAGGGAGAGAGAGAGAGGGATCTCTTGGGCTGTCTGCCCCCTTTTTATAGTCATGTCCCCCCCTCTCTTTCAGAAGCATTTCCACCTGGGAGCCAAGGGCAGAGGCAATCTGGTGAAGAAAGGAAACTCCAGGCAGTATTTTTGCTAAGATGTACATTTTTGTCCCCACCCCCTTCCTTGCCAAAAAATGGCCACTTAGCACGTCATGGTCCATCAGCCTTGTTGACACCTGGCTGAGGTGTCAGCTTGCCCTTTGTCTCTGAGGAACTGGCTTAGCCTCTCCCCAGACTTGTCTTTGGAAATGTGCTTATGTTCATAACTTTACATATAATGTTATGTGTATTTTGGCATGATATTGTTGTTCAGCAAATTGAATATTTAAATATCTCACAAGCCATACCTTGTGTGACCCTCCTGTCCTCCACCCCCTTCCCACGAGACCTCCACCGCTCACTGCATTTCTCCTCCATCTCCTTCCCAGCAAGGCCCCCCTCCTTGCCATATCTTTCCTCTCCTCCCTATGAGCCCCCCCCCACCTTGGGAGAGGGATGGGAGTAGAGGAGGGACGTTGTGAGCAGTGACTGGGTGGGGGTCGGGTGCGGTGGGGTGGGGGGGCCCAGAGGAAGCTTCACCCGCCACCCTTGCCTCTTCACCATGGCACCCCCCCACCACCTCGACTATGGCGCCCTGGGCTGTCGCCCACCCCTAAGGTCAACTCCGGTTCTCCCTCCCACTTTCACTACCACCACAGGCATTTCCCAGATTCTCCTTGCTTTAGGCATTCCTCCCTATCCAGCCACCCACGACAACCCTCCTGTTCTGCCCCAGGCATTGTCCGTTGCCTAGACTGACAGATAGAAACTCAAAGCTTGCGTTTCTAGGGCAAGCTGTTTTAAAGTTTTGATTATCCACAAAAGATAAGAAAATGTTAAATGAGAGAATCCCCCCTCTAACCATCATACCTTCTAAACACCTTGTCTGATGTGCCTCAAGCTTTCTAGAAAAGTGGCATTAAAATCTCACCCATGAAATTACAAGTGAATTTGTTTAGTTTTGATGTAGGCTGGTATAATGGTGGTCAGAATCAGGGCCTATAAATAATAGAAGGCTAGCTGCAACCAGACCTCTGGGAATGCTGTTGTCTCTATAATATTCAGGCTAATACTGTTATAGACATTTCTGTCTGCCTGAGCTCACACTTCATTTAACTGCAAATCAATTAGATGCTTTTTCCAAAAGGGAATTCTGAATGAATGTTGTGAAATAATAAAGAGAAACTCAGACCTGTTTAGAAGCCCCTTGGTAAATGTAATGGGCTGGGCTGAATTCATGGACTAGTTTGTTTATACCAGAGTAGACTTCTTTTAATACACTTTTTCCATTTGTGAATTTATTACAGGCCTTCTCTTGCTAGGGAAGGGGAAAACTACATTATACTTGTGTGATATTTTTATATATGGAAAGAGGAGTTAAGAGCTGAGTGCAATGTATTTTAATCACCTAGATGCACAGATACTCTGGTGCTCTGCATTATTATCTGATTATTTGATTTCAGGATCTGAAAAATTTACCCAGTACTACTAGCCTGAGTTCTTAAAAATCCATGAGTGTTACGAACACCTGTGTATATTCCCCTTCCCCCCGCTTGAAGATCCCGCTTACATTGCAAATAAACAATTATGTACTGTTGTGTGCTGTATTGAACTATAACATTGTACCAGCAAATATAATCAGAATAAAATAAACCCCAAATCCTCCAGCTCTCAGGCTGCCCCCTCCCCACTACTCCCTGGAAAATTAATGAAGCTGTAAATATTGTCAATGCCATGGCTATGGGAAATGGTAGGTATCAAACGTATATCTGAGTTTTTAATTTTCTCTCCGGTACTTGATAAATGTAGGGGGTACAAATGACTTTCTAATTATTTAAATTAGATCTTGTTGTAAAGAAATCCCACTTTTTTCATTAACATAGTGACTCGGTGGATCTATGTGCTTTTCTGTGTCTTTTCACAAATTTCTTCATTTTCTTATTGAATTTTGATCAATGTAAATAGTGATTTGCTAAACACTCTTTTCTGAAAATGCAGTATTTAAGACAACAATGTGGATTTTGATTATTTTCTTCATTCCTGCAGATGTTCTTGAAGGCTACAATGGAACAATTTTTGCTTATGGACAGACATCTTCAGGAAAAACACATACTATGGAGGTAAAGTAGTAATATTTGATTGTAATTGAGTAGGAATTTGGGAATTAAATGGAATTGGTTGCTTTAGACAATCTGGATGCCTAGAAAAATGAATTGTACTTTTGTGGCATACAAATGGCATGTAAGAAGACATACATATGTCTTGTTTATAATGCTTGTAGAGATTTCTTCAGTGTAGAATTTTCTTAAGGGTTTTTATTGATAAGTAGCTGACATAAGGAACAGTGAATGACAAGTGCAAACTGCAGCTTCTCCAGATTGATCATGCCAGGTTAGATGTATGTATTTTTAGAGGTTTGGAATGGGATTTGTTAATCACGAAACAAAATCAATAATAAGGGTTTGTGTACTCATCTTGAATGCAGCATTGCAAAAATTCATCCTTCAATTTTTTGTTTTTCTCATTTGCAATTCTCTTACGGGAATTCTACTCACGCATGCTGCAGCATAAAAAGCTGAGCATTTGAATCATTGCTCTTGAAGAGAGGAATGCAAGGCCAAAGGCTGAAGTCCTGAGTATATCTGTGTTTCCAGCAGAGAGAAGTATAATGTGGTCTGCAGCCTCAGGGCATCTTACCCTTAACAAGGGGAAGGTACCTATAAGCAGAGGCAGTTAGATAATATTTTGATCTCTTGATATAATCTCTGCAAACATTTAATTGTGTGATGGGTTTACTTACATGTGATGCAGTCTGAGTGTTGGGCTGAGATCTGTCTCACAGCAAGAGCCTCCCAAAGTCAGTATATAAGAAGCTGGATAACCTTTTTCCAGCATATTTTCAGTTCAAGCTACAAACCGTAAATAGAGGGCTGTGAAAGAAGCAGCTCCAACCAGGAAAGAAGTCTTACTCAAACTTGTTTAGCAGCATCAAGCAGATTTGCTGAATGATTAATACAAGTGACCTAATTAATAGAAAGGTGTAGGGAGAAAGCCAGTAATATTTTCTTCAGCTTTTTAATTTTTTTGTTTTGTTTTCAGGTGCTTGTAGAATTGCTGTTTGTTTGCCACAATTGCTCCTTTACAGAGGGATGTAATAACTGATGGCTCATGTCTAATTAAGTCTGCCCTTGCTTCCTTCTGTAAATTGAGGGCTGGAGTGGGAGGGGAGAGGAAACATCAGCTCAATCCACACAGATGGTGGATTATTCAGTCATCCCACTAGCTCAGAAGGTAATTAAATCAAAATGTCTGCAGGGCTTGAGCTGGTGCTTTCACGTACTATGAGGAAAGATTTCTTCAAGTTAATTTATATTCAGAATTACAGACTCTGATAAGGAAAACTGCCTGCTGTGGAAAAAGGGGCATTTTCTTCTTTTTTTATTTAAAAAAAAAATTAATAAAGCCACCTGTCACATTTAAAGAGGAATCATGTCTGTTTTCAGCTTTAATCCCTCTTTTTAACTCAACATCCTCTTGTAATGCCATTACAATACTTTAAAGGGGGAAATACATAAGCTGATCTAAAATAGAAGAAATATTAAATCCTTAAGGTGAAGCTTTTATGGTGGATTTTCTGTAATATATGTGAAGTATCTCACATTTCAGTGTTACACTTAACAGGACAAAGTAGTACAAAGGAGCTCTGATAAACCCATGTCTTGCATTTCTAACTTGTATAGGGAAGCCTGAGAGAGCCACATTGAACTAGCTAAGACTCATATCAATCTGCATGTGTAGGGAGGTACCTTTTCTTTTGTCCACTAATCTCACATAAGCTTATATTCAATTGATTCATATGGGCTTTGAGCTCAAGCTAGACTCTTCAGAAGCAAGTCTGCCATAGGTCCTCGTTATTGTGTCAACGGGCTGAAATAAGAGCACTGTCTCAGTGTTACAGTTCACTAGCTGCTGCTTGTCTCCCATGTTAAAATGTGGGAAATAATATTCTTATTAAAATGAAGGGTTTTAATGAGCAAAGCATCGCTGTTTTGGTGTGTTCACTGGCAGCACTGTCAGGATGGCAGCAGTAGAACTTTCCTCTAAACCATTCTTGAGGTTACAACTGGAACAATGAGAGTTTTGTAGCTTTAACTTCTGTGTGACTTAGGCCACCTTGGTTTCTCTTGCCTCCAACATTGAGATGAACATTTTTTTAAATTCTAATACAGTGGAACCTGCTTCAGTGAACTCTGATTTTAGTGAAACTCGATTTATAGTGAAATAGAATAAAATTTCCTCCTCTTTCAGTGCATCACCATGTGCAAATGTTAATAAATCCCACTATGCTGAGCCTCTTGAAAAAAGTATTTCTGTGCGGCAGGAGGAAAAATGTTGTTGTCTTTGTGAGCATGATATTGCTTCCATTGAAGAAAGTTCCTATTGACCTCAATGGAAACAGGGCCTGGCCCTAGAAGAGGTTTACAAAGTGTATTCTGGGTGTTCAATTTGCATGCACACTTCATTTATCTTTTTTCACATAGACCCTTTGTTTTCTGGGACTGGTCTGCGTACATAAGGAGAGGGTGGAGCATGAGAGCTCATTAAGAAAAGCAGAACCTTTTATTTTATAGAATCATAGAATATCAGGGTTGGAAGGGACCTCAGGAGGTCATCTAGTCCAACCCCCTGCTCAAAGCTGGACCAATACATTGTCATTTATTTGGGGTGTGTATAAGATATTCTCTTCCCATTAGAGAAAGCACACTCCAAACAGTACTATAGGGCAGGTGTGCTAGCAAAGCTGATTGCAGACTGATCCAAAGGGCAGGAGTTAATGACATTAAAGTTATACTGCAGTGCCAGTTCAGTAATAGCATGTCTTAATGGCACAGACATAAGCAATGAGGCATGAGCCCTTTGGTGGCAAGCTAAAGAATGGATCATCTCCACTCCCTCCCCCCAACCCCCAAAATAATCAGGGATTCAGAAAATATTTTTAATTTAATATATCACCTCTATTTTTCTTCTCACTGACTGCAGCGAACCACTGTACTGAGCGATGCAGGCTTCTCATTCTTTGAGGAGCTGAATGGGTTGCCATACATATAGGCTTGGCAGAATTTGATTTTTTTCCCATCAGATAATGTCAACATCTATTTTGAGCATTTCTACTTGCATTGATTTAAATTTTCAGTTGTGTGAAATTATGGGGTTTACTTTTTTTTTTTTTTTAATTTTTATTCATTTTAAATGTTCCAAGTTGGGGGGAATTATGAGGAGATGAGATAGTTATTTAATGACAGACATTGAGATTCAAAAAGTGCAAACTTTATGATAATTAAATCACAAATTGTCAATATATACAGAGTAAATATAATTATATCAAACACCAAGTTGTCAGGCAGTGTTTTTCTTAGCTTGCCTATCTGTAAATTTTAATTGTCGGTGGAAATACTTTTACAGTGGTTTGTATTTGTATGGTGAAATTGTTTACTAACATTTACCAGTAAAAATCTAATTCTTCCAAGCCAAACTATATAGTGGTTAACATTAATGTTGTATAAATACCAAAACATATACACATTTTAACGTTAATTGAATATTCATGGTCTAAATATAGCCGAGTTCTGCTTTTCTAGGAAGGGGCATGTAGCAGTATAATTGATTCTATTTTTCCCTAGGATCTGTAATTCAAGGGCAGGAAACTAGTGGATACTTTGAACAAAACCCTTGAGATAGACAGCTATATATAGAACGTACCAGTTTTCATGTTTGATTTCTGTCATACTGGCTTAATGTTTATAAGATGACTGTCACTCCACCCGCTCCAGTGTATTTAAATGCAGCAAGTTGTGTCTACAAGGAATGTATCTGAAAACAGTAATAGCTGACTGATTGGTAGGACAGTTGTATATGACAAACCACTAAGATCCGGACATTTGTACATTATATAAAAAGCTATATAACTAGTCTGTAAATTCAGTCTTTTCTTCCTAACTTGCTCTGATTTTTGTGTGTGTTAGTTTTACAGTTGAAATGGGTTTTATTCATAGAAATGACTACTGACTACATTTTTTTAATGATTTCTCATGATTCATAGCAACATGGATATCTACCGAATTTTTAAAAGTAGTGGTATGATACTGAAATCAACATCTTCTCTGATGTTGACCATTTTTATTAGTGATGTTAACACTTTTATGGGGTTTGTTTTTGCAGACCATATCTTTCTTGAGTCCATATGTTACAATAATATTTCATAATCACTGGAAAAAATCCTTTCTATTGTATCATCAGGGCCTTTCTTTAACTATGCGTGAATGTACATGACTGCACAAGATGTGAGATCTTTTTCTGCTGTGTTCATAGAAAGATTTTTGTTTCAAGCTCTCATAATTCACTTTTAAGGTTGACTCACCTGTATAAAGGAAAGCAACTGAAAGATGTCATGCAGTTAGGGAAACTGGTTTTACTTAATATTTGGAGCTGCTTGATAGGGCATAGGAAGCTGGCTGTGCCCACTAAGAGAATGATCCTGTTTGCAAGACTGTGCATCTTGGCAGCTGGCCCCACAAAATCAAGCCACAGTATAACCAAAATACCCTCCTTCCCAGATCTCCTTTTTAGCTGCCTGCACCAGTGAAGTGGTAGAATAGAGTCTGATGAATGCAGCTTCAGGAGGTTTTTCTTTTCTGCAGGTTTCCATACATCTCAGGAAGACCTGGTTAAACGGTCTTTAACCAGGAAGACCGTTGCATATTTTCTGAGTGGGTTTTGTTTGTGTGTTTTCTCCGGGTTAAATCGGAGTTGGACAGTGTGATTGGCAGTAGGAGAACATTCTGCACAGAATGCCAGCAACTGACAAAACCAGTGGGCACTTTGTAGAGTGACGAGTGCTAACACATTGAGTCACTCTGCCACCTTCTAATGCGTGTTTTACATCAAGCAAATCCCTAGAGAGCAGGGGACGTGTTCAGAGGTGCCCACTGTGTGAAGGTTTGTATGAGGAAGGCCTTCTCTATTCTGACACACAAACAACTCTTTCCAAGTTACAGTTTGCCATTGTGTCTTTAGGGGAAGCTGCACGACCATCAGCTAATGGGAATAATTCCAAGAATTGCACATGACATCTTTGATCACATCTATTCCATGGATGAAAACCTGGAGTTTCACATAAAGGTAAATGCAAAATGACATGTTATGTAATGGGTCAGATGGAAGACAATGAGCTGGATGGTAAAACTCAATCTTGTTATAAAACGTAACATTTCACTGCAGGATTTTTCATTTTCCTTAGGTGATTCAAAGACCCATTAATATAAAATAGGTTTTTGTACAGGAATCCAATATAGTTGTGTCTGCTGTAGTTAGGCTACAATATCCTTGCTGAGATTTTTTCTTTTTGTATTTCAGATCTCTGTAATAGTATAATGTACTGTTTTTCTATATTGCTTCCCTAACTTAATTACATGGAGTTTCAGATCAGCCCTTGTTATTGGTTATTAATAATTTGATAGGCATGGCACTTTAGTGAGAGACTATGGAGCAGGGGTTGGCAAACTACAGGCCGCGTTCGGCCCATCAGACCTTTTAATCTGGCCCTTGAGCTCCTGCCGGGGAGTGGGGTCAGGGGCTTGCTCTGTTGCAGCTGGGGAGCAGGGTTGGGGGCTTGCCCCACTCTGCGCATGCCGTGGCTCCTAGAACCAGCGGCATGTCCCCCATAAACATAGGAGCAGCCAGGAGTCTCCGCATGCTGCCCCCGCCCAAGCGTCGGCTCTGCAGCTCCCATTGGCCGGGAACTATGGCCTAAATTTGTGATCCAAGTTACCCAGGAATATCAGTAATTACTTGTAAAAAATGTATTAAACAGATTGATGGTGTCAATTAGAGTGCCAGCCTGAAAAATGAGGAGAATGGGGCTTGAGCAACCTAAAGTTTACTCCCATCTCTGCCACTGATTGGAGCAAGTAGTTTAAGCCTTGTGTGCTTCCATTTCTCTTTTTCTAAAATGAGGATTCTTTGAGGTTCTCTGATTATAGGTGTTATACAGTAACAAATTATCAGTATTTATTTATTTCTACATGGGATAAGTGAATGGTTTGAGGCATGAGGCTCCACGGTCTTTGAAAAGCATGGAACCATAGTTATCTCTCCTTACTCAGGCAAAACTCCCCTTGACTGCAGACTCCAGAAGGGAGTGCTGTAACATAGCCCACAGTGACTCATGCATATGTGTATATATAAACAGGTATCTTCTTGTTACTCCCAGAGACTTAAAGCCATGCCACTAAATTTCAGTTTTAAAACCTGTTTAAGTTATAACAATCTCTTGTTGAAATGTGTCTAGAAGTCAATTTAGTTTAAATACTGGGGCAGTTAGTTGGGTTAGAGTCACTTGCATGCCACAGTGATAGCATAGTATAAAAATATGGGTAGAATCCCTGTAGCTTTGGGTGCAACTGCATTAACAAAATGTAGACCTGTAGTTAATCATTGGTGATTCTCCATCAGTGGTAGCAATGATGAAAATGCTAGCGTGGAGTGGGCTAGGTGGTTAAAGCATTTGTGACTTATGGGTTTGAATATTGCTAGTGTTGGCAAAGCCTTAGAGCAAGTGGGTTGGACAGAATTTCGAATGGCCTAGAATGGAATCTTCCAATGGCTGTTAATATCAGAAATGTGTTTTAAAATGTATGCGGTAAGCTGGTTTCATTAAATAATGAGAATTATTCCATTAAAATCTTTTACCCAATAATGCAACTACGCTGACTGTTCTGCCTGAATAGCTAAAATTTTGAAAGAGACTTAATTTTAAAAATTAATGAGATCTGCAATAAAAAGACCCTAACAAAATGGATTGTAGTATATTATCCAGTCAAACAGAGTAAATAAGGAGGCACATTCTGAAAACTTCACATTTGGTTTAATGGCTTATCAACCATAGAACATGGAGTTTAATGTGCAGCTGCTGACAAAATAAACAGGAAATACTGAATTGGGCTTTTTGACAAATTGTTTCAAACAAAAAAACTTCAACCAGCTCAGCTGCTTATGATGAAATCTGTTTTTTTTGCTTTTTTTTCTTTTTCTTTTTCTCAGTCTTTCACCTCTTGACTTGAATGTGTAAGTCTGACAATGTTGGTGTCCAGGAGGAGACTGTAATTGAGACCTATGAGCTTTGTTCATGTCTTCTCCTGTAATGAATGATGGTATATCTTCTAGACTTCTTTCTTGCCAATCATTGCCTTATTAAATCTCATCTACCTAGTAGTGACATCTATTTATCCATTTTAGCCTTTGGCGTGAACTCTAGGAAAACAAAGATTTTGTTCCATTACAAATGTAATTGAGTTGACCTACAATAGATATCATTACATGTCAAAATAAGTTGACAGTATAAAGTTATCCCTTAATTGCCTATAGCAGCACTGCTGCAGTAAATGATAAAGAAACTTTTGTCACACTAAAATGAATTGGCAACAGAGTTATGAGTGTAGCTTGTATTTTCCTTAAAATAAAATTATGCAGATAAAACGGAGCCTAACTATACAAATACTCATTCACTGGACAAAACTTAATCCAGATACTAGTAGCCACAACTCCATTAACTTAAACGTGGTTTTGCTTGTTTATGCCAATGCCGAGTTAGCCCTTTATTTTGAGGTTTTTGTACATTGTCTCTCCCAATTTTTATTTTTATTTTTAAACAAAGCATTGTTTCTCTTCAGCTCACTCCTCCTTTTGGTCCTGATTCAGAAAGTGCTTATGCAGGTGCTTAACTTTAAGAATGGTTTTGACTTGGATTAACTAGTTTAACACAGATGTTGTACAAAACCTGCTAAGTGTCTTCTTGTAATGTACATCAGCATAGCTTTTACAAATGTCAAAGTGGTACCTTATACGACATATGCTAAGGTAACATTTGAGCTTGTTAATTTTCTGCTATCTCAATTTCCATTTTCAATTCTGCCTGTCTCAAGAGACTTTGTGAAAGAAAAGAACGAAAGTAGATATATTCACCTTATTTTGTTGATGGACCAGTGTGAAATTACCCTTCACTGGGTAATACTGGATACCTTTTTAGCTGAGTCATTTGCCTCCTCTTATTTTCATAGATATGACAGTACAAGTAAAGAAGAACACTTGAGTCAGTGCTATAAATCTAAAACAAATACTTGTTTTGCACTAGGTTTCTTACTTTGAAATTTACTTGGACAAAATAAGGGACTTACTTGATGGTAAGTAACAGCATGCTTTTTTGTTCCCCACTGGCTGGGTTATGGGGAGTTTGGGGAATACGTTTCTTTCCTGTTTTTTATTGATTCAATGCCATCATATTGAAAAGCTTGAATTAAATTTACAGCTGAAAGACTGAATTTCTAAATTTTATTTAAACTGGTTTAGGTTATCTGATTATCTGGCTCTTATTTTATGATATTAGAAGAGGCATTTGAATTGTTGAGACACTGTGCGCCACACCTTTTCTGTGTAAATAAGGATGCTTCAGTGGTGTACAAAATCCAAGTGTCCAGTGTAGATATACATAGCTTGCTTATAAGCTACAGACTTCTGAGATTTTGTACTTTCTTGCCAGCCAGACTACTTCTGAGTCCTGCAAACTAACATTGTTTTCATGCATGCTGTACATGTAAATCTCATGACTTACAGCCAGTTTGCAATTGCAATGCAGACTTTATACAGTATGTGTCAGAAGTTACGTTAGATTTACATAGTTAAATTTTAGCCCAGAGTAGGAGAATAGACCAAGCTTTAATCAGTGTTTTACTATGTTTCTGTTGGTTAGAAGAACTTGGAAACATTAAAAAAATAATAGATTGTTTCAATTGTTGTTCCAGCCTGAACATATTCAATTAGTCTGGAGATGGTGATGGTGAACTGTAATATTAACACAAGAGCAGTGAAGTTGACTGGAACTCTATTAAGCCTTTGAAATACTTGCTTTCTTCAGGAAATCCAAGTTGGTTTCATGTTTCTTCAGTACATGTTCAATACATGACTGGAGCGTGCAACAAAAGCTCTCAGCCATAAAAATCATTTTAGATATAAAGCCCACCCCTGAAATTAAGGGTAACCTTTTTTTAAAAGTAAGGAACAGGAAAAAAAATCCTCATTCTGAATTTGAGTTTTGTAATGAGTTATAGTGTGTTCAAATTATACTTTTGTCATTCCTCCAGTTGACAGAATTTGTAAGTGAAATACTCGTAATACATGTAATCTTTCTTCTAGTGTCAAAGACGAACCTTGCAGTACATGAAGATAAAAACAGAGTTCCATATGTAAAGGTATAAGGAAGACTTTCAGATGTTTGATTTGGTTCATTTTCCCCTTCTCCCCACTCCGTGGGTCCTTAAACCAGCCTCTACTTTCCATTTGAACCTTCCTTAACGTGTGTGTGTGTGTGTGTGTGTGTGTGTGTGTGTGTGTGTGTGTGTGTGTGTGTAAAACGAGGAGTCTGGTGGCACCTTAAAGACTAACAGATTTATTTGGGCATAAGCTTTCGTGGGAAAAAACCCACTTCTTCAGATCCAGAAGTGGTTTTTTTACCCACGAAAGCTTATGCCCAAATAAATCTGTTAGTCTTTAAGGTGCCACCAGACTCCTCATTGTTTTTGTGGACAGACTAACACAGCTATCCCTATGGCACTTTATGCATGTGGAGGCAATAGAATTTACAGAATAAAACCCTGAACATGTAGGCAATTGTGAGGAAAATAATCTAGAAGAATTTAGAGGTTCTAATGGAAGTTATTTGATACTTCAGCATTTTCTGATTGTACAGAATCCTCTTATTTGGAGTGTTTGTTTTGATTGATCCTTTAATACAATCTGAGAGTAGAATCTTCTCAAGCCCGCCCGCCCCCCACTGAAGTCAATTTGATGGCAGATTTTGGCCATATCTCTCTTGAATGTTCATATTGGATATTTATTTTTGCCTGAGAGAGATGAACATTTTACATTACTATGAAAAGATGCAAAGACACATTTTCTATACTTCTAAATACTGAATGTACGTGTTTCTAGGGCTGCACAGAGAGGTTTGTCTCTAGTCCTGAAGAAGTTATGGATGTCATTGATGAAGGGAAAGCAAACCGCCATGTAGCTGTTACAAGTAAGTGATCTCAAAGAAGTATATAAAGAAACAATAGCGCTTAGTACCTATATTTTGTGTCTTGCTTAGATTAGGAAATAACACCCCAATCCATCAAAGCAGGTGGATAATTCTGTTGAAGTAAATCGGATTACTCGTGTGCTTACAATTAAGCATGTGTTTAAGTACTTTACTTACTAACTCACTCTCAGGTACCAGTGTGCTAGAACTGTTGGTGAATGTTGACTTTTTAATGATGACCTGTGATGTGAGAAGATCTTTTAACTTTGGCCCAATAAATGACTCTTGGAGACCATTAAAAACCAATTGCATATAGACATTTACGGCTCGTCCAGCTCCGACTATAACAATTTGAAAACTCACATTGACTTCAATGGGAGCTGAATTGGTACCTCAGTTTAACATGCATTGCATACATTGTAATTTCTTGACACAGGCATTGTGAGATTCCTTACATTTTTAGCAGCGATGTATACTACTGTATAAGTGTGCCAGGAAACGTATAACTTTTTAAAGAATGGCTTGTGATACTGTTTTCAAAATAACATGGAGACTATTTTTTAGATTATCTTAAAACATAAAAATATTTTTAAATACTATTTTGTAATATTTATTTTAGCAGACAAAAGTTATAGAATGAAAAGTTATGAAATTGTCAAGCTAGTGGGTTTTTTTAAATCACTGTTAATTGCTGTTTTGTATTGTGGGTGACTGTTGTGTAGACAGTCTGTTAGTGTTGACTTTAGTTATGATGTGTGTTTCATTAAGAAAATGAGCAGTGGATGGATGCACTAACTACATATAGCTCACTATAGTTTATTTATTCTATCAGTCATTATTGAATAAAATGTGACAAATTATACCTGAAAAATAATTTCCAAGTTTATACCGGAAAAAATAAGTAATTTCCCTTTTGAGCAAGGGATTTCTATTAAATTGTTATTTAAATCAGTCCAAATTATAATGCTAGATTTCATAACTTCAGCTCTAAAATGTCCACAGTTTACTGCTGTTCAATAAACCTCTGATATCTTGAAAATGTGAATGTAGGCATCTGGTGGGTTCCAGGCTGAGGGTTTTATTTTGTGAATTCTAGGTTTTGTTCCATATTCCCTCTATGCCCCTGTGCTCATTTTGTGATTTGTTCTAGCTTTATGATTTATCCCTGCCTCAGTTTACTCATCTGTAAAGTAGAGAGAATACTTTCCTGCCTAGCTGACGATGAGATTCTTAACATTCACAAAGTGCTTTAGGATACTAAGTGAACGGGGCTGTGTTTAAATCATACTGATTTGGGGCTTCTTTGCAGGCATACATTTCATTTGCTACATTCCAGATTTTTGAGACCTGAATATAACAAATAAGATTTAAAAAAGTGGAATTGTTTCCTATTCTGTCCTAAAATTCAAAATTCTGGAGGAATCAGTTGGTCACAACAACATATAAAGACGGCAGAATGTTGTTTAAACAGACCTTCAAAATAATTCTGCTCTGTCTTTTGCTTTGTTTCCTTATCATACTGAAGCAGTGGCCTGGACTGAGTTCCAGTAGCTGCAGAGTGAATAAATCTTTTAAAACATGTATTTATTATTTTTGTATTTTTACTGCACCCTTTACCAGATCTGTAACTATTGTCATAGTGCATTGTACCATGCTGGGCATGGTGATGAAAAAGACAGATATCATTGACCCAGTCCCCAGACTATAGCATAGACTGCCTTTGATGCAACTAGTGAGTTTGGCACAGACAAATGTCATTACTCAAGTATATTTGGAAACTTCTCCTCTAAAAAAGCAAATGACTACCTCCTAGCCAATTTCGGCAGTTCCTTCTGAATCCTTGTTGTTCTTCAGTTTGCTGTTACTCAGTGGATAATACTATTCTCCCCTACACTCTCACCTCCTTCCATTTCTAAAGTACTGTGCTCTTCTGGTTTTCCTTTGCCTTTCTTACCACACCTAAAAAACTTCTATAGAACAGCTTTTCTTTCTTTCCTTTTCTTTTCTTGGTTCTCTGAGAGTAGTCTATGCTCCCATGTTTCTACTACTTTCTTTAGACTAGACACCCAAATCTACTCTTAACTTCAGGTCCAGCCCCACACCAAGGTGTAGAAGTCCAGACAGGAATCAACCAGAGAACAAACTAGTGCTTGGGTTGAAGGTAGGGAGAGGAAGAGGAAAACTCTGGGAATGTTGTAGAGAAAGTGAGGGGAGAAGGAGAGTGGAACTGAAGTGAGCACAAAGATTGCAAGCTTGGGAGAGCAAAAAGATGGTAGTGAGGTCAGTGGTGATAGAGAAGGGTGAGTGGAGGGAAAGGAGGTGGTTACTTGTCTGACATCTTGGATATCTCACTACCACCTCCAACAAAATGTGGTTAGATCCAAGCTTATGTTGTATGGAAACTTGTACTGCGCCTGACCATGCTGTACCTATTGGGTGGATAATTGAGAATTCCAGGCCCCAGGGCTCTCACTCTGACACAAAAGCAACAAAAATCACTTTAAATTTCCCATACAAATCCTCATGTGCATTTCTGATGAACACCATGGCAACAGTTACATCCAGACCCATTTCAACTTAAATGCTGTATGACTCGCATCATAATTCTCAAAAACACTTGCACTCCACACCTTAACAAACTTCCTTCCCATTCCCATTCCAATATACCGTAGTCATTCTCTTGTTACACAGCAGGAGAATTGTCATGTTCCAGGGATGCAATACAGACCAGCAGGCTGTGTCACCATCTGCCCCACAACTGTGGGTGCCTCATAATGCTTTGCTATTGTAGCTTCCAATTAGGCCTGCTCACAAACAACCTGACAACATGCAGGCCACACCCTGAATGTCTGTGTACAGCTACACCTCTCGTCCAGCAACTCCAACCCCAGAAACCTGTCAGTCAAACTCTGTCTTCTGCCATCCTGGATTACTACTTGCAGGGTGATCCCAAAACACTCCGAGTCCCAGATTTTTCCAAAAACATGTTCTGCACTGTCCAGCCCTTTCCTGGACAGGTTAGATATTAAAGTTCTGTTGCTCTTGCTAAAGGGTCAATATTCAACAGTTTGCTACTGTATTTGGTAACTGGGTTAGTTTAGATTAAAAATAAGACAAATTTATTTAACTACAAAGAGAAGTTATGAGTACAAGTATAAGGTATTAAAGTTAGAAATGGTTATAAAAAATAAAGATAAAATGCCTCCTACTACCTGAAACTTAACAAGCTAAACTTGGTTTAAGGTTAAATCTTTACTACATGTTCCCAGCAACTGGGGTAATCAAATTCTCATGTCAGGATCAGTCAGTCCCAAAGTCCAAGGGATAGTTCCTTTGTCATCTTATGTGAGAAGAGAGAGAGAGCTTGGGATGTTTTTGCCTCTCACTTTTATAGTCCAGTCACCCTTTGAAATTCATTTTCCTGAGGATCACCCCTGGATAAAATTCATTCCAGCTGTGAGAAAAGAAATATGAAGTCTCTTGGAGAAAGAGGTTCCGTGTTTGCTAAGATGCAGATAGATCTGTTCCTGCCCCCTCTTCATTGCCAAAGAATGGCCACTTTTCTGGTGATTTCCAATCCACTTTGACGACACCTGGCTAGAGGCATCATCTTGTCGTTTGTTTACCCCCTCCCCAGACTTGTCTGGTAAACACACTGTAGTCATAATTTCAGTTTGTTCATAACTCTTAATATGCATCTCGTACATAGGTTACACAAGAAGATTGATCAGTGTGGTGTTAGTTTTTAAATGATATCTGACAAGGCGTATTTTGCATAGGGTGTGAATACAGGGGTGCTTTTGATCACAGGAATATCATCTGTAATTGTGCTTTGTACTCCTAAATCTCTCGGGTTTTCACTGACTTTTTATTTTAATGAAAATAAATTAGGATTCTCAACTTAGGCCCAAAGTGTATGCTGTTTAAGAAAAATTATTTGATGAGGGTCCTTCTAAAGAAATGCTTCACATTTTCCACCCCATCCCCCCAGGATCATGTCATTTGTCATGAATCTAGCTAATTTTTAGTCACGTGGGTGGAAAATAAAAGCTCATTCTAGACAGCATAAATGTTCATCACTACTCTTGAGGGGCAGCTGCTTTCAGAAGAGTTCAAGAAGTTGTCTGAAATTTATACTTCTGAATAGATTATTGTGTGGAGCTTCTATGCTTATTGACTGGTCACAGGCCAGCTATGATAAAATGAAATAAGAACATATGTTGGCAGATTTTAAAAATCTCTACAAATAAGAGTGTTAAACAAAACTATTATTTCTTTATAGATATGAATGAACACAGCTCTAGAAGCCACAGTATCTTCCTGATTAATATTAAACAAGAGAATGTAGAAACTGAAAAGAAACTCAGTGGAAAGCTTTATCTGGTGGACTTGGCTGGAAGTGAGAAGGTAATGAGTACGTTTTATCAGTAATTTTTTACCAGGCTTAGAACTATTACTGTATTCCTAAATTGAGTGTGTTTTGGTGCAACTTAAATCTATGAATGTAGCTTATGCAACTTCTGGAACTAAACGTAGCATATCTTTATTATTTATTTATTTCATTAAAAGTCTAGTATGTAGATAAGAATATTGGCTCACACTTAATCTGTGACATGTTTGGAGTTCAAGGTGGGGAAAAGCAACAGGTCAGTAGTACTAACTAGAACGAAATGCAAAACACAGCATCTGTAGTTGGTCGTTAATTTGTAATGGAGTGAATTGCAACAACATAATTTTCACGTACATTGACACATTCTGTATCAGAGCATGTATCTTCATGTTTGCTGTAATGGAAGGCCGGTTTTGTTCACTAGCATCTAGAGAAAACTGTTATGAGCAGGAGTATAGACTTTCCACCAGTTTTTGGTGGTGGGGGGGTAGTTTTAATTCAGACATATCCCATTTCCAGTGCTTCAGTTTTTTAGCATATTAGGGTGTTGAGACATTAGTGTTTAATACAATTGGTATAGCTGAAGGCTACATGCATAACACTGATGACATAAGCTATTTTTGCTTTCATTTGGATACAGAGAAAATGTTAAGCAGAATGAAATTCATCATGCATTCATCATGTCATGCATCCGAGGAAGTGGGTATTCACCCACGAAAGCTCATGCTCCAATACGTCTGTTAGTCTATAAGGTGCCACAGAGCTCTTTGCCGCTTTTACAGAATGAAATTTGTATCTTTTTACTCAGAAGAATGAGCCCAAACAGAATTACAATGGAACAAATCTCCATTTTGTTGCCCAGAATTGATCTGAACATCAAAGAAAATGTTCTTAACATGCAGTCAAACAGAATGTCTGGCTGTAAATAAATAGTAATAAAAATTCCTTGGTTAGATGGATTACTTCAGATCTAATTTAGGACTCAGTTGCATTTCCCCATGCTCTCCACCCACACACTTCACACTAAGTATTTGAGAAATAATCAAACTTAAATAGTATAGATGGCTCTTCCATAATGGTAATAGACATTATTTTTCTCTCTTTAGAGACAAATGGGTAAAAGAAAATGTTGTGTTGCAGTATATTGCGCGATTGGTAAAATAGCCTTCTTCATATATTGGTTGATAATTCCACGGGAGATTGCCTTTACATTGTGGCAGCAAAAAGCACTTTCACGTAAAATAAATTCATGCATACATTTCTTTATGTCCATTAGAAAATTCAGAATATTGTTATAGCAGTTTGGAAAATGCATTCCCAGTTAGCTTCCCTTCATCCTTAAATTCACAGATTTGAGACCTGTTAAATTGGTTTGGGGGCATTCAGAAGAAAACCTGAAATTATGCAGCCTCCCAGTAGGCTAGCCTGTTCATGGATGGGCAATTTTTTCACTTGTCCATGAGGTAGCATCCATTTCCCAGGCTGGATGCAGAAGTAATATCAGGCATATATTGTACCTTCAGCAGTACAATTAAAATAAATATATGGCCTGATCCTACACTTCTTAAAATTTCCATTGAACTGATCAAGTAAGGACCCACCCATAGACTGTGTTCCTACTTTGAGCTAATGGGAAGAGAACCAAGAGAAAGATGGAAAATGCCATTAAATAGACTTTCTCTAAGATGCTTTAAAAGTATTAGATACACTTTTAAATAACTTCTTTAGTTTGAGGATAACCTTTTTTCTCCCAAGGTTCTGTAACTTTTCCATTGTCTCTTCCTGTATCGTAATGTTGTTTGCACAAGCTCTCATTGACAGTTTAGTCTGACTTATTTCTGTTATCTGGTAGGTCAGCAAAACTGGAGCAGAGGGCTCTGTTCTTGATGAAGCTAAAAATATCAATAAGTCTTTGTCTGCTCTGGGCAACGTGATCTCAGCCTTGGCAGAGGGAACTGTAAGTAATCCTTTTTACCTTTTGTGCTACTAAATAATAATAATAATAAGCTATGTTTGTCAGTCAGCTTTCTTTACCATGGATACATGAAATAAGCTGACATCTCCACTTAGAAATGAGAAAGGGAAATATTAGCTTTGAACTGTAAACTAATGTAACACTCTTTTTCTATTTAATCTAGAAAGTATAATGAAAACTAACTCCTAATGACTACCAGTTGAGCTATTAGGAGGCACAACACATCTTAGTAGAATTAAAACAAGTATTCCTATGTCACACGTTGCAAACTCAGTGAAGTCTAAATTGTTGGTACGTCATGGTCTTTCTAATGTCCCTATTAAAATATTGTTTGAAGAGTAATGTATCTGTCTTTCAATTAGAAAACCCATGTTCCATACCGAGACAGCAAAATGACCCGAATTCTTCAAGACTCCCTAGGTGGGAACTGCAGAACTACCATTGTTATCTGCTGTTCTCCCTCCATCTTCAATGAAGCAGAAACCAAGTCTACCCTAATGTTTGGACAAAGGTGAGTTCCAGCATTGGCCTGGACATTGTTTCTTCTGTTTGCTCTGGCAGCATGTTCTGAACCAGTTGAACTGCAGAGTGTTTAGAAGAGAACTATGTTAGGTGGACATTCGTTTTTAAATTTTTAGTTTGTCCTGAAGGATGCTACAGAAATACAAATGGTATGGTTGTTCCTTGGATTATAAGAAAAAATAAATGTTACGATGGCAGGAAACTACACTGGTCAAGAGTTCAAAGCCAATTCTTGTTCCTGGAAGGGCTAAGCACAGTAGCATCATTTTAAAATGTTGTGGAAATGGCAACAGCACTGTGTTTTTCATCCCCAAGCTAACCAACTTCTGGTTTTGCTTCATCTGGTTTTGCTTTCACTTGAGGCTGCTTTTGAAGCTTCTAAAGTTTAGTTTTCCCTTGAATGACACCTTGATGTACCTGATGGGACTGCAAAGGAAGCATTTTCTGACGCCTCTTAGGAGGAGTATAATGTGGATTTGTGTGTAATGTCTGTTTCAGTAGGTTTATGCATAAATGGGATCTTGCCACTTTTAAAGATGCCTGGAGATGAAGGCAAGAATGAAAATTTTGTCACACACTGGTCCACAAGAAACAGTTCTATGAAGTCCATGGTGGGAGTTTGTATTAAAAAAAAAAAAAGAGAGAAGAAAAGAAAAAAAGCCAGACTCGTTGAATAACTAGTTGTTTTTATTATAATCTATGGAGTCTTTGCTACACTACACAAAACAAGTAATTTCCAAAAGTATGACTGATAAACAAAACAATATGTGCTAATAATTGCTTAATAATAATTTAATAATTAATAATTAATAATAATTTACTTAACTATTTGTATAATATATTGGAATCTCATTTATCTGTCAGAAATTGGGTTATGTTTCCTGAGGTGCACAATTTGCAGCAAAACCCACCCTTCTGAAGGAGCATTTTACATGGGATGGTATAAGAATGTGGAAATTTTTACCTGGCAACGCTTTATTCATTATGGCCCCATTCCAGCTTCTATTAAAGTTAATAGGAGTTTTACCATTGACTTCAGTGGGAGAAGGATGGGACCTGTGTTTCTTCATCGGTGCCTGATGATGATGCCTTCCTTGCATATAGACAGAAAGGGGCATAAAGACTGCAATATATTGGGATGGGGGCAGGTGAGGGGGCAAAGGAGGAGGTGAAAAGGCTCAGCTGCATGCACCCCTCTATGCATTTGGAGCTTTGCTGTGTGGGACAGTTAGTGGGTGGAGCCAGAGGTGACAGTGAGTGGAGCCATTTTGCAGCACTCTCCCCTTATGGACATTCTGATGCTGCTCCAGTATTAACTTACCCTTGGCATCTGCTAGGACCCGGCCAGGGCAGATAGGACCCAGACGTGGCAAAACAGACACAAGCTACGGGAAGTGTGACCGACTTCCTGTGAGTTCTGCTGCCATTGGAGAAGGGTCTTTGTCCCCTTACTGCTCTATGGCGCCATAAACTGCTCACTTTGAATAGGTGCATGTGGAAGAACTCCCCAGGGAGAATTTTATGGGGGCTTTCGTTCTGGGTTTTTGGTGGAATGGAACATCTGGCCCATTGTAGTTATGACAAAATTATAATTCAAAAATCACTATAAAATGGAGAAATAGTCATTTCTATGCTTAGACTGAGGGATTATTATTAAAGATTTTCTTGTTCATTAATTTTGTTTTAATTTAAATGTGTATCATCATGCAAAAATAAATTACATTTCTTGGAGACATTTTGCTCCTTATTGATACGTGATAACTGAGTAGTGAAACTGAGTAAACGCAGATATTGGGATGCAATAATAATAATTATAAAAACATTGCTATGTAATAGATCAGTAGTTGTGGCTTATTGTCTTGCATACTGCCCACTGTTAGAGGTTAGGAGCAGGGAGTTACTGTTAAACAGTATGATGGGGTCACATTGTTGTCATCTTTATATCTGTAATTTTTTCACTTTGAATTCAGTTAATTCTGGTGAATGGTTTATACCTCATAACATAACAAAATAAATAGTCCCTATTGTGCCAACTCCATCTGTCTGAATAAATTGCTTGTCCCTGGTCCTTTTTGGATAGCGCCTCAATCTTGTGAAGCAGTTAAATAGGTGCTTAACTTTAAGCCTGTGAGTAAATGCTTCAATGGATGGGGGCCTAGACGAGGTTAACACTGAGCTGCCTGTTTGTACAGATAAAGGTCAGAACACACCAAGTTGGACATCATACAATTTTGCAGTTCAGTTTAGGTGAATATAGATTAACATATTTTTAAAGCTGTAAGAACATGAAAGCTAGTTTCCCTTCATAAGCATGTATTAATCCCCTCTAACATTACTGGAAATGATTTTCACATTCATTGTGTGTAGATAGTGCCATATATATATCAAAACCTCATTTTATACAGCCGTAGCAAAGTGCATTGAACATCGGCAGTCCAGTTTCTATATTTGGATTTTCATCTCTCTGGGATTCAGAAATGGACCTTCTGTTCAGAAGGCAAATCGGTTTTTAGAAACTGTCTGGCTCAGCACAGCTTGGCTAACGAGAGCCTTGATTGCTGCTGCATGAATAATAGACGCAGTGCTGAGAGTTTGTTTCACTTACTATGTCATCTGTAAAACTAGAAATAACAAAGTTCCATGCTAAAAATGCTAAGTATTTTTCTAGGAGGAGGAAAGCAATTTTATCTCAAGATATGTTTTATTTTTTATCATGTATAATGTTTTTTATTTAGGGCCAGGATGCCAGCCCAGCTGTGTGTGTTGGCAGACTAGCAGGATACTCCATTGTTATAATTGGTGGTGGTGTAGCTGTGTTGATCCCAAGATTTTTTTCATCTTCTCCTCCCTCATGCCAATGACTGGAGAGAGCTGTCCCATCAACATAATTAACCACCCCCAACTAGCGGCGGTAGCTAGGTTAGCGAGAGAAGCTCTCCTGCCAATATAGTGCTGTGCACACTACCACTTATGCGGGAAAACTTTTATGTTGCTCAGGGGTGTGGTTTTTTCACACCCTTGAGCCACATTAAAGTTTTGCCCACATGAGTGGTAGTGTAGACATGGCCCTTCTCTCTCTTGATACACTATGGCAGCTAACCGCCCCCACCCCAATCATGCGTAAGTGAACTAAAACAGGAGAATAGGGACTGGGTGTGGCCGGCTCACTACAAAAGCAGCTTTGCCTCTCCTGGAATTGACATCTTCTCAATTATTGGGAGTGGACTACATCCACCCTGATCGAATTGGCCCTGTCAACACTGGTTCTCCACTTGTGAGGATAGTTCTCTGTGCCAAAGATGCAAGTAATAAAACTACTGCATCCAACGTGCAGCAAAAATTGAAGTGAGAATGATTGATTGTGTAGTGGCTGGGATGTGGAGGAGCAGTGGGAGAGATGGAGGTTGCTGACATAATGTTTTCAGAGTTTTTTGTTATCAACCATGTTTTTAGAATCACTTAATGGAGCCATGAAGAAAGTTTGTTAAGAGAATTACAATAATTAGGCTGTTCAGCTAATAATTATCCTGTGTCTCTGGGCTAGTCATTGGATGTAATCTATTTAGAAAAATAGTTTATTTGTCAGTTTTTCTACATTTGTGCTTTACACACTGCATCTTTTGATTGTTAAATTGCTTGTCCTAGGTGTACTTAATATTCCTTTGCTTGAAGTTTAACCTCATAGTGTTGCCTTCACTCTGGTTGGCTCTATAGTTGAGCAATCTAAGGGCAGTCAACACTCTAGCTTTCCTAACTAGAGCTGGTGATATTTGTGTGGCGAATAGTAAATTCACTGAAAACTGCATTTTTTTTCATGTCACTGAAACTATTTGCTAATTTGAGTTGAATTTAATAAATAGTTTCAGCTAAAAAAAAATTGGGGGAATTTTTTTTAAACCTAAACTGCTTGTTTTGACAGTTTTGAAATGAAATGTTTTGACTTTTCATTTCAAAATGGCATTTTGTTTCCAAGTTTAGATTAAAAAAAAAAAGTTTAAAAAAACAAAAACAACCACCCCACAACCACCTGAAAATGATCCAAAATAAAACAAAAACTGACATTTGTATATGGTTGAACAAAGTATTTTGTTTGAACCAAAACAATCCCCCCCCCCCTTTTGGTGAGGAAAAAACTAATAATTCAATTTTAGGTTCAAATCAATTTTTTTATTTTTCACTTTGGCCCCCAAACTGAAAAATCAGCTATTTGCTCAGTTCTATTCCTAACTCATTTTATTTTTAGAAAACATCTATTCAAAAGCAGATACCCTGCTAATTGTCCTGCATGTTTTGGGTGGTGGGTTGTGTGGGGATTTTTTTGTGCAAAACTGCAATCACTGCTGGGATAAAATAACTGCAACTGAGTCAACTTCATTCATTGTTACTGTTGATATGTGTATTAGGGTTTTGCCGCCTTCTTACTCTAGCAGTATAATAAGGCATATGGTTTTGTTTATAATTGCGGATGCTTTTCTAAGGCACGCAAAGGCCTTTAGATATTGAGCACCAACAATTTAAACATTATTAGTATTAATGGCCTGTTTCCCTCATGGAGCACATCAGGCAGGATCTCTCAAGTTCAGCAGTTTTGGCCCTGGTCAGTATCTGGATGGGAGGCACCCTGGGAAAGGCCAGCGTTCTTCGTGTAGTTGTGCTGTGATTTTAGTAAGCGGTACTTGTACTCAGTTCTGAGGCAGTGCCATATTATGGCTTTAGGGAGCAGCATGCCATCGAAGGAGCCGTCTTTAGAGGGGAAGTAAAGTTATCCATTTTTACTAGCTGTGGTAACTAAAGAATTTTTTTCTCTCTTTTTGAGAGAACAGGGTTAGCCATGACATCCCAACCACATTACAATTTGGGTAATGATGTTCTGCCTACTTAACCCCTCCCTTGCAAATTCAGCTGGATTTAGTATTTTTGTGCTAAAGTGGTATACAGTGTTACTTTATATTGTCCAAGGTGAATTTCAAAATTTACATGAAAATCTGTTCCTAACTCTACATGCAGAATCCTTCTTCTAACCAAGAAGAGAGAGAATTCTTCACAGACTTTAGTTTTAACTAACTTGAAGAAAATTAAGGCAAAACTTTCTGGTGCTGAATACCACCCGCAGCATGGTTTTTGTGGGTTTTTTGTTTGTTTGCTTTTAATTTAAAAGGGATTTTTTTTGAACTTCTGTACCTCAAAGTGGATCTGCTTTTTGAGACTTGATCCCTTTACTAATCAGTTGCTGCATTTGCTATGTGAACATTTTTATATTTAAGCTCCAAGGTGCCAAGGTCTTTAAGAGAAGAGTGACCCGTGGCATTGTACTTTATTTCCTAACGTGCAGGCATTCCATGTTCTGGTTCTGTTTTTTTTAAATCTGAATCCTGCTATGTTACACTGAGAAATATTGTGATGAAAACAATTTAATGATGACTTATATTTTCATGCCTTCCTTATTATTACACAGAGCAAAGACGATTAAGAACACAGTTTCTGTGAATCTAGAGCTGACTGCAGAAGAATGGAAGAAAAAATATGAGAAGGAAAAAGACAAAAACAAGAGTTTGAAGAATGTTATCCAGCATCTGGAGATGGAACTGAATAGATGGAGAAATGGTAAGAAACAATGAAACAAAATATGTATTTATTTTTCATTCTAGATGTTTAAATCTTTCTTTGAATTGCAAAACAGTCATACAAGTTTTCAGCACAGAAAAATACAAAATTTCCAAATGATGATGAACTGGTAATACACTTCCATGATAAGTGATTATTCAGTCTACTAGGTCCATATATATTACAGAACCAGAAAAAATGGAACTATTGACCTGCTGTATTATTTGCCATAACTAGCAGGTTTTTCGCTCAGAGGAATACCAGCACTGGAATAGGAAGTAATAAATCAGGATTGAATTGGAGTGACAGTTGTATAAGGAAGTTTGCACAGCGTCTGTCTACATTGTTCTAGTCTCAGAACAGTGCTAAGGACTCACTTTCGTGAGTACCTAATTTCACCATAGTGTCTTTGGAGAAACTTTAAAGCCTTTGAGTTTGGGGATGGATGTGCATAGCAGCTTAATTGATGTATTGCTGTATCTTCTGCCTTTGTTTAATTGATGTTGCTTACCACTTTGAATCACGGTGCTAAAGCAGAATAATTCCTTTCAAGATCACCACTCTGCAAAGTTGGCCATTTTAATTGCTCCTTAGACTCTTTAGATCACTTTTGCCCTTAGGGGATATGTCTACACTGCGATTAAAACCCCTGGCTAGCCCAGACTAGTGGACTAAGGGGTTGTTTAATTGCATTGTAGATATTCTGACTCAGACTGGAGTCAAGATGAGAAGGTCACAGAGCTCAGTCTGCAGCTCGAGCCCATGTTTCTGGATCTCAATTACATGAGCCCAGGCCGGCTGGCCTGTGCCAGCCGTGGGTGTCTAACTGCAGTGTAGACATACCCTTTGTGACTGCAGGTGCCTTCATTGCCCTTATGGGGAACAGCAGCCTTAGCTGTCTCTGTGCTTATCTCAGTATCAGAGGTGGTCACAGTCTCTTCTAAGGGTTTGAGAGAGGACAGAGATGATATTCTTCAAAAGCTAGCTTGTCACTTTCCCAAACCGATCCAATTCAGAGTAGATAAAACAGAGGTCCCAAACTCATCCATAGTAAGGGCCATATTTTACAGAGAAAGTCTCATGAACAATCTGCTTCCTCCTCTTCATGAGTATGTAGACCGTTTCCCTCAGATTTATGATTGCATAATGTCTGTTGCAACTACATCATTGCTTATGAGGAAAAGTAGTATTAGGGAAGTATATATTTTTAGTGTCTCTTAATGCTGTTTAGCAGTTGAGAAAATTAGGAGGAGTCCATGAACAACAATTTAGGAGCCTATATAAGTAATATCAATTATTGCGATATGGATTTTTTTTAAAGTTTCAGGTCTCTATTGCATACTTTAGGAACATATGTAACAGAGAACTAAAACTTAAAATATGAAAAACCAAAACGAACCCCAAGCCTAAATAATCAATATTGCTTTAAGTTTATGTTTATCACACTTAACAAACATCTAATTAATGGCATATTCACCTCACAGCAACTGGAACTGTTGATCTGACCATCAGGCTGTAACCACTTGCAGCCAAGCCTAGGAATGCCTGCCATTGTCTGGGTCATCCTAGTCTTGCCTCCACTGGTTTAGCTCATTTCCTGGTATGGCACAAATCTCCTGACTCTTTACCACTCAGGTGAAATGTTTATGCTGCTGGAAATCCATAGGTGCAAGGAAGATCCTAGTTTTCAACAAAGCTTAAAAAAATCCTATATAAAGATACTAGTAATATTGGAATTGGACACGTTGGTCATCCCTCTCATGCTCATACTTGTCTGTAATAACTTTTAGGAAAAGCTCATTTTCTGCATTTGGAGTTAATAAAAACACCCAGATGGGGCAAAATATTGGTATTTTTTTAAATTTTTTTTAAGCAAGATCTGAAAACAGTCTTTTGTTTAATTTTAACCTGCAAATTTGGTGTGTTCCAATGGCTTTGCTCAAAAGAAATGAAGGAATTTGTGATTAAATGATTTTTTTCTATATTAAGCACTAAATTGAAATCATTTACTGCAAATGAACACAATTTCAGGTAACTTTTCTAGAGCATAAATTGGAGAGAGTCCAGCGGAGGGCAACAAAAATGATTAGGGGGCTGGAGCCACATGACTTATGAGGAGAGGCTGAGGAAACTGGGATTGTTTAGGTCTGCAGAAGAGAAGAATGAGGGTGGATTTGATAGCTGCTTTCAACTACCTGAAAGGGGGTTCCAAAGAGGATGGATCTAGACTGTTCTCAGTGGTAGAAGATGACAGAACAAGGAGTAATGGTCTCAAGTTGCAGAGGGGGAGGTTTAGGTTGGACATTAGGAAAAACTTTTTCACTAGTAGGGTGGTGAAGCACTGGAATGGGTTACCTAGGGAGATGGTGGAATCTCCTTCCTTAGAGGTTTTTAAGGTCAGGCTTGACAAAGCCCTGGCTGGGATGATTTTGTTGGGTTTGGTCCTGCTTTGAGCAGGGGGTTGGACTAGATGACCTCCTGAGGTCCCTTCCAAACCTGCGATTCTATGATTCTGTGATCTGATAGCTGCAATTACACAGTTGCTTGTCTAACTGCATAATGAATGGAAAATTATATTGTCATTTATTTGTTACTATGGCCTTCAATTAGGTACATCTGGAGTAACTGGGCTGTTGTAGTCATGAAATCGTATAGTATTTACTTGGTAAATAAGTGTGAAATTTATGACCAAAAAATGTAATGTTAAGATTTTTTTTCCTATAGGAGATTGTCTCTAATGTGGTTTTCACTGTGGTTTGTTACAAAATAATTAAACTAGCATAATAACAATAACAATAATATTATAAGGCATCTAGCTCCAAATTTCGTTTTCAGTTAAACCAGTGTAAATCTGTAGTAACTGCACTGAAGTTAGTGAGCCGCTTTAGATTTACACTGGTGCAGCTGAAAGCAGAAGTTGACCTCTGGAACTGCTATCACTAATTGCACAGAGCTCTGTTCTCTTCCAGCGTATCGACAGCTTCTGGAAGTAAAAAGCTGCACAGCAAATTTTGGAGCTAGACCCATTATTTCAGCTGGCAAAACTGCAAGCAGTTTACAGTATCTTTCATAAGTACTAAAATTCACATAGGGTCACAGGAAGGCACAGTAGAGGAGATACTAACATTTATAAAGGATCTTATTAATTTCTCACCTTTATTTTTATTTTTTTTCATCACTATTTTCCAGCATGGAATTCTACTTTCTGGTGCCTCTAGTATAGCTGGCTATCTCCTAGGTGTGAGTTTGGCATTAGAATAAGCAATCTGTTAGACTGCATTAGAGACTGTCAATCTGATCGCCTGCCCTCCTGTGACTTTCAGATGGAATTTCTGTGGAGATCAGTAAATGTGCTGTTCTGAGTAGCACAAAGAGTGGAATTACTATTCCATTCTCTGCATAGGGTTCAGTTCATATAGCGAGAGAGAGGATAATTTGGTAGATAGTTTCTGTGATTGAAATTTCAACATGTAAATGCCAATTCATAGGATTTTATCTATTCCAGCATTCTGACAAATAGTGACATTTCGACAAATAGTTAACTGTGACTATCTTTACTTAATACTTGACTGCAGTTTTTTTCTTATTAAAAATAAACTGTAATTATGGGAAAAACCACTTGAATGGTGTCATTACAAAAACATTTTTTTATTTCAGACAAATCCTGTGTGTTTCTGCAGCTAGTAATCGAAAGGTCAATTGTATGCAACACACAAAAAACGCTGGTAATCTGAAGTAAATGCACACCAGTGATTTGACATGGACAGATATGAAAACCTTTGAATTTGTGGTCAGAAGACAGATCAATTACACTCATTCTGAACATCATATGTAAAATCTTCAGTGGGAGAAGGCAACTGCTTTTGATTTTGATGAAAGCAGGAGAAATCAAACCTTTCCGTTTATATAAATGCTCTCTTTCCCCAGGTGGTGTTTGTGGTTGTCTTCCTTATTACAGTCAACTGACTGTAATGATAGCTTTCTTGGGCCATCTCTGGAGACTCAGGCCACTTCCGTGCAGGGAATATTTCTCCATTAATGCAGTGAAATTGCCATGGAGACAGTTTGTCTGGTGTGTTGGGTCTTGTGTAGTGCTGGGAATTTATCATCTCCTAATATGCTTGTATGTTTGTTAAATGTAACTTTCTAAATCTCCTTTCCATCCTAGAAGGACCAGTAGCATTTTAGAAAAGGGAACAAAGATGCATGACTGTATGCAGAGTAACCAGCTCTTACAGCAAATGTGGTTTTTTTTTGTTTTTTTTTAAATGTATGCACTTTCTCAATCCCAATTCTGTCTCACTGGCCTGGCCTACAAGCAGATTAACTGCAATCAGAAATATATTATTGGCTGGCTGGCTGACCTTCTGAATAGCATTGTTTGGTGGAAGGCTCCATAAAAGGTGACTTTCTGTCCAAATGAAGCTGTAGTAGAAACAAAGATGTGTGTACAAATCCCAAGGACAGTCAGTCAGCACCAATTAAGTGTGCACATACCCAAGGACAGAATTTGACTTGTGTGTTCCAGTAAGAAGGATAATGTCATATAATTTTAAGATCCAAATTTTGGTGGTGGTTGTTTTTTCCACATAAAGCAACATGAATGAAAAAGTTTTTCATTTTAATTTTCTTTTTTGGTTTTTAAAATGTTTGAACTTTTTTTTGTAGATGTTATTTACACATCTTGGGAACCCAAACATAACAACACTGTTCTAGTTCCCAAGGGCAGAAAGTATCTGCTTTCATTGTTTAATATGAGCGAAATGCAAAAGCTAAATCAATAGCATAAATGGTGAAAAATAAATTAGATTTAGCATTTTCAGTATTAATTGTATAAAGTGATCTCAGCAATGTAGACAAGGAATATTTTTAATGTAGGATTTCTATGTTGCTTGGTTTTGTGTTGTATGTCTAATAATTTCGTAATTTTTTTAAAGCTTGAAAATTTTATTTTCTCACTAACTTTGTCTGATTACATCAGGGAAACATTGATCATTACACTCCCAGGCCCTATTCTTTCTCCCAGGGTTGAATTACCATGTCTCCTTTTGTTTTGTTACATTTGCGTTATTTACTTGTTTACCTAGCAGTGTTATGGATAGTGTCTGCAGAGTTGACAGTGACTGCTAGTTATTTGATCTATGGAACAACAATTTGGTAGGTTCTGCCTTAAACTGTAGATATTCTCGAGATTTAAAAAAAATCTTCATGCAGATAGTGGAATTTAACCCTCCCAAACCCCATACAATACACACAGTATTTACCAACTAGAGGAGTGTTCCCACCAGATTATAATGAACATCAATTCAATTTTTGGCATTAACTACTTGCCTGTTCCTTTTCAATGAATTGCACAGACTAGTAATTGGAATGCACATATGTTTTTGTAAAGAAAATATTCTTCAGAGAAAATTCTTCTGAAGAAAAAAGTTTAAGAACATCATATCTAAGTTTATTCTGCAACTGCATACCGATCTAAATTATTGCACTTTTGATGCCCAGAGTTACAATTTCCTGGTTCAATCTCTGTGACTGTATTGGAAGTTTGCTGTTTTCATGCAGCTGTTTGATCTTTGTATTCTAGGGTGACCAGATGTCCTGATTTTATAGGGACAGTCCTGATTTTTGGGTCTCTTCCTCATATAGGCTCCCATTACCCCTCATCCCCATCACGATTTTTCACATTTGCTTTCTGGTCACCCTGTTGTATTCCTATAGCAGTACATAGGGGTGGGAAGGAGAGGACAACAGGAAAATGGGGAAAATAGATACTTAAGCCTAATACGCTTTAAAATTAGTCTGATTTTTCCCCCCCTCTTACTTACCATAACTCCTCCTCCTAATTACCAGTGGGGGTGTGTGGCCATCCCATCCCTGAATATGGCTGAATAGCTGTTTTTATGGTCTCTTCCTTCAGGCTCCTGACTTGCACTAGGGACCAGTGTGACAGCTGAGTTCCTGGCCTCTTGTCTAACCCTTGTTTTCAGAAGTGCCTCTATTTCTCATGGATTCTAATGACACGCTTCCTGTAACTGTTTCCTCTCTGCCACTGCAGGAGAAGCAGTGCCTGAGGATGAGCAGATCAGTGCTAAGGAGCAGAAAAATCTGGAGCCATGTGACAACACACCCATCATTGACAACATTGCACCTGTTGTTGCCAGCATCTCAAGTGAGGAGAAGCAGAAATACGATGAAGAGATTACCAGTCTCTACAGACAGCTGGATGATAAGGTCTGGAAATTGTTTCTCTGAGTCTGCTCTGTGTACGTAAACTGCTTCCCAACAGTCAATGGGTACGTGTCCCTAGCTGTTTCATTATCAGTGCTGTATCCTTCCCAAACTTCAAGATGTAGTCCCTTCTATTTACTGTGTAGAATAGTCCTAACCTCCATCGTCACAGCTTGCGAGTGACGCACATGGCTGCCTACCCTCACAGTGGTGAGAGGCACCTATGAGGCTGCCTCTCCCAACAGGTGAGGGGGCTATTGGCTTATTCCAGTTTTTTTATATAGTTTTAAGAAACGTTTTCTATGCTATATACTTTTATTTAAACTAGTGTCTGTGTGTGTTCTTGGCTTGTAAGCATATCTTAACTGCCTTCAATTTTCTTTCTCAAAGTTGCTCATTTTCAGTCTATCTGTAGTGTGGAACTGTTTGAACTCCTTTAGGGATTTCTCTGTGTTGTGTATAGGAACTTTATGTTCTCACCGCTGTTACTCTTGAGTGCCTCTGTTTATGGTAAATACTGGTCCTATGGATTATTTTTTCCCCTTATGCAGTCCCACTGTGACCATAACTGCACAGCACAGTAAATAGACTTTGACTATTCTGTTACTGGTGAATCATCCTAAAAACAGTATGCTCATCTGATATTTACAGCTTGATATTTAATACACACTAGCTGATATGAAAATAGAACAAGGGAGAGCCTTCCAGCCCCGTTTGATTTTTCGTTCTTTTTTTTTATTTTTTTTTTTAACATCTAGTGAATTTTGGGATAAGAGCCATATAATTGAAACTCACTAAACCTCTAGCAATCCACCATTTTACATAATTACTTGGTGAGGCGGTCACAGATTTTCTATATTTTCATTTTGAGCCTCATGAATTTTCTTTCTTGGTGGGTAGAAAGCAATCCAGGATTCAAAGTCCCACCACCAGATCTGCTGCATCCATCTATTTTACTCCACACTGTCATGTATGTCTCTATACAGCTCTCATTGAAGTCTAGGCAAAGATTGAGATTAATTTGTAAGGTTCTGACCCATTTCCTCCTGAATCCCTCACCTTTTCCAGGAGATCCAGAACCCACATCAGTTATCTACCACCTCATCTCAACATTATTTAGGAGAAGGTAGGGAAGAGAGCATGAGATACAGAGATAAAATATTAGATTTTAATTTAACAAGTAAAATCTAAGACCATCCTTTAGGTCTTCTAATGAATGCATCTTGTCTGATCTATGTCAATCTCCTAGAATGCAGGTACCTTGGGACAGGAGTCTTTTATTTGTCTTGTGCAGGTCCAATACATTATCAGTACTTCTCAAATATATGAGAGAGCAATTTGTAGGGCACCTATCATTCTGAATAGTTGGGCTTGGGTGACAAAAGAAAATACTTCTGTTCGGGAGATTTTAACTATAAGCATATATGTTAGGAGTGCCAAAAGATATGAACATTTTTGGCAAAAACAAAGGATTGCTTAAAAATATTCCTGAACCAAAACTTCATTTTAACTCATGTATTTTATTCATCAGGATTGTCCAACACAAATGGAAAATCATGCATAAAAAGCTGCATTGGCTCTGTGTCTGCTGATAGCTAAAAGCTGTTGGACTCAGGAGAGCACAGGGACTGCACTTGTCTCTGAGTCCTGAATGCAGTGGGGGAGAGTGCTAGGGCTACTTGAACGTGTGCTTTCCATTGTGCTCTTGGACAAGGACCATGCACAGTCTGACCCCAGAAATATCAAGCAGTGTTTTAATCTTTGATTTGATTTTCAAAATACCATCTGAGCTACTTGGTGAAATTGCAGATATTCCACATAGCTTATCAAGAGGTGTAAATTCTAGTCATAAAGTACTTAACTATTTACTCTCCCCCGTCCCCTCTAAACCCACACAGGCTATATTATTCTTCAAAGGACTAACTATATATATTCTAGTCACTTGCACTTTTTTTGAGATTTATTTCTTCAGGAAATATAGGAATGCACAATTCAATCCATTATTACACTATTACAGGGAATAATGAAGGGTGGTGATTTTCCCTAGTATAAAAACAAGGCATTCCCATTTATAACTCACAAGAACCCACATTTTATGTTTACAGGAAATCTGAAAGACCATCTTAAGTGTTGAGAGTGAAGTGTCCTGTATACTAGTTAGCTAGCCTTGCCATCAGAAATCAGTCTATTGTTTAGGATGGCCGCCAGGAAAATTCAGAATTCTGATTGACTCTGATGGGGCACAAAAGCAGCCACTTAGATGCTGAATTGCTTTAGAGATAGACATCCCTTTTAACAAGAGTGGATGAGAGTGACTTTGTCAACTGCCAGGATTGACCTGTCTGTCTGAATCCATGATTTTAGAGAATATATTCAGTGGAGTCAGACATCTCTGTTCTACTTCTGCATTCAACAACAATGTCTAGCCCTGAGGATATTGTCTTAACTAAAAACCTGAAATGTCAATAGACTTGAACACCTGGAGTTACAGTAGACACACAAAGGTGGATAATGTTTCCTTCAAGGTCTTTGATAGGGAAGGAAAGATATAAATGTAACAAAGTGTACACATTCCATGTTTTACAATGTATTTTTTTTAATGAAGTTCAGGGCTGGCCCTAGTTCTTGTTTAATAAACCTATCTCTAATCTATTTCCTTTCAGAATAGAGCAGCAGACATTTTTATAAAATAATATTTATATTATCACAGCTAATTTAAACTTTTGAAAGTCAAACATGACGGTAAAACTGCTGACTGATCTTTCCCTATAAAAGCAGCTCCGTTTTAGGGGCACCATGACTGTCAAGATTTTGGAACTCTTTCAGTGTAAGCAGGGAGAGATGAGATATGTGTGTGTTTGGAAAAGCCCTTAACTGAAGTCTGCAATCTTAGCACTGAAGATCTTGTTGTGTTATACAATTACAAATTGACTGTTACCAGTTTGTTTGCTTGATGCAGTTACTGCCATTCCAGTGTCTTAGTCATGATCTGAGGCAAGCCTGCTTAGCTACATGTTATGATTTTTATTGAGACATCTAATCACTAATGTATTTTTTAACCATGCTGTTCAATATCATTCTTTTTCTTTTGCCCATCCCTATTTATACTCATTTCATTTCCATCTTGGGGCATTACTGTTGTCCAGGTCCTGCAAAAGAAAAGAAAAGGGTTCAAATCCAAATTACAGAAATAAATCTTTTTATTAAATTGCAGGATGATGAAATTAACCAGCAGAGCCAGTTGGCTGAGAAACTAAAACAACAAATGTTGGATCAAGATGAGGTAAAAAATCCAAAGAACCTTTGTTATAAAAGTTTTGTTTCACAAAGAGCTTTTGTTTTTTAACATTACTGTATTAGCTATGCTGCTAGATGTCATAACTGGCTAAAAATCTGTTTCATAAGACAATGGTGACCTTGTGGCACCTTAGAGACTAACAAATGTATTTGGGCATAAGCTTTCGTGGGCTAGAACCCACTTCATCAGATGCATGGAGTGGAAAATACAGGAGCAGGTATAAATACATGAAAAGATGTGAGTTGCCTTACCAAGTGTGTGGTCAGTTGCCATTTATGTGACAGATGGAAAGATTTAAACTTTAAATTTGTTAGTCTGGTCACCTTGAGATTTTGAAGTCTAAATGAGCACACATTCAAGTACACCATATTGCTGGGCCATAATATAGAGGAGGGTTGGGCAAACTACGGCCCATAGGCTGGATCCTGCCTGCTGAGCCGTTTTAAGCCGGCTTGTGAGCCACACCACGTGGCTCAGCCCCACTCCGGTCAGGGCGCAAGGTTAAGGGTTGCACCACCGGCTCTTGGAAGCCACGGCATGGCCCTGCTCTGGCTCCTGTGTGCTCCAATGGCCCCGTCTGGCGCTCCAATGGGAGCTTCAGGGGGGTGCCTGCAGATGGGGCAGCATGCAGAGCCACCTGGCCGCAGCTCTGCCTAGGAGCCGGAGAAGGGACATGGCACTGCTTCCAGGAGCCACTTGAGGTAAGCGCCGCTCAGAGCCTGCACCCCATAACCTCTCCCCATGCCTCAACCCCCTGCCCCAGCCCTGATTCCCCTCCCACCCTCCAAACCCCTCAGTCCCAGCCCAGACCACCCTCCTACACTCCAAACTCCTCATCCCCAGCCCCACCCCAGAGCCCGCACCCCAACCCCAATTTTGTGAGCATTCATGGCCCACCATACAATTTCTGTTTCCTGATGTGGCCCTCGGGCCAAAAAGGTTGCGCCCCGCCCCCTCCAATCCCCCCGATATAGAGGATGGTAACTCTGGGGTTTTGAAAGTGAGAAATGCTGGTAAAACATTTTTCAGTACGTTTGTCTTGTAAAATGCAAGCCAAAGGTGGACGTTAGCCAATTACCTGATTTCCTTGGGAATGCTGACGCTTTAAAAATTATTACTACTGGTGAATTAGTAATGCCCAGGATTGGGAATTACTGATGGGTAGGCTGTACAGTTTAGTGGAGTGTATGTGGGAAATGGAACCAGTTTTTCTTGAGTTTTCATCCTGGCACTGCCACTGATGTGCTCGGAGACCTTAAGTGAATCAGTTAATATCTCTTTATATCAGTGTCTGTGTCAGAAAAAGGAATGTGTGTGTTTAAATGGGGGTGATCCTTACCTACCTCACAGAGATGGTAAGAGGATACAGTAGTAATTGTGTGAAGATGTAAAATAATGTATAAATGCTAAATCACTATTGCTGAGCTTCCAAAATGTAGTTGTGGTATTTTTTCGGAAAATTTGGAGGAGGTGAAATGTTTCATAATGAGTTAAATTCTCTATTTTTGCTGTGCTTTCTTTTGCAGTTCGACACACTTTTTAAAAAATATTTTAAGCTTTTCTTGGGTCAATTTCTGCTGTTAAAGCAGTGTAAATACAGAGTAACTCTGATACACCAGTGCAGCAAGTTAACTGAGATCAATTAAACAGAGAAAAATTTGCTCCTTCACCCACCTCTTATCTTTTTTGAGAGTTCTTCCTGCTTATTCCCCATATTTCTCACATCAGTATACAGACATCTAAGATACTGATTTGATTTCCCCAATGTTCTCTCTTTTCTCGCCCTTATTCCTCCTGAAATGGCCCATGCTCCACCTAGATTCTGACCCTTGTTTTTGACTTACATGTGGGCTTTTGTCTCCCGCTCCCATCAAATCTAGTTTTAAACCCTCCTCACTAGGTTAGCCGTAGTGTAAAAAAAGAATTATCAGAAACCTAGATGAACACAATATGTCTCACCAATCCATTAGAATTCTTTGAGGGGGTCAACAAACATATGGACTAGGGTGATTCAGTGGATTTAGTGTACTTGGACTTTCAGAAAGCCTTTGACAAGGTCCCTCACTAAAGGCTCTTAAGGAAACTAGACAGTCATAGGATAGGAGAGATGGTCCTCTCATGCTGGGGTGGCTCCAGGCACCAGCGCAGCAAGGTTTGCCTGAGGCGGCAAGCCACGGGGGGCTGCTTTCCGTGGCATTTCTGCAGGAGGTTTGCCGGTCCCGTGGTTTCGATGGTAAATTGGCGATGGGTACGCTGAAGGTGTGGGACAGGCGGACCTCCCGCAGAACCGCCGCCGAATCCGCGTCCGGGGCGGACCTCCCGCAGAAACGCCGCCGAAGGCTGCCTGACTGCTGTGCTTGGGGCGTCAAAAAAACATAGAGTCGCCCATGCTCTCATGGATCAGTAACTGGTTAAAGTATAGGAAACAAAGGGTAGGAATAAATGGTCAGTTTTCAGAAGTGAGAGAGGTCCCCGAAGGATCTGTACTGGGACCAGTGCTTTTCCACATATTACATAAGAAAATAAGAACGGCCATACTGGGTCCATCTCGCCCAGTATCCTGTCTTCCCACAGTGGCCAAGGAGAGGTTCTTCAGAGGGAATGAATAGAACAGATAATCATCAAATGATAGTGTGGTAGAAAATTACTCAAGATAGTTAATCCCAAAGCTGACTGTGAAGAATTACAAAGGGATCTCACAAAACTGGGTGACTGGGTAACAAAATGGCAGATGAAATTATGCACATTGGAAAACATAATCTCAACTACCACTCTCAAGAAAGAGATCTTGGAGACATTGTAGAGCATTCTCTGAAAACATCTGCTCAATCTGTAGTGGCAGTCAGAAAAGCTAACCATGTTAGGAACCATTAGGAAAGGGGTAGCTGATTAGACAGAAAATATCATAATGCCTCTATGTGAAGCCATGGTAGGCTTGAATACTGCATGTGGTTCTGGTCATCCCATCTCAAAAATTATGTATTAGAGTTGGAAAAGGTTCAGATGGGGGCAACAAAAATGATTAGGGTATGGAACAGCATCCATACAAGGAGAAATTAGAGAGACTGGGACTGTTCAGCTTTGAACAGCTGTGTCAACCTGCGGAACTTGTTGCCAGGGGATGTTGTATGTTCAAAAAAGAATAAGATAAGTTGATGGAGGATAGCTCCATCAATGGCTATTAATCAAGATGGTCAGGGATGTAACCCCATACTCTGCCAGAAGCTGGGACTGGATGACAGGGAATGATCACTTGATACATTGTCCCTGTTCTGTTCATTCACTCTGAAGCATCTGGCACCGACCACTGTCAGGAAAATGGGATAGGTGGCCCATTAGTCTGACCCGGTATGGCTATTCTTATGGGTGTCTTGATTAGTGTTGCATTTCACATATTGCTGGCAATAATACTTCAAATTACATTCTACAACTTGCTGATGTGTATTCTTAACTTTATAGGGTTTTAAGCCATCTACTTCTGTTTAATAAAATAATGTAGTCCTTTGTGGATCTAATGTCTGTAAGTCTAATTTAGTGTCCAAATCTCACTCATTTTCACTAGTTCCCCATTTGTATAGTTTCTGTACTCCTGGGTTCTGGCATCTTTTCGTACCTTCAGTTCTTGGGCTATTTGTATCACTCTCCTTTTGGATGTTTGTTTACTTGGGAGTCTGTTGTATTCTAGCTCATCTCCGGCCTCCCTCTGGATCCTTATTTAATATTAGTTTGTTTTCAGTGGCCTCTAATCCCTGCCATGGTGACCATTTTCTTTCTTTTCTGCATTCATTCCTGCTTCACCAACTTTATTATCAAAATCCCTGAGGCGAGTGTTGTACCACTGGCTTAGAAGCTTTACTGGCTCTTCTAATGGGGATCTCAGTCTGTCACCTCTGGAGGCCAATGCAATATTTGTGTTAGTTTGACTCTCTAAAAGAGGAAATAAAGGTTTTTGAGGCTTTGACTTCATGTCTGTAAACTTCACAAGCTTCTCACAGCTCTCATTGAAATGATCCACCTGCTGTCTACTACTGCTTGTGATTAGTTCATTGATATATGATGCAACGTGGCTGTTCTCCTTAATTAGCCAGAGCACTTATTTCTGGCTGATTAAACTAGTAGATTCAATGCTATTATAAACCATGTTATGGATAGGACACATGCTGTTATTATACCCTTGGAATTCCTTTGCCATGGGTTAACTATTTCTTTCTCAGGTGAAAGTACATACACTTGAGCTACATACTGCTATATGGTATTCTCAGATGAAGTTCTGAATCTTCGCAGGAAGGCCGTGCCTAAGCTTTACTAGAACATGAGGGATAGAACTCCATGTACTAAATTAAGCTTAATTGCTAGATAAATTGTTCTGGTCTGCTTTCTTTGTATGTATGTGTTCATAAATTGACCTTTCACAGTGTTCCAGCCATCCTAAGATTTCAGTCACTCTTCCTTTGGATGGATGGCCAATAACATGTTTGCTCCTATATATTCTGATTCTTTTTCTTTGGCCTCTGTAGTAAATACGCTGCTTCTAATAGCCCCCACAGTGAAGCTTACATCTCAAAGTTGTGAAACATGGGGAATAGAACTCCAGAAACACAGATCTGTACCCCTTGAGATAGAGAACTCCTCCTTGCACCTATCTATCAGTATTATTAAGGGTTATCTCTTCTTTGTGAACCAGTTGGTAGAGAATGAGATAACTAAGCTCCTGAAGTCTTGATTTCCCCCCCTGCTTCCCCTGCAATCAAGTAAAGGGTAGTGTTCCCACTTACACATTCGGTAGTATATTGCACCAATAGATTTGTGGTATTGTGAAACCACAGTGGTAAGCACATCAAAATACTTTAAAATAAATCGTAAGGAGTAGTCCATGTCAGTTTAGTGGAGAAATACTTTTAAGGTGTTTGGTTATTATTATTTAAATCATCTTCTATCCCTAGGTCCTGATAAATTAACTAACACTTCACTTTGAGGATACAGTATTACCATCTGAATCATCTCTTCCACATTTTTGGAGCAGGGGCATGTGTCCTGAAACTAACCTGCTTACTTTCTATTTTCCAGCTTTCCTCTGAGACAACTCTAGATGCTGAATATATAGAAAGAGAAGGTGAAGAGATACTATCTCAGTTCTGGTTTTGTATCTAGAGCTGAACTTCCTCAAGGCTTGGGGGTGAAGAGGTAGTGGACAGTGGTAGTTCAGGCTGATGATAACCACATGCTTACCTAACTTTTTATTACCCCTATAAAGTGTGGCAGTAGAAAGAAGAGCTTACCACACCATCTTTCAGAGCTCCACGTTTTTTCTTCATTGTTTTACCGGTCCACTCTCATGGCATGTTCATTATCCCTCTGGCTAAACCGGACAGGATTTAATTCTTCAGCCCCCACCAGGATTACTAATTGGGCACTAAGGGCTGTGAGTAGCTTAGGAGAACTACATCTACAGCGCTTCAAGCTCCAGCCAACCCCAAAAGTGAGACCCTTAAAAACAAAAGCATCTCCTGAATAAATGTCCAGGATGTTGCCATTAGGATGACCCTAATCAATAACCCCTTCTTTTAATTGATGCATTAAATTTGAAGTCTTTATTTGGTGCTGCTTTTTGCCTTATTTTATTGTTTTAAACAACGATTTTTCAACTTGTGACTTTCCAAAAGTGTATTATTAGCAATAAATATTGTGAGATACTTTTCAGTTTTCTTTTATTTTGACACTGTTCTCCTACAGGTAACTTTACCTGAGAGGTTTTCCAGTTCAGAGTGTGTGCAATCTGAATTTTGAAGAATTTTCCATGGTTTAATTTTTTGTATTAAGATGGAATAGGAGATGAGAGTAGAATATGAAATTGACCTCTGCATAATCTTCGCCATCCTATAAACTTACCTACGTCCCTTCTTATTTGAGAATGAAATGGATTAAATGGGTATAACAGGAAGGTTGGAGACAGCCATCAGTCTGTGCTAAACCTGTGTTCTTTTTATTAATCAACACTTTGCGCATAAAAATGCTTATTTTAAGTTGATCTGTGCAAATAGTAATTTTTTAAAAGAAGTCTGTCTATAGTTTCTTTTAACTCAAGTTAAAATGATTATCACAGTTTTTCCTGTTAAAATATTCCTTATAACAAAATGCCAAGCTACTTTAGACAGCTGATGATATGGTTCACTTCAAAATTGTGACACTTTGGCTTGAAGTCTTTTTCATTTTGGTTCTTAGCTTGGACAGCATTGAATTCAGAGTAGAAAAAGCATTTGAAGCTATGACATTGCTCAAAATAAGTTTTTGTTTCTGTCTGAAGCTTGTGGCATAATAGAATTTGATTAAGCTTTCTTTTCCATGAGGTCCAGAGGTTTTTTGCTTAGTTTCTTCAAAGATGTATTTGCACAGTCTACCTGTTGCTTATATTGTTTCTGATAGAGTGGCAAGGTCTCTTGTCTCCCGTAGTCAATGTTGTAAATCTTTTGAGCTAGTTCTTGGGGGAACAGCGACCTACTTGTGATCTCTGCCATCTATTTCCAGCTTTTGGCTTCCACTAGACGAGATTATGAGAAGATCCAAGAGGAACTGACTCGTCTGCAGATTGAAAATGAAGCTGCAAAAGATGAGGTGAAAGAGGTTCTTCAGGCCCTGGAGGAATTAGCTGTCAATTATGACCAGAAATCACAAGAAGTGGAGGACAAGACCCGAGCCAATGAACAGCTGGCTGATGAACTGTCACAGAAAACAGTAGGAGCATTGCTGGTTATTCCGCTATGTGATGTCTGCTTTTTACATGCAGTTTATCATTGTCAAAAAGACTGATTTTTAGGGAGATGTAAAAGTTTTGGGGCATCCCAGATACTCACTAGTCTGCACCAATTTATAAATCTTTTATTAATATTGTAGTCAAGTGTATTACCCATCTTGAAGAATAAAATTGTGGTAGACTCTGATACTACTGTGTGGTAATTGTTGGCAGATACTTGCATACAACACTCAAAATATAATGGTAATTTGTAGGAGCAAAGAACAGTAGTAATGTTCTTTCTAATGACTAGACTTTCTTCTCAGCAGCTGTTAGCTTTATCCTCTCTTTGTTCTTCCAATATTCTGGTATGTAGATCTACTTTGTCACTACAAAAGCAACAAAAGAATCTGTGGCACTATATAACACTACAGTTTTTTTGCAGAGCATTTCTTTGTGGGGTACTACATCTGAACATCAAAGAAAGGTATGGGTCACACCAGCTCTATGCTAAGCACTAAAATATTCTCTATAGCCACAGGGCTTTGCTGCTTCCAGACTCTCTGATACCCCTCTGATATTTGTCACTACAGTGTCTCAGCCTCACTCGCTAAGGGTACATCTAAGCTTCACGCTGGCAGTGTAAATTCCAGCTCAAGGAGACATACCCACACTAGCTCTGATTGAGGTACCTGCTCTCTAAGAATATAGTCAGTGTTGGGAGTGGTGGGACGGGCTAGCTGCCCGAATACAATCCTATCCAAAATGCTAGGCATGTACTCAGGGCAGCTTAACCCCTCCTAGCACTCATGTTGCTACAGCTACACTCTATTTTTATGGCTCTAGCTTGATTGGAGCTAGCATGGGTATGTTGCTTCCAGCTGAAATTTATCCAGTTAGAAGTGTAGGTCTACCCTAAAACTGCCAGGTTGGTGAAAATCCCCCTCCTTCACCCCTATCCCTTCAAGGAGGTTGGAATAATCTGCATCTTGACAAGCCCCACCAGAATGTAACATAAATGTTTCTTTTCCCTGACTTCTCCGGCTGCAGTAGAGAAAACTTAGCATTGGGATGAAGTAAGAGTGCCAATATTTACAAGAACATTTTGTATTCACTCATTTCTTATTCTCTTCTCCGATGATACATACCTTAGCTTCTTGGATGTGATCAAACTATATCACCTACTATATCCAAGTCTACAAGAGCTTCAGATCTAGATTTGGTTTAAATACCCAAAGGGTTAGGCAGGATAGACTCTGGAGCATGTGTGAGTCATGCCTATTTGTCAGGGTCTGATTTCCATTATTTTGTAACTGATACCAACAATACTGATTTCACATTGGTAATGTTTTTAACATTATATTAGCAATTTTCATTTTCCTGTGCTATTTGCTAAAAGGCATACTGGCTGTCTGCTGAGGACACTGGTGATAAGGACCGGTAGTTAGATAGAAGGCATTACTGTACAAACACTAGAAAGGTGCAGATGTTGGTGTGTTTAATATGTAACTTGGATGTCAGACTCTAATGAATTCTGCAAAAAGATGAATAAAATAAATAATCCTGTATCCTGAAAGCCATAATGGAACAGCCTGTACCCATGGAATGGCACTGAAACAAGGGAAAATGAAATGTGGGGGTCACAATTACACCTCTATCAAAGGGGAGACATAAAAACAACCATATAAAGACAATCTTTTAAATGTAGAAATAGGAAAACTGACCTGTGTGGGTTTGTTCTGTTCAGAGTATGAACTGTCAGTTTTCTGAACTATAGTTGCTGTTCTATATAAAGGGAATCATTGGACAGGTTTGTAATCTCATCTCTTAAATCTTTTCCAGACAGCTTTGACGGCCACCCAACGAGAGCTGGGTCAGTTGCAGGAACTCAGTAATCATCAGAAAAAGAGAGCTACAGAGATCTTGAACTTACTGCTTAAAGATCTGGGAGAGATTGGAGGAATCATTGGTACCAATGATGTTAAAACGGTAAACCAGATCTTATGTTGCTTTTTTCAAAAGACTATAAAGATGTAGTTCTGAGGATGGGTGGTATGGGTATTTACAGCCCCAACCTTTCACCTCTGTAGTCTGCTACTTAAATCCTCCTTGGATCACAAATTAAAATAATTTGTTTTGGTCTTAGTGGATGTTTTTCTAGGCCATAAAACCACTTTACAGCTTACGCAATCTATTGTGATGGCCGCGCTCTGTTCTTGAGAAGTCAAAGATTTGTATTAGCACCCGTTCAGCAGATCAGGACGGAGTCATGTGAGGAGAAATGTTTGTGGCTTATCATTTAAACACTGGCTGAATTTAGAAATTTCACAAATTTTCAGGGAAATCAAAGTATTGGTGACAAACTCAAGTATGTCAGTTTCCAGCATTGCTGAATTTTTCTGATTACCCCGTAAATGTCAGCATTGCTGTAGCATATGCCTGACTATAGACAATGTAGAAGAGGAAACTTATTGATGATTTCTTCTTCTGTGGAATAACAAAGTGGAAAATAAACGAATGCTATTGACAAAGTACAACCCTGGGAGTGGAAGTGTTTCTGGAGATACCTGAAATCTTGCGCCACTCACTGCTTTGCAATTTGCATGCTAACTGGCTCCTCTGAATACAGAGAGCTGGCCAAGTTCTTCAAGGTTCTCACTTCTCCCACTGTAGATAAAGGAAATTTCAACAATTGGAAGCGGTATTTTAATGGCCACTGGCTAAAACTGCATCAGGTAACTAAACAAACTATTCACTGTAGGTGATATACAAATTCTCTTTACACGGTTGACCATGTCACTTTTTTCTTTTGAAACTAAATGTTATGTTTAGTTGCTAGACCATTCCGGCAAGTTTGCATGAGACAAATCTATTTCCAGGTAGTATTTCATGTTGTCTATTTAGTGTATTAACTTTCTCCATTTTGCTTCACTTGGAATATTGGAGCTGGCATCTTACTTTTTAAACTCTTTCCCCATACTTCAAGGATAAAAACAAGTATGTGTCGCTGGATACCTTGTCCATGATATACCCGTTGGACCTGATCCTGAGAGTTGTTGTGCACCTGCCTCTCTCTCACTGAAGTCAATGGGATTTGCAAGTGCTCAGTTCCTCTCGATTTACAAAGGACACGATCTTTGTCTGTCTGGCAATGTGTTTCTTATGATATGTCCTGCATCATTATTTCCCGGAGTATGAACTGTTCATTTAAAAGTTGCTAGAAGGCCTATTTGGGTACGGGAGGGAAAGGAAATCCATGCTCGCTGAGGAATTCCTTGCTCAACGAGCTAAGAGAAAATTGGGCTCCTGGAATTCTGCTGTTATCATGGGATTCCACAGGTTCTGAATGTTCCTTAGTGTATTAGTGGATATTAAAGTATTTAATAATTCTGGAAATTTAGCTGCTGCAATCTCAAAATAAGCAAAATAAACTGTCATGCCATTTCAGTTTTTGGCTGATACAAATAGCCAGTAAATCTAGGGTTGTTATAAGATTGCAGGTAGCTCTGTCCAAATTAATGTGATCTGATCTAGAAGTTCTTTTTAACCATTTTTTTCCTAGTAGCACAGGAGTGAATCTTGCATAAGATGTTACAGCAACCCCTGGTGGCCATGTAATTGTATATGAAATTATGTTAAAGGGTACAGTACTTGAAAATAGATGCTTACCATCTAGTGGAGGCTTTGTACTAATTAAGAAGCCAGGGCTTTACAGGACAGTTTTCAGTGTAAACAAGTAACAATGGAGGGTGCTTTATAATGTCACTTTAAAAAGGGAGGTTCATGGCCTCTCCAGCAGTATCGGAAAGCTCTTCTGCAATGTGTCACTGCAATTAGGGCAAGGGTTCTAAATTATTCCCACTTTTAATGTTGAATCATTGGATCAGTGGTTATAACCTGAGCAGGAAGACTTAACTTTTGGCCTTTGTCTGACTTTTATCCATGAAGTTTCTGAGAGGTTGAGTGATACAACGTCTTGGAATGTAAATGGGAAAAAATCCAAGCTGGTATACCCAGGACTTGTGAATTGTGCTGTGTATTACTGAGATCTCCTAGCTCTAGACAACTGGTTCAGTAGTAGAAATTTTTCTGCATTGGCTATTTTCTTTTATAAGCCTGCATTAAGCAATGCAACTCTTTGTGTGTTTAGTTAGCAGATGTGAACGGGGTAATCGAGGAGGAGTTCACCATGGCACGGCTGTATATCAGTAGGATGAAGTCTGAGGTGAAATCTCTGGTGAACCGCAGCAAGCAGCTGGAGAGTGCCCAGATAGACTCCAACAGGAAGATGAATGCCAGTGAGAGGGAACTTGCAGCCTGCCAGCTCCTCATCTCACAAGTATGCCTCTTTCCTCCTCCTCTTCCTCCTCTCTTTGGCAGAAGTCTCACTGATTTACCCTCTTCTTCCTTGAAATCTCCTGCCTCCACCCCCAACCTTCTTAAACATGCTACTTCTCAATGATGAGCTCATGCCTGCTTGGCTGTAGATTTCTATCTCCCTCATACTGTAAAGTACAGCTTATCCCATACATGCTGAAGAAACAACTTTATTTCTGCAACTCTATATCTTTAACACTCTGCCTTTAACTTAAAAAATGACATGCAAATTAAATTAACAAAATTAATATCCAGTTCATTTGTAAAATATGCTGGGAGAGGCATTAGCAGATATACAGTATAGTATATGAAATGATACTGTTAAAACTATGGAGAATGGGACCATATAATACTGAGCAGCAGGGTTTCCTGGTGGCTATTGTGTGACCAGAAAAAGAGCTTGGAGGATTCCCCTCTGGGTCAGACTTTTTGTGATACTAAAGGGGAAAAAGGAAAAGAAATGTGCTATTGCCAATATGATGGGGTTTTGTTGATTCCACATGGTCATCTCCATGTTCCCTGATTGTGGGGAGGGATTGTGAGTCCACTACATGTAATTTGCTGGCACTTAATGTGGAAAAAACTGGAGTTTATCATTAAAATATAAGTAGGGACAAGCCCAGTTTTGCAGTTGCTGTGGCTCTCCAAGCCATTGAACTTGCTGAAGATCTTGGTATGGAAAGGCAGAAGTTGTAGCATGCTTCTAAATGTTCCAGGAAGACACTAGACCAATTTGTGGCTGGATAGATCATTTGTTCAGAAATGTGAAATGAACCATGCATGGGAATGATCTTATCCCAGGGCTTTTTTTAATCAATAAAATTGTATACTGGAGTCTGGTAATACCTAACAGTTACATAGCACTTGTTCAACATGTTCAAAGCACTTAACAAATGTTACCTAATTATTCCCCTCCACACCCCTGTAAAGATAGAGAATCTGAGGCAAAAAGGTTAAGTGACTTGCCAGAGGCCATTGAATGAGGCAGGATCAGAACTGGGAGTGGAACTCACTACTGTGCTGAGATTGATGGTCCACACCTCTCTTCTGGTGTTTGAGTGCTTTTAGTGCTGTGTGGAAACCAACCACATTAATTTTTTCAACCATGAGAACTTTTTTTCTTGTCATTCTGGGAACCCTGTGAATAAGACCATGATGAGGCTCCCTCTGTATTTAAGCCTAGAAGGAAACTTAGCAACAGTTAATAGAGGTTTGGATTGTTTAATTGAGCCCTTAAAATTGAGTGTATCTGCCATGCGCTGCTCTAATTCCACACTTTGGGGAACGAGCATTCCAAATGCTTCTTATCAAACTTAGAAATCTAGCCGACTGTCACCATGATAGATGTGGAATTTGACATGTACTTTTAATTGAGAACTCAGTCCTGAGAGGTACTGAACTCTTTCAACTCCCATTAAGGTTAGGAGTTACTCGGCACCTTTGAGGCTTTTGCCCTTAATGCAGAAATATAATGTGAACTCAAAAATCTAGACCTCTTCTCCATGCTGAGGCAGGTCTTCTTAAAATGAAATGATCTCATCAGTAGAACTGTAATAGCTCCCACACAGGCCCCTCTTAACTCAGAAATTAGGAATAGAATTTGTTTCAAAATAAAATATATTTTGTTCTTTTTACATTTGAAATGTGTCAGCTGCTATTTTTATTAATTAAAGTGACCTTTCTTGTTAAAAAAAAAAAATAGGAGCAAATGATCAGTGATGCTATTGACCAGCACAACTGGCTTCCTAGTAGTACAGCTCGAAATGCCCAGGAAGCTACTCAGTTATGTATTCCATCCTAATGTTAAGTGAATTTGACTTTAAAATATTGCTGCTGGTTGATGATAAGCTGGTCCTGCATTCCATACGGCATTGTGGAAATACCTGTCATGCTGCATAGTGTTAACCACAGGCCACAAAGAGTTAAGATTGTGTTGGTGTTACATCTATCGTAGATCCTGTACAGCACGTCCTCCTAGTAGGTAGCTCTGGATGCAGAGAGCTTTCACACGTCCCTGATCTTTATAGGAAGAGAGTACCTGAATTTCTAAATTACAAGCTTTACCATTTATATCTACTTATTGTTCACTTTTTTTAAAGCATGAAGCAAAGATTAAGTCCCTTACAGACTACATGCAAAATATGGAACAGAAGAGAAGGCACCTAGAAGAGTCACAAGACTCGCTTAGTGAAGAGCTGGCCAAGTTGCGTGCTCAAGGTACTGTACTTAAAACAGGGTAATTAATTGTGGGGGGCCTCTAGTCCATAGACTTTTTACCTCTACAGGCTAGAAAATTGAGTTCTGTCCAACTGGCACATTGACAACTCTTCTGAGGATCTTGTATTTTGTTGTGGCTTTCCTTGCAAATAATGGTTGCCCCTGCCCACGTGTCATTCATTCCTCCCATTACTAGAAGGATGACATGGCTGAGCCAGATTGGATAGTCCTGCATGCTTAGTATTCAGTCATAGAACAGTACAACTGAGTCAGTATCAAACAGTTCAGTGACTTGCAGTACACACTGTGCTTGTTATGAAACTCAAAGTTAAGCCACAGCAGCCTAGTTCATGCAGTTGAAGCAGCATCAGGCCCTCCTGGTATTGTAATATTCTTCGAGTCCAGTCCAACTGGAATAATTCCCCTAGTTGCTGACCCGTAGAAGCCCTGTGGGTTGCCTGCTCTACAACTGGGGAGACTGCTCCCTGTTTGATCCTGGGTGAAATGCTCCTTTCCTAGATGCTACGTTACATTCTGAAAATATATGGGCTTCATTTTATGGATTGCAAATTAGGTTTTTGTGACAACATATGAAAAATTTATTGAAAGATCAATTCTCTCTAGTGTCCTTAAGCCTCTGTAGCACACACTGCCACAGTGGGTCCTGATTTCCACCATACACCTGCCAACCAGAACAACACCCCATATTCCTTGTTGGGGGTCCCTTCAGACTCCAGGAGCAGCAGGCTATGTCAGAGAATTCATTATTTAACGGTCTGGCAAGTCGTGTTTTGGCTCCACCTTCAGGCTTCCCCATCTATTCCTAGGGGTAGGTGTGGCATCAGATGCTTTGGATCCTCTGAAAAGATAGAAGAAAAGGATGGAAGTCACCAAGGCCTAAGGACAGTGGGAAGGGTCACAAGTAGACATGAGGATGCTGGGAATAGGGAGGAGTTGTAGGTATATGGGGGGTATGACCTGGTGATAAGTGGAGAAGGTGATGGATGGGTTATCCACATGTCACTTCAGATAGAGCCCTGCATAGCCATATGTGAGTCTTTTTCAACAAATTACTGTTAGTGTGCCGATTTATTTTGTTACCATTAAAAATGTATCGGAGATGGGTAATATGCGATATTCTTGAAGTGAGAGCGGAAGTTCTCTGTCTGCTTCTGGAAAGAAAAAGCTGTTGTAGTGATTTTTTTTTTAATGGTTTCAGATTCAGTGTATCGAGTAAGTCTTTGGTTAATTCTTAACTTTTTTTTTTTAAACTCTTAACAGAAAAAATGCATGAAGTCAGCTTCCAGGATAAAGAGAAGGAGCATCTGACCCTGCTTCAGGATGCAGAGGAAATGAAGGTAGCATTGCAGGCCACAATTATAGATTTTCTCACCAAGAACACTTGTCAAACCGACAGTTAGGTCTGAATTCTGCTTTCAAATGCACATGTGATGCCCAATAATTTTTAATAAACTTTTATAATCTGTCAGAGCCATAAACTTCCACTGGGAAACCTACATGCCACGTAGGAGTGACTTTCCCGATTTGAAAGGAAGAGCTTGATAATGTTGATAAAGTAAAGCTGTCAGGGGAAAAAAGGTACATTGTAGCCAAAATATTGGCGCTGCATGGTTTGGAAGTTGAGCTAACTTCAAAAGGTGAAAAGATTCAGTTGAAAGATTTGTACAAATTTAATCAAAAAGATTTTAGTAAATCCACTTCTTCATTTGAACCCAGGAGAGAAATTCAGTGTCTAATATAGCACTCGTAATTGGAAATGGTTTCCTTACCTACACACACAAAAATGAGCCTGATTCACCATTGCATTACTCCAGTTTTATACCAGTAGAAATCTATTGAAGTAAATTAGTTAAGTGGTGAATCAGGCCTTGTGGATCAATGTGATTTTTATACTGGAATTTAATAAGGAAAGGCCAGATCATATTTAAACAATTGCCCAATCATCTGGAAAGAACCTCCTCCTAAATATGACCTAATGAATTATAAAGCAAAAACACATTTTCTGATATTTATCCTTCCTGTTTGCAAGTAGAATGCAAGGAGGAAATATTAAGCAATAATGTAGAGAACTGCTATGTTTTTTTTAATGAGGATTACAGTTTGTGTGAAGGGCGGGGGGGGGGGGCGGGGGAATCTGTGTTTAACAAGGATAGTAACTGAACTTCAAAAATTTGACCTCAGATTCAAAAACCTAAATTAACGATTAAATAGCCATGCAGAATTAGTCCATGTCTAGTGTGAGGGAAAAATGTCTTATGTAACATTAAGTCAAAAAGAGAGAGAATAAAAATGTAGCTTTCCCAAGTACTTGAAATATCTCTAGCTCTAGGAGTTCGGCAGTAGTGTCATGGGTAAGCTGCTTCCCTCCTCAAATCTCCCTTTAGGTGTTCTTCATCTGCACAACTAAAGCAGTAAAAAAAATGTTCCTGGTAAACAGATGGGTACAATGGTACAGAAGATGGCAGGAGCAGCTGTAATTCTTGGGGGATGCTTAGTAACACACACCTGCTATCTTCCTGTACATGTTCCTTGCAAAGCCACAGAAATAGAAATCAGGGCTTCCCCACATAAGACAGATGTGTAGTCATGAATCTAGCACTTGGTGCAATAGATGGTACCGCACTGTCTATATAAATCAGTATATTGAGTAAGGTTCTGATGTGATTTGGTTTTTAAATCTAAAACTATAGGTTTGACTCAGCTCGTATGTGCACAAAAGAAAGGATTAGGCATTAGCAAAAGCAGATAACTATTGAAATACACCGTTTCTGTTTTTTCAAACTACAGAAAGCGCTGGAGCAGCAGATGGAGAGTCACAGGGAAGCCCACCAGAAACAGCTGTCCAGGCTACGAGATGAGATTGAGGAGAAGCAGAAAATCATTGATGAAATCAGAGAGTACGCTTGCTCATTGTTTCCCTGTCATTTAGCTCTTTTCTATACTGTTCTAATGACATTGTACGATTGTTCTTCCATCCATACCTATGTATCTCAGAGTTCTACTAGCCCTGGCTGGCCTTAGAAACCAGCATGTACAGGTACTCTGTATAACTATTCTGTACTGATTTGAAGATAAAGGGACAGAAAAGTATAGAATATTATGGATTAAACTGTCCTTTTCCTTATTGTGTATCTACTTCAATAAAAAAATTGTGGAGGGGAGGAAGAAAGACAGAGTAATGTTATGCCTAAAGCCTTATAGATAATAGAAATAGTAGATGAGAACAAATTAGAAAAATAAAGACTCTGAACACCTGTCATGGTGACTGGTCCTGCCACAGCCATTCTGGTTCTTCAAACAACTACTAGCCAGTAAACTCCAGCTGCTTCCTGTTCCAGCACTATGGATGTTTTTTCTTGGCATCACCAGTTTCAGTATATATCAGTTAATGAGGTACCCCGAAAACATACTGAAGCCAAGTCTGTACTTCTAGTGCATGATTCTGCACTGGAATTCTTTCTCAATAGAATTATGATGTAAAGTACAATATGGGGCACTGTGCTCCTTACTGCTATACCCAGGGTTCTGTAAACAGTTAATTAAATCTGTCTCATCCCAATGTAATGCTCATTTTCCACCGCATTTATAAAAGGGATAAGGCATGATAACTGAAAAATGAGAAATGTGAAAACAGAATAGTTTTGGAAGTACAGGTTGTGCCCTTGAGGTATAAAAAGGGTATGTGGGGGGAGGGGACAAGAGATGTTTGTATGTTTTGTTTCCCAAAAATATTTTAATGAAGGCTATTGCTCCAGTTAATGATCCTTCATGGTTAGTATAAATACTAGAATCTCTCAGTGGAACTGCAGGTTCATTCTCTGTGGGTAACTCTGTTCTGAATGTGAAGGTTTCTCGAAGTGTTTTACCTACAGTGGTCTGTATCAAGCTGGATAGGTTTCTCCCCTTCTCATTTCAGTATGAACCAGAAGCTGCAATTGGAACAAGAGAAATTGAGCTCTGATTATGATAAATTGAAAATAGAGGATCAGGAAAGAGAAATGAAACTGGAAAAGCTAATGTAAGTTTGCAGTCTCCTTCTCTGATCTCTTTAAGCTTTGTTTCTTGTATATTGTCATACTTACGAGCTAGCTGCACCTCTGATCCCTTTCTAATCTCTGATCCCTTTCTGATCTCTTTGAGTGCACCTGCTCAGGTGATAGGCCTTATCTGTCTTGGGGTGAAATCACACACTTCTTCCATTCTGAGATTGTTACCCTTTGTATACCAGCCACTTAGAGGGGAAGGATGGAATAGTGGTTAGGACACCGGCCTAGGACTTGGGGGGGCATGAATTCAGGTCCCTGTTTTGCCAACAGACTTCTTGTGTGACCTTGGACAAGTCACTTTGCCTGTGTTGCCTCATTTGCCCATCTGTAAAATGTGAATAATAGCACTTGCCTACTTGCCAGGGGTGTTGTGAGGATAAATACACTAAAGATTGAAGTGCTTGGATATTGTGGGAATGGAGAAGGCCATATAGGTACCACAGAAGATGGAATATTACTCAGCAGATCCAGTTGGGTTTCAGGCACCTGTTTCCTTCTTACAGGGACAAGTGACATAGTGACCAACAACCTTCTTAAAACAAAGCATTTTTATTTAACAACTGGATCAAAGCATTAGAGAAAAGTGGATGTTAAATAAACAGCGTGTAAACATGTCTATCTTACCTAAAGTATTACCATTCCATAATGGCAACCGAGGCAGGCCTAGCTTCTTCAGACACTGGCACAGTCTGTGTGTGTCTGTCTGGTTCCCCCTTTATATCCTCAAGAGAGTCCTTTTTAACCCTACAAGGATTCTTTGTTTTCCAGGAGGCTACTTCAAGTCTTGGCCAGCTTTGAACCATCCTGGTCAGATTAGTTCTGTAGGTTGTCCAGGACTATGCCAGAGTCACCAGAGATAATATTTATGGTGTTGTCTCTTGACAACTCTTAAGTGGAAGCTGACCATCTTGAGCAATGTCTTCCTGCCTGCCTGACTCATCCCAGATTGTCTCCTAGTGAGAAGCATTTACACCAAAATACTCATACAGAAGACACCATCCCAATAACCAGGCTAACCCACAAATTACAGGGCACACCACATTGGTTATGTCTTGCTTTTTTGTTGTTTTAGTATGTGCCAAAATAAGCTTTTCAGAGCTCTAGTTTTGTTACCGTGTGCAAGGAGATAAACTGAAAATGTCTTGCTCGTTGCAAGATTGCAGATTAGTTTATTGTACTGTAAAAACAAACAATCCACCACTAACAAAACCGCCTAGTTGCTTATTTGGGCTTTTTCTCAGACTTTTCTGAAAATATAGAAGATTAAATTTTCAAATACAGTTACAAGAGATGCATGTCAAAATGGAGATGGTGGCCCAGTCATTACTGCTGAAAAGCCTGCACATGTGTGTGCAGTTGGGTAATTGCACGTGCAATTTACTCAGATGTGCGAGTGTGTGCACACCTGTTCCATCCAAATCTGAAAACTTTGACTGATGCTATTCTGTTTCATGTTCTTTTATTTTCATGATTTCAGTATGTTGTTTGGCTTACATAATGGTCTCTCTTTTTAGACTGCTTAATGATAAAAGGGAACAAGCAAGAGAAGATCTTAAAGGGCTGGAGGAAACTGTGGTATGTTATAACTAAAACATCAGCTTTTTTGCAAGGGTTTAGGGTTTTGCAAGTGATTTGTTGCCAGCCTTTTTGTGTGTGCTTGTTGCCTACAATGTTTTTGCAAGAAAATGACCAGCTTAGGTGAGAAATAAGTTTAAAAAAGTAGTATATTTCCAAACTGTCCTTCTGTCTTGAACTTGTTTGAATACTTTTAGGATCTGCCCCAACCCACTTTTGCCCATATCTAGGTTACACCTTATTTCTAAATTTCCTAAAGCTATTTTACTGATCGGTTTACTTATCATCCTACATATAGTCATCTCAATGGCTCATTCTACAAGTTTTTCAATATTTGATATTTATGATTTAATGTCATAACCAATGTATTCAATTAATACATTTAAATTGTGTTTCTCAGTGATGTTAGTACTTTATCACTGTGCAGTCAGTATAATCCTGTATAAAATACATTATGCTCTGCAATCAGTACTGAAAGGACACTTCTTTTGAAGAACTAGTTCTGTCTTCAGATCAATGCTATGAAATCTTCTTGTGAAAAACTTTGACTTTGTGCAATATACAGGATTTTTGGAAGAGGTAAAAAGGCTGGATGAAACAACAGTGGTTTTCTTCTTGATTACAATACGAGTGGATTAATTGTCCCACTCTACTTGGCACTGGTGAGGCGTTAGGTGGAGGACTGTGTAAGTTTTGGGTGCCATATTTTAAGAAGATATGGACAAATTGTAGAGAGTCACAAGGAGAGCTACAAAAATAATAAAAGGATTTAGAAAAGCTGATGTATGTGGAAACATTAAAAAAATCTGGGTATATTTAGTCTTAAGAACAGAAGACTGATGGTGACCTGATAAGTCTTCAGATATGTTAAGAACTGTTATAAAGGGGGAAATGATCAATTGTGCTCCATGTCCTCTCAAAATAGGATAAGAAGTAATGTGCTTAATCTGCAACAAGGAAAATTTAGGTGTTGTATTAGGAAACACTTTCTAACTATAAGGATAGTTAAGCTCTGGAATAGGCTTCCAAGGGAGGTTGTGGAATCCCCATCACTGGAGGTTTTTAAGAACAGGTTGGACAAACACCTGTCAGGGATGGTCTAGGTATATTTGGCCCTGCCTCAGAACATGGGGCTCCTGAGGTCCCTTCCTGCCCTACATTTGTATCAGCCTATGAAGGAGGAGTAGATTGTATGGTAGGTTAACATGCTAGCTTTTTCCTTCTGAAAACTGACTCTGAAGGGGAAATAAATCTGGTGTTGTTTCTCATAATCCCAGGTGGACATTGGTGTGTGCCCCAAAACTACCACACAATAGGCAGTTTTTTCCACTCAATTTTGGAATAAAAGAGGTTGTTCAGGAAAGATGTGTGTATTCAGAGCTGTGTGGTGAAATTTGTTCAGCCCTTGCCAACAATTTGGCTCTAGCCAGTTTTATTTTTCCTTTACCTTCTTGAGCAAAACATTCAAACGTTATCTTTTAAAGTTTTTACATAACTTTGGTTTTTAGTAATTCTTCCAGTTACTGTATAAGTTGTTGATTAACTCTATGCAAAATATTATATTTTGCATTGAAGAAGCATAATTGCTTACATATTTTGTTAATTTTTTTTTCCCTATGGAGCATAATTTTAAAATCAGGTTATTTTTATTTTGGAGCTGTACTTTATGCACCCAGATTTCATATATCAAATATATATATTTGATATAAACATTTCCTGATTTTAGAAAAAGTCTTTAACTACCCTCCTGATTTCAGATGAGTTCTCTTGCAGCTCATTCTGCTCATGAATTGTAAGAATAACCTGTGACGATATTGGCCTATTCAGTGAGTAAGTGACATAATTGGAGCTCAGTTTTAAGCAATAGGACATGGATATTTTGCACCGATTATATCAGATGGTGTTTTTGTTTAAAATCAAGGAACTTCTTAAACTGTTGTGCACTCATGCACTCTTTTTTGTCCATTCCCATGGCATCTCAAAGGGTGTTGCTGCAGCTATATTAAAATATTAGCAATGATCAAAATTTCAGTCGTTAATTACTGCAGCAGGAGGAAAAATCAAGTAAAACAAATTACATGCAACATGTGCTATTTTAGTCCAGGATTGTGGCTTTCTCATGTGCACAAAGAAGTAAGGGAGTGTAAACCCCTGCAAGCATGGTGTGCATCCTAGGTCACTGTGTGGTGGGGAGAGCTGTCTCCCTGGGGTTGCTATTTCCCTGTCCTGTGCAGGTAGGTCTCCAGCAGGAGACCTGTCTCCTGTCTCCAGCAGGGCTTGAGAATGGGCATAGCCTTGACTTGGCCCCTCCACCGACCACCAGCACAGTTGAGCCAGTGTGGTGAGGAAATAATCAGTAGCGGATGGCTTAGTTTCAGGATGGAACTGGGGAAGGAATTGGGACTCATGCTGCCCCTTGCTTTGGATAAGAGCTGTGGGATAAGAATAAACTCTGTCTAGCTCTAAATTACATTTCCCCTTCTGAGAGTAGTAATGTGCATCTGTATGTTTGTATTAGAACAGTGTAAGGTATGTGTTATGAATACAACAGTTTATGTGGATAATTCTGCATCACATTTTTCTACTGATTTTTGTGTCTGTGGATAATTGGAAGTAAGCACTTCTATCCGTCCTTTTGCAGTAGCATCTCCTTTTTTGGGTTCAGAATCACTTTCTAGTTTTTCCCAGTAAGTGATAAAGATAAGAAGTGGCAGTCCAAAAGCTTATAGTCTTATTGCTCCTGATTTATTGAGTGGCCAGTTCAAATTTCTGTGTGAGAAGATGAAAATAAGATAGAAAAGCCAAGGTTGTGCTTTAAGGCAACTCCTAACGGGGTGGGATAGCTCAGTGATTTGAGCATTGGCCTGCTAAACCCAGGGTTGTGAGCCCAATCCTTGAGGGGGCCATTTAGGGATCTGGGGAAAAAATCAGTACTTGGTCCTGCTAGTGAAGGCAAGGGACTGGACTCAATGACCTTTCAAGGTCCCATCCAATTCTATGAGATAGGCATATCTCCATATATAATTATCAACTTGGGGCATATCCTTCATACCAGTGCAACATATAAAAAGTAGAGAATGGGTTGGAATTCACTGTTTTTCCAAATGGTTTTGCACATTTCCTTCCTGTAACCGGTTTCTCTGCCCTTCACAGAATGGGCAAAGGATTAAGACTTTTTGTGCCATGCCTCTCACATTTCTCTTTGAATAAAGTGGCTCTTATGCTGAAGTTTAGCAAAATTAAGTAGTGTTGAAAGATTAGGAATGAACCTGTGGTATTTATAAGGCACCTATCACCTTGGTATCTAAGTGCCTGTATAATGTCACCATCTTTCAGTGCATAGGTTTGGTCAGCAAAATTGTCATAGCATGAATTCAAGGCTCAATGATTTAAGTGTCATTTAATAGCTGGGGACATGTTACCACAGCCAGCTTTTGAGATTGTCTTTCTGGTTGGTTTATTTTTTTCTTCAGTGTGTTAGATGTGTTCAGAGAGAACTTCACTGCAGACACGTAGCCAAAAACAATGAACTATGGGGATGTGACTGAGCAAGACAGAAGATGTACAAACAAGGATTTGGGTTTTTTGCTAATTACAATTGCTTGCTTTTAGTCATATGAACTAAGCCTTAACTCATTGTGATGGTTTCCCCTCCCTCCTTTTACAATCAGTTCAATTTTGGCTGATGTGAAATGATTATGGACAGTAAAGTGAGCTGTGATAGAGGTACTGTGAAACCATCAGATTTCCACACACCGATTACATCCCAAATTCATGCCCTTCTGTCAACTAATGCAATTCATTAATTTAAAGTTACTTAAACAGTAATGATATATGTATGTTTTCAGGCATACCTGCATATATACTTATAGTATAATGTACCCTACATGTTCTTATGTGAGGAGAAATTTTACAACAGTATCTGCAAAATTTTACTGACTTTTTTTTTTAAATTCTATTTCCAGGCAAGAGAACTTCAGACCCTCCATAACCTACGAAAACTCTTTGTTCAAGACCTCACCACTCGAGTCAAAAAAGTAAGTTCAAATCTTACTTGGATTTTATTTTAACACAATCTACCTCCTTCCCCCAGTAAAAATCTTGCCAGGCTATTATATTGCATAGTGTATATAATTCCTGATGTAAATCCAGCAGACTTGTAATTTATTTATCAATGTTCTTATACCATGCCCAATTATCTTGGTTTCTGAGAGCTTGCTGTTTCCCTGCTGGTTGTACTCTGGGGGAGTGAGATTTGGAGTGCTTTCAGCTCTGTCTAGGAAAGTTGAATTCTGCTTCAGCTCCTGTTTTTGAGGCTTTTCCCTCTAACTAGTTATTCAGTGCAATGGGCTGATCTCACTTATCAGTTCAGTTACTGACTCAGAGTTAGTGAACCAGAACTTACCCAACTCCATACCTAAAACTTGTGCTGACCTGAGCTGTAATTGTGGGCTGTGGTTCTTTTTTATGGTTCAAAACTCCTCATCCTTTCCCCAGGCAAAATAAATTTGAGAAATTCATTGTGCACCTCTGACATATGATTTTTAGCAGAATTTAAGGTATTTTTTTTTATCACAGAGAAACTGAATTTTTTGTCAACATGAAAGCTAGTCAAAAGGTTGCACGGCTCTCCCCTTTCCAGATCCTTAAGGTGTTTTTGTGAAGGTTTTTATTTGTTTAATTTCCATATTGAGGGAATGTAGCTGTTGAGAACACAAAATGAACAGAAAAAGCAATGTCTTTTTTGACCTTTTTGTTGAGAAGTAGTCTCCCTTTGGGGAGCTTACAAGACCCCCCAAAACCCTAGCTTTTCCCTCTCCCTGGGTTCAGAGTCTTCGCTGTAATTCTATCATTTGCTCTCTGTGCAGAGTGTTGAACTGGACAGCGATGATGCAGGAGGAAGTGCTGCTCAGAAGCAGAAAATTTCCTTTCTTGAGAACAACCTGGAGCAGCTTACAAAGGTTCACAAACAGGTGGGACTAATACCCCTGGCTTCGATTTTAGCAGTCACTCTTTAAATAGAAAGTGGGCTAGTCTAGTAGTTTGTTTTCTTCAGTTAATTTTTAACCATGGTCTTCCCTGAAATTCTAGCCATAGGAGAATCCTGTTAACGTGTTACTATTTTATATTATTCCAAATCACATTTTTAATTGACCTTTTTGATAGATGATTTTGTAATTAATTGAGACTAATTATCTATATAATTATTCCCAGGATAGTTTATTGAAGGTAATTTGCCTCCGATATTGTTAGATTGATTGAAATAATGTTTAAATTGCCAAAATACCCATGATATTCAGTTAAAATTAATTGCATCAGGAGTAAATCGGAGTCTGAATTGGTCTCCTACACTCACAATGTTTGTGTAATGAATGCATGTGTCATAAACATGTGATGTTTGGCATAAATATACATTTGTATACATTTATGCCAGTCTAATGTGCTTTGGTAATTGTTTGGGCAAGATTTTGTCAATGTGTCTGTACAATATTTAAAAAAACCAAAACTGATATTGACTTCAGTGCCCTTTTATGTAGGGACTAGAGATGAATAAAGCTCCCCGTTTGTGTGCACACACAAACACACACATCCCTCATTGAGCCTGTTCATGGCTTGAGGGAGAAATTGGGAACTAACAGCAGGGTGAAGTGGAGTGTAGCATGGAAGAGAAGAGGTAGGGTTCTCTGTTCAGGTTAAGGACTGGTTCCTCCCAAGCAGGGGCGGCTCTAGGCACCAGCAAAACAAGCTGGTGCCTAGGGCGGCAAAAGCTAGGGGGCGTCCCCTGCGGCCGGGGGGGGCGGCAGGCTGGGCCTGCGGGAGGTCCACCGGAGCCCCGGGACGACCGGACCTGCCGCAGGCATTACTGCGGAGGGGGCGCTCGTACCGCGGCTCGGCTGAACCTCCCGCAGGCATGACTGCGGCAGCTCAAGCGGAGCCGCCGGAGCCGCGAACCGTCCGCAGCCACGGGAGGTTCAGCCGAGCCACGCGGGACCAGCGGTCCCTCTGCAGTCATGCCCGTGGGAGGTCCACTGCTCCCGCGGCTCCGGGGCGCCTCCCGCGCATGACTGCTTGGGGCGGCCAAAAACTTAGAGCCGCCCCTGCTCCCAAGCGTCCTGATGCTGGCCCAGCTCCTGGCAGCCAGAAACCCATTCTCCCTCTGTGATGGGGAATGCCCACTCACTTCCAGTAGTTCATCTGAAACCGTAGAAAACTAGCTGTTCCCCCAATATGTTAAATATCTGTGGGTAGTCAGTGTTCTGAGGGTTAATGAATTCATTATTGCTTGATCATTTTTTCCCCTTTGTGAGGTTTCAGCAGCAGCAGACTGATTGATTCAACAAGCTGTAAATCCTTACTGAGGTAGACTAGGCTGTGTTTCACATGCATTTAACCACTAATGATGGTACAGTTCAAGAAGGGAGTGCTGAAGGCAGTCTAATACATGAAGCAGTCTTGTTAGTAGCATGAAGTTTAAGCATATGGAATACAAAGAGCATCTCTAGTTTGATCTTGTATGAATCTGGACAACAAGCTATGGATTTATTTATCTTTGAAATTAAATTTAGGCGGATTTATTTCCTAAAGAGACTGTTGAGGTTTACAAATTAAATACAGCGGCCACTGAAAGAGGTTTGACTCTTGCTTTCCTTGTATATCCAAAATTTAATTACTGGACTTCTCTTTGAACAGCATTGTGCAGCTCGAAAGCTTGTCTGTCTCTCTCACCCACCAACAGAAGTAGGTCCAATAAAATATATTACCTCACCATCTTCTCTCGCTAATATCCTGGGACCAACACATCTATTAAAACAAAACATACAAAACTTTCAGGTTTTCAGTGGAAGAACAAGGGAATACCAGCTCCTAAATCATTATAGTTGAAAAAACCTCCTCTTTCCTGTGTACTTTACAATGAATTTTACAGAACCCTATTTGTTTCGCCCCAGTACATTTCTGTAAGGATGACAGTGAAATCTTCTATCCCCGCAGGACATGATGGCTTATCCACTAGACCACATGGCTTTGCAAAAGGAGTAATACCATTTCTTCTTCTTCCTACTACAGTTGGTACGTGATAATGCAGATCTTCGTTGTGAGCTTCCTAAGCTGGAAAAACGACTTCGAGCTACAGCAGAGAGAGTTAAGACTCTGGAGAGTGCACTGAAGGAAGCCAAGGAGAATGCCATGCGGGACCGCAAACGCTACCAGCAGGAGGTAGATCGCATTAAAGAGGCTGTAAGAGCCAAGAACATGGCAAGGAGAGCACACTCTGCTCAGATTGGTAAGGACATAAAGCAAACAAGGTATTGGGTTGTTCACAGACTTTGTGTACATTTTAAAAGTGCTGTGATAGTAGAAGGCATCCAGGGCAAACTATTGATTCCCAGCTATGTTTTGCCAGTGCACCCTTCCTTACAGGAAGGACACTTCCATGGGCGGCAGGTAATGAAGGCTGGGGAAGGCTAAGCCTCTCCAAACCTCCGCTAATGCTGGGGCCAGGGCATGGCGGGGCTCAGAGTTCCTCCAAGTGGCCCAGGCTAGGGGCTCCTTCGGACTGCTCTGGGTGGCCAGGACTCGGGGCTCCTCTGGACTGCTCTGGGCACCAGAGGGTTGGCCAGGAGGCTCAGGTTGCTCTGGGCGCCAGCTGGGAGGTTTGGGGATGGGTGGAGTGGGAGTGGAGCTTCTGGCAGAGTAGGGCGAGGCCTCAGACCGAAGGGCTGAGGCAAGGGGATAGCCTCCCCGAACAGGGTGTGCACACCACACCCATGGCCACTTCAGGGACCTCACTTTTATAGAACATAACCCACCTGAAGGATAAAGATCCTCAGATATTTGTTTACTGATTTAGATAGCTTAATGTGTCTTGTGTACTTCTAATGACCTTTCTTAAGTTGGACTGTCTCTTCCATTCCCCTTGTTGCTCTTCCTCCCTCTTCTGTCCCCTTTCTCATCCTCTCACTTCTGTGCACACTTTATTTTAAAATGCAATTGCTGTGCAGCTTAGGGATGTCTGGTGCTACCAGGGCACTGGACAGACTGCACACACAGCCATGTAGTGTTTAAAGTGGAATTCATTGTGGAACTGTGTTCAAATCGTGTGGTGAAGCACACTGGAAAACCTGAGGGAGGCAGCAGGGAGCACATATACTTAAGTGCTTTCATTCTGCTTCCTCCAGAAAGTCTTCCAAAGATGTCTTCTCATCTCCTCCATAGTAGTGGGAGGAAAGTGGGCATATGCAAGTACCTGGCTGGCCAACCCAAGCAGTGGTCACCATGTACAGTCTTCCCCATTCAGTTTCACTGAGAAGTCCTGTTTCCAGAAGGAGAATGTATGAGGTGGTTGTATAGAGGGATGATCGCTGGCAGAAAGCAAGTGCAAGTGATCACCTTTGCAGCATGTGTCTGTGGGCAGGGTGAGGGAAGTTGTCACTTTCCCCACAGCCAGAATTTGGCCCAAACTATTCTAGATGTCAGGAAATGCCTAGAACAGTTACTTTTATAACAGTAGAGTGATGTGCTAGAGCAGAAAGTGAGGTGCGATTGCTGCTATGAGTGCTAAATTTTGTTTTGATTTTCATGCTACAGCCAAGCCTATCCGTCCTGGCCATTACCCAGCATCTTCTCCAACAGCTGTTCATGCTATCCGAGGAGGAGGAGGAATGTCAAACTCCAGTTACTACCAGAACATGAAATAAACAGTGAGTGAGTGACTTTTAAATCTGTTGCTGTTCAACATTCACTCTTTTTATATCCCATTCTTGTTCTTAGAAAACCCGTGAAGGCTTTTTTCTGGTGGCTTATCTGGAATCTATTTTTCTGGTGGCTTAGTTATGAAGAACAATAATAACCATTGTAGGGAGAAGGAATGCACTGTCAGAACACTTTGCAAGCTGCTGGTTTAGATTATCTGTCTTTTTTCATTATATCCAGACCTGAAGAAGAAGAGCTCTGTGTAGCTCAAAAGCTTGTCTCTCTCACCAAGAGAATTTGGTCCAATAAAATATATTACCTCCCCCGCCTCGTCTCTCTGGGAACAACACAGCTACAACACTGTGCAAGCATCCTTCTTATTGTGGATGCTTTTTATGTAAACTGAACAGTTATTACAAATATAGGCTGAAATATGGAATGTACAAAAGTAAAACCTATGTTATATGGAGAAGATTCCCCATGTACAGTGGCTGCCCTTGCAAACTTTCCATTTTTTGCTTTGGATAACATAATGTGCCCTCATTGTTTGCAGTATTCCCAATATTTAGGGTAGAGAATACCCAGGGTATCCAGGGGTAATGTTATGTAGCTGAAAAGTTTAAGAGCAACTGTTTTGTGTGTGCGTGAACGCATGGAGAAATGGGCTGTTCAGTGATTCTGGATGCTTGGGTGATGAAGATGTCTATTGGACCCCATTCAGAATGTGAACTTTCAGAAGCAAATCTCATGCCATAAAGGTGAGAGACCACTTGAGAGATGGAGCCATCTGATAGGTCATTCCTGTAGCAATAGAGGCCTAGCTTAAAACATGTACAGTGAATGCTGCTTATGGAAAGTGGCATGCCAAAGGGGAACAAAAAGCAGCAATTTGGAAACTTTGTAGGATTTACAAAAACTGGTGTTGTATAAAAACGCTGATGAAAAGTGTTCTGTTCCTGATGCAAAATGAAGGAAGGTGAAATTAGGCAATTGTTCTTTAATTAGTTTTGGCTTTATCCTGTACTGAATTAAGGTGACTGTAATTCCAGACAGCAGGGCAAGTTTCAGAGAGAACCATCCTTTGTTTTAATCCTCTGCAGCTGTTACACAGCAATGTTCAATTTCTTGCACTACATTCTACCAAACTCAATAACGTGAACAGCTAGAGCACTGGTAGTTGTAGTAATCAGAAGGGAGAACAATATGTCAGTGGGCTGATGCCTCAGCCACACTGCCATTTAGCCGGAGGAAGGGAATCGGTGTTGGCCAACATGTTGAAATTAGCTCTGTCTTTTTACTAGGAAAGTTAAAGGGGAGTTGGGTTATGTATATTAGAACTGGGTGGGAAACAATTTTCTAGTCCTGCAAAAATGTTGGAGATTTAAAAAAATGTTCCCATGTCAAATTGGGATGCAAAGTCAAAATTGCAAATTTTCACAAACCAAAAATCCAAAAAATAATAGGTTTGGGTCAATCAAAACATTGTGTTTTGATAATTTTTAAATGTTTTATATTTATTTTGACCATTTTTTACTGTAATTAACAGATGTTTTGAACCAGGAAACCAGAATTTTTGTTTTGAAAATGTCAAATTGAAACATTTTGATAACTTCAAAATCTGTAAGTTGAAAATTTTTCATCAAAACCTACCCTTTCCTGTGAAAAAAGTTGTTTTGATGAATTGGCATTTTCTGATGGAAAAAATGTTGTTTAGAAAAAAATTCTGCCCAGCTCTAGTTCATGTATTGTGATTTTCATTGATATTTGATGGTGGTGAAGATCTTACTGCATTGTAAACAAAGATGTGAATGGCAAAGCTGGCTTTGGGGAAAGCTTTTTTTCCCCCTAGGATCATACAATACAAGCAACATTCAGGATATACAATAGAGGCAATTACACTACAGCAAGCATCACTACAGTTTTAATACACTATCTGCAAAATCAGTACATCTTTCATGTGTTGTTCCCTCCTTCTCTATCTCATTGTGATTTGTGTGTGTGTTTTGAAGGCATCACTGTTTATCTGCACAGATTTATTTATAAAACATGCACATTTTGATTAAGAAACTAGAACAATACAAAATCAACATGACACATGTCCAGTGGATTAAAATCTGGCTAACTGATAGGTCTCCATGTTATAGTAAATGAGAAATTATCATTGAGTGTTTCTAGATGCAGTGTCCAACCTCAGAGATTGGTTGTCCTTATGCTACCTAACATAAAATCATTGCTGATCAAGTTTGCAGATGACCCAAATATTGGGGAAGTGGTGAATAATGAAGAGGACAGGTCACTGATACAGAGCAATCTGAAGTGCTTGGGAAATTGGGTGCAAGCAAATGTTTTGTGTTTCAGTAAGGTCAAATGTAAAATCATGCATCTAAGAACAAAGTGTATAGGCTGTACTTACAGAATGGGGGACTCTCTCATGTTATATCACTGACTGAAAAAGAGTTTGGGGTCATGGTGGATAATCAGCTAACATGAGCTCACAATGTGATGCTATGGCCAAAAGGGCTGCTAATAATTATATTAATAATATCCAGCTCTTGTATAGCATTTTTCATTAGTAGATCTCAAAGTGCTTCACAAAAGGAGGTCAGTTTCATTATCCCCAGTTTACAGAAGGAGAAACTGACACAAGGAGGTGAAGTAACTTGCCCAAGGTGTGTCAGCAGCCAGAGGCAGAGCCAGGAACAGAACCCAAGTCCTGGTCCAGTGCTCTATCCACTGAGAGACACTGTCTGCTCCCCAGTGCAATCCTTGGGTGTACAAAGAGGGAAATACTGAGCAGGCACTGGAAGGTTATGTTACCTCTGCATTTGTCATTATTGGTGATGGCTATTGGATCACAGTGCCCATTTCTAGTGTCCACAATTCAAGAAAGATGTTGAAAAATTGGAGAGGGCTCAGAGAAGAGCCATAAGAATTATTAAAGGCTTGGAAAACCTGCCTTTATAGTAGATTCAAAAGACTCAATCTGTTTAGCTTAACCTTTTCTAGGATAGGCTAAATAGATTAAGGCATGATTTGATCAGTGTCTTACGAATCCCTGTATGGGGAACAGAAATTTGGTAATAGTGGCCTTTTCCTTCTAGCGGACAAAAATATACCACGATTCCATGGCTGGAAGTTGAAGCTGGATAAATTCAGACTGGAAATGTGGCACAGATTTTTATCAGTGAGGATAATTAACTATTGGAACAACTAATTAAGGGCCGTGGTGGATTCTCCATCACTGGAAATATTTAAATCAAGACTGGATGTATTTCTAAAAGATCTGCTCTAGTTTGACGTTAGCTATTGGATGTGAAGCAGGTATTAATTCAGGGAAGTCCTATGGCTTGTGTTATGCAGGAGATCAGAGTAGGTGATCACAGTGGTCCCCTTCTGACCATAAAATGGATGCATCTGTGAAGCCTAATCCTTTAATCAGTTTGCTGGATTTAAATGTTTCCTCTCGTCTCTGTTTTCTCAGCTTTGCCTAAGCATCGCCTCCATGTACAGCTTTGATATGTTCCTGTGGCTTTTTCCTCATCTAGGAATTTTTCTCTGTATATTTAGATTGTGGCTAAATATCCCAACTCTGATATAGTTTATAGTTTGTTCATACATTCTTTATTGATTTACATTAGCTCCTTGAATGTGAAGCTAGTTAAAAATATTTGCCAAGCAGTGAGAACCATGAATGTTCTTCAGTATTTGTGCACCAGGTGGAGCCAGTTTGACACTCCTGACAATGTTTTTTTTAAAGGAATTGCTCATGAAGGAAGGAAATGTGGTTGGTTGGAGGCCCCCCCCCCCCACACTCCCTTTTTGTGTGCATGGCTGCTTCACAAATTTGTTTCCTATAAAGGCTGGAAATTCCTAGCCATCTGATTATCCTGCTTTCTCAGCAGATTCATCATCTCTAGTAAATGTGGCCAGGATTACCACTGGAACAGTGTGCTGACATCACATGGTTAACTCCATGCTGATGTTCATGTTAATACCTAAGTTTTATGTAAACATATTGTTGGCTTTTTTATATTTTCTACATTTTCCTGGCAGATTTCAATTGAAAAACTATTAGTTAACAGTCACGAGGATTTCAAACGAGCAAAGCGGCTTCTACTGGGAGGACCAGCAATGTACGGTATCCTCTCTCGTGCATTATTTACTTTGTAACTCTTTGTCCCCTAAAAGTGCTTTATTTCTTCAATATTTTAAAATTCTAATTATTATTTTAGGCAGTTAGTAGCTTTACTTAGCTGTACAGTTCCATCGCACTGACTAAAATGACTTGGACTCTAGCCAGGTGCCTGTCAATTGTGAAAGAGACTGGGGGATGGTTACGTTCTTTCCAGTGATTTTGACTTTTCCCCCCTCCCTTAAGGATGGCTCTTATTCTGCTATTTTGTGACTCTTCCCTGGTTTCTTTTTTGAAAGTTTGCTGTTTGCTTTAGGCACTAAGCATTCTTGGATACTGTGTGTGTTTTTTGCTGAGAATGTCTCTTGTCATACATGCATGCAAACCATCCGTCTAATCACATTCACGCTATTTAATATCCTGTGTGGGTTGTTTTTGCTGCTTGTGTTTGCCTTGAGCCCTGTTGCTAGAGGCAGCATATTTTTGCTATAGATGAATTGGGCAAGCCTTTACTGGGGTTTTTCGTGTATTAGCTCATACTTAATTGAAGTTTGCTTTTTGGTCTTGCCAGCAACATAACCTAAGAACTTTATTGTATTGTCATCCACACATAATTACAAAGGAAAAGTGTACACTAAGAGGCCTATAAGAAGTTTTACAACAAGAACTATAGTGGGAAAAATAAACTGTATCAGTATATACCGAGTGTGCTTTTAGGAAATCATCTGCACAAAAGTACAATAATAAATGGCAACATCAAATTTGCTACAAAGCAGGTGCAGGAAACCCTCAAACAGAACTGCAGAAGTGGTCATCTTCTCAGAGACGCCCTGTTCACTGCTTCCATGTTCTAGAAGCAGACTGTTGCTGAACACCCTGTATCAACAGACCTTGGAACTAAATCTGGCTAAAACTGGAAATTTCCTGCAAACCAAATTGATTCCGAATTTTTTTAATTTCCGACACACTGATACATGATGTTTATGAAACGAAACATGTCCTCTGGATCAGCAGCTGTGCATGAAATTGAGGTAATTCTTGAAAGTTTGTCTAACCTGAGATGTCTTCACAAAACATTTTGGGTTCATCAAATCAGCATTTTTGACAAAACTGTCATATATACTTTATATTAATTTTTTTTCAAGTTTTTAATCCCACTAGAACAGAAAACCAACACATCTATAAACTGGATTCTGTTTTGGTACTTGCATCATCCATAGAATTTTTATTCAATTTCCAGTTGCAGGACCAAATTCACTCTGTTACATCTATGCAACACACATACCAAAAATGGTATGTGTGTAATATAGGGTAGTTTTTGATATGGGGAATATTTCTTACTGATCACTATGCTGGGCCATAAAAGACATTACTTGAATTTCAGATCCTAGAATATGGTGGTTAACAATTGGTCAACTGAGTAACTTTGATCTGAAAGTCACTGATACAATAAATATGGAACTTCATGTTACTATTTTTAGAGTTGCTACTTCAGAATATAACTATATGCTTTAAAATTTTTTCTTTTAACTCAATTATGTTGCCAAAATCTAGGAGGGCAACTTCATTCTCCAGTCCATTAATATTCCTTGGTCAATTTACTGACTTGTTTACGCTCTGAGATTACATTGGCCCTGCAGCTTAGGGTCAGTACTCTGTAACCAGGCTGAGCAAGTGATTCCTGGCTAGATACAGTAGTCCAAATGCTTTGAGATCTTTGGATGAAAGCCACTGCATAACTCTCAGTATATTATTAAAATGGAATGTCTTGCGCAGATACTCAAACAGATTATTTTCACAGCATAGCTGATAAGTCATCACCATTGCACCCCATCATTTGAATTGTTTTAGAATTCCTGAAATAAAATTGTGCCCTGCTGAACTTCCTTTATAATCTTTTAACAGCAATGAAACAGGAATGTGATTCCTACATGAACTGTTTATTGTCAAGTGGCGTAGCCTACCCTATCTCCAGAATGGAAATTTTATGACATGATGAGGGAAGTTACCTTAATAGCCCATTGATCATTTCACACTAGAGATAAGTCATTTATTACTGTTGGTCTGGTCATTGATGTTAACTTATTAATCACAACATGGCAAAGCGTTTGTCAGTAAGTCAGTGCTATTTTTGCCATTTCTACTAGCTCCAGTGGTGCAGATTTGGATAAGCAGTTCTAAATATAAAAAGCTAGATCTGGACAAAGAAACCAAGTCACTCAATCAAGACTTTGATTGCCCCATCATGGTCCCATTGTGCTAGGAGCTGTACACATCTAGTAAAAAGATGTCTCTAACTCAAGGAACTTAGCATATGACAAGACAGCAGGTGGAGGAAAGAGATGGGGAATGAGGAGAAAAAAGGAACAGGGAAATAATTGGCATAAGTAGCAGTCATAGCAGATCAGCTGCTTAACCATTGCCAAGTGTTTCGTAAGCATCATGTCAGAGGTGTTAGGCCCTGTCCACATTAGAGAAATTTGCAAAATGTGCAAACCTCAAATGTAGATGTGCTGCACTGATATAAAGTGTGTTTTTTTGCTGGTGTGGCTACTCCATTAATTTACTAGATAACTCTTACCAGTGTCATCTTCACTTCACATAAGTGCACTGTGTCTGCATTAGAAGCTGGCCCAGATGTAAGTACATCAATGTAGTTACTCTGGTGCCAGTGTCTAATGGAGACAGAACATCAAGGAATTGTAAATTTCTACTTTGGTTCCACAATTAGCCAGTTCTGAACCAATTCTTATCATTACAAACACAGAGTAGATAAACTAAAGCTGTTCAAAATTTTTTGAATTTCAAAGAAATGTTTTGAATTTACAAATTTTGACTTTTGTGTGGTGGAAGATTTTCGTTTTATTTCTAAAAATCTCTTCCCCCTCGTGCGCGCACACAGTCTCCTCCTGACTAACTGCAAATCACACCCAAATACCAGAATTTGGTTGAGCATTTTAGTTTCTGTGATGCTCAGCCAGGGAATGTAAAGATACATGGCCAAGTTAAAAACTACATTTAAAAGAAAAGTCAACTTTTGTGTTACTAAATGCAACTTAAACTTTTTAAACTGCAAATTTCAAATGACTCATTTATTTTTCACCATTCATCTGGTGAAGAGGAGAAGGGATGGTGTAGGGAGTGAGAAGGAGGTTGTTGAATTTTGCTCGGTTTGGACGTTGCAACCAGAGTAGTCAGTTTTCACTTTCTGCTTTTCATGCTGTCATACAAATGTCTAGGTTGCAAACACTGCAGGGAATGCTCAAACCTAAATGAGTTGTGTTCATGTATTTTTTTTAAGTTATAAAAATAATTTATATTAAGAAAAACAACAGGGATTCCGGTGGCAACTTAAAGACTAACAGATTTATTTGGGCATAAGCTTTCGTGGGTAAAAAACCTCACTTCTTCAGATGCAAGTGAGGTTTTTTTACCCACGAAAGCTTATGCCCAAATAAATCTGTTAGTGCTTGAGGTGCCACCGGACTCCTCGTTTTTTTTGTGGATACAGACTAACACGGCTACCCCCCGATACTTGTATTAATAGCAGCTTTTTTTAAAAAGTGAATAAATAAAACACAAAGTCAGGGCCTGACTGATCCTTGAAGTGTGACTGTAGTAATTCACATTGTTGACTTTGAGCTGGGTGCTGAAGAAGAGAAAAAAAATGCAGCAGTTCTTGTTCTGGGGGCATGCCCACAGCAGTGTGGCGCTATGGCCATTCATGGCTGCTCAGTGGCTTTTGGGGGGCTGTGACATCCAGGCATAGTTTAAAGCATTCCTGATTCTGTTCCCATTATAGCTGGGGCTGGACCTGCCTCCACAGTCCCAGGGAGCAGGGGAGCAGAAAAGTGACACTGAGCAGAGCTCTGGTGCAGCTGAGGATCTGAGCCTTGGAGGGTCAAGTGCGGAAAGCCAAAGCCTTTCACAACTCTCTCTTTCTCACAAACCACCTTTGTTAGAGAGAAGCTTAATGAACACAAAAGCATTCCCCAAGACTTCGTTTGCTACCAGCACTCCAGCAACACTACTCTGAAATGCTGACCTGCAACCTGGAAATCATTATCCAGATAATGATATACAAATAAGCAATCTGGTGTGTTTGGAGCCCATTATCTGTGTGGAAATACCAAACAGACTAGCCAATGATAGGTAGGAAGCTAACAAATGTATTCAGTTCTTCCTTGATGATGTATGAATGTCTTCATGTTTCAGTCTTCAAGGAGACTTGTTCCCTGCTCCTCCCACTCTTATTTGATATTTGCTGAAATTTGCATGACACCTTATTTAGTAAGAGGTGGGGAAATTCAAATGGAAATACTTTTACAATAGAAGTAATGCCACTATGTGGTCTACTGAAATTTATTAAAGCAATATGTGTTGGGATCTGTATAAATGAAATACTGTGTAAACATAGGCCAGTCATGTATATCTGTGCCTTTTCCTAATCCTGAAATCTCTGGTATGTTCCCAGCACCTCCCCATCCTTACGCAAGCTATAACATTATTTAATCAACCAATAAAAAGTATATATTAAAAACTGCTTTGGTTAGTTGGCAAGAATTTACAAGCAGAGTGAGGAGAAGCTGACATACTGTCCCTGCATTTGTTTCAAAGCAAACTTAAAGAACAGAATTCAGTGTTTTGGTATTGAAAACACAAGTAAAAAGAAATGTTGGCTCCATTGACTTTTTAATTGTGTTTTGAATAACGGCATTTATTATTTTTTTTTATTTACTATAACAAACTTACAAGAAAAAGTGAATAAGCAAGACTTTGATCGTCTTCTAATCTCCAATTATTGTTATAACCAGGCATGCAGAAAAGTATTAAATATATTAATTATATATAATGGGAAGCCTGTGACATGATTTAAAATCAAATATTTTTCTTGGAAGCCAATTCTTCCAAGTTGCTGTTTGTGAAATTATTTTAATGTACTTTAAGTAGCTTCCCCTTGTACTTGGCTGTTTTATATACCTTGAACTTTGTTTCCTAAAATTATTTGTTTCCATTATTTGTGGTGGATAAGAACGATGTAGGTTGTACAAGCAGATGAATATCTTGTTGAACCTTTGGATGTGATTTTGTTTGTTTTTCTTTATCCACATCCTGCTGTGGTTACAAACTCAAATACAGATATGTTCCTTACTAAATAATATTTAGACAAATGGGCTTGATAGTAAAGATATTTAGCTACCTAAAACCACCTTTAAATATATCCCATTCTGAAATTTTACATCTCTATTGTTATATCCATATACCTAGCAATAGAGGGAAAGCCCTATTAAAAGGTTGAGGGTGAAAGGAGGAAAAAAATAATTAAGTACTCTATGATTGTAAATAGTACAATGGGACATATTTAAATAAGGACACCCTATTACATTTTAGATGGAGAAGAATGATTTTCACCATGGTTATTAATATCTTTATGTATTGTGCCAATTTTGTACTAGGGGCTTTAAAAATAATAAGAAAAAATTCCCTTCCCTCATAGCTTACTGTCTAAGGCCCCATCCTGCAAACGCTTAGATGCATGTTTAACTTTAAGCAGATGAGTAACCCCATTTATGATATCTGGACTACTCCCGTGCTTAAAGTTCTTTATGTGAGTACAGGATTGGGCCCAATAAATGTTCCCTTGCTGACCTAAATGTTCACTAACTTTTTTTTTTTCTCTCTTCTCCTCTTTTGACAGGTCAGGCTCCACGTAGCATGTTGAAAGACAGACATTAATTCACTGATATTTTTTTTTCTTCTTCAACCTGTTCTGCGTCCTGTTCATCATGTACTTTCTACAGCCATCTGCAGTGCACTCTTTTCAAATAATTTGAGCTTCATAGAATCTCCATGTGTACAGAAGTGTGTTCAGCTCAGCTGTTCTTTGGAAACATACAATATCTGTAACATATCCATCTAAGTAACAATAGAAGGTCTGCCATTCAAAATATCTTCCATTGACTTCATTTTACTCCTTGGCGCTGGTTAAGTTGGGGCTTCCCTGCTGACACTGATGCTGTTTGAAGTACTCTGTGGCATCAGTAAATCCTGACTTCTGGCATCAAATAGTTAATCATTCATCAACCAAGTGCCATCAAAGGCAGTTGATTGTGTTCTATCATGACTGATTTACTGTATAATATACATATTATTTTATATTTTTAGGGGATGAAAATGTGCTGCTATATTATTAAAATAATTTAAACACATTTTCTGAAGTAAATTTCCCCAAAGAAGCATTTTTAATATCCTGGTAAAATCTTTGGACCTGTATAAAAATATTCTTTACTATCATACCTATTAAAGATCAAACTACGGAATGGAGAGAAATCTGTTAGTATAGCATTACATTTTGAAGTTCAGTGGTCACACAAACTATCTCAACTTCTGATCTGCTTGTAATTCTGCCTATGATGAGTTGAGTATTCCCTGAATTTGATAGCTAGCCATGAGCTTATAAGCATTGTTCATCATGAAATTCTGAAAGTTTTCAAAATGCTGCAGAAATCTTGTTGGGGAAAAAAAGTGAGATGCTTCCCCCTCCCATCATGTTTCTGGCAAGCCCTGATATGTTCATATTGGAATTCAGAAATGAGAGCTAATAGTCTCTTGGGTACCTAGAGAAAATTCTATTGAGTGCTCCTAAGAGAGCATGGGGGTACATACTTCAATTGTGCTGTGCAAAAAGAATTTAGGAAGATGGCACATGTTAATACAGCATTGTGCAAAGGCAAAGAATGTAAATAATAAATTTGTACTGGAACTTGATAATATACAAGTCTGCCTCTGGATAGCTTTAGCTCATTCAACCAATAATGAGACTACTTGCCTTTTTTGGATTCTCTTTTAGTGCCAGATACGAAGTTTCTATCTTCACAGCAGGGAGCACTGGAATCACCATGGAAAAGCTAGGTTAGCAGGCCAAAGTCAAAGCTCTTATGTTGGATACCTACTGCTTTTGTTTCACATGTGCATATCAAACTATGTCTTAAAGCAGTATAGATTTCAAGATGACTAAAGCAAGAATATACCCCTTTAGTCTTGGTTGCTGCTGTTTGTTCTTATTTAACGTTAGGGTTAGTTTTGGGGTTCTGAATGTGTTGTGTGTGTTGGTAGACATATATTTAAAGATATTTAACCTGCTATAGAGAATATCTAAAGATTCTGAATTGACTTCAGACATTTTTTTCCTACAGAAATTATTTAGAAAGCTTTCAATTATAGCACAGTAAGTTGGATTTAATTTATTTTTTTTAAATGTTGCACTATTTTGGGGAGCATTTTGTTAAAAGTATTTAAAGACTGCAAATTTGCATTTAATTTATTTTGTATTTTCCTAGGTTTCATTTATTTTTCTTTAAATTATGTGCATAGGCACCATCAGGAAAATGAACTGTGAACTTGTCATATGCGATTTCCAGTAATGGGACTATTTCAAAGTTACCCTGTTCTATCTTGATAGCTGTGTGTAGCTAAAATTTGTATATTTAACAAAGTATCAACTCTCTTCTTTTGTTTCTAAAACCATTGTCTGAGTGGAATGCCAACTATGAATTATTATCAAACATTCTGTATTTTTTCTTTATACACTGATGTCATATAACTGGACTACTGTAGAGTATGTTTTTCCTGTATCATTGATTTGAAATCTGTCACACAGCTATATTTAAAAATTGCTTCTAGCTTAAAACAAAGCCCAGGTTCCACATCAGAACAAAAAGCAAAATCATCCTATTATGCATAACAGTTTAGATAGATAGTTATCTTCAGTTTCATTGATAAGTTAGCTCTGATGTCTCTTAGATAATCATGCTAGTGCTGATCAGCCAGTCAGTCCATCTTGCTTAGATCACTTAAGCGCCTCAGAGTTAACTTTTAGATAACTTTATCACTGAAATGCTGAAGAGGTATATTATACTGTAATCCTCAAAATGGAGGACTGAAAATTTATATAATTTGAACTCATGAATGTGTTGCTATAATTTATGCTGCTGCTAGTATCTTCCATTCTTAAGACTGTTTTAGGTAAGGGTTTAATTTCATTCAACATTTTTGTACTACTTTTTACAGTATCTTATATATTTTATACCACAAATGGAAACCACACCTCTGCTACTAGAGTTCAAAAGTCTGTATTTTGCTATTTCACTTAATGCTGTTGTGCTTCCTTTTTCTTTCCTTTTTGAATGTCATATTTCATATTTATTCTAAATGTTTGCTTGCAAGGAAACGATTTAAATAATTTAGATTAAATTTCATATGTAAAACTTTACACAGAACAAGTTTTACTAAGATAATGGAGATGCTTTCATGGATTGACTTGCAATATGGAACTAAAGTGCACATTTTTCATTTTGCTACTAATTAAGAGCATGTTCCTGCTCAGTTGTATTTTTTACTAATGAGTTCTATTATCTTGTGTTTTATCCTCAAATTCATCTTTTATTTATTGAAATGTGTTTTTGGTTTTGCTGAAAGTAAGGATCCTGGCTGATATGTGCAACCAAGTGTGTATGTCACCAAACAAGGGTGAGAATAGATTATCCTGAATGTATTGGAAACTTTTAAAAATAGATTCTTAACTGTGTTAATGTCTGTCTACAACAGACTTCGGAGTGACTTTTTTAAACTTAAATTTATGAAGAACCAGGAATTAACATACCTTTGCAGTTCTCAGGTAGATTTGTAACTGTAGAATATGTGAAATAGAGTGCAATCCTCATCAGTTCACTAAATATGAACAAATCTCTAACTAAACCAAATCAGTCTTTGGATTCCATATATCTGAAAGGAATAAGTATTTGAGGATTGTGGCTTCATACAATAGCGTGAATGTAATTTTCCTTGGGGGGGGCGGGGACAGCAAGGATGGGACAATAACTTTTTATAATATAAAGTAGATACCCATGACAAGAAAGGGAATCATTAAATCATACTAGCAGGATAATCTTAATTGACCTTTGCTGTGATATTTTTGCTTTAAGGACTTTATGAACTGAAAAACACACAAATATCTGCTAAACAAACACAGAAACAACACTTCAGAGTCTGTCTTAAACAACTTTGTCCGTCAATTTGAAATACTTGTCATTTCAGGAGGACTATGGGGACTGAGGCATTCTGTAGAATTATACGTGTCTAGTTTGTAAAGTGTGTAATGTGTACTGCAGATGTGTATTTTCTGGGCTCTGTGTATCTGTACAGTAGTGTTCATTTTAGGAAAAATTAAACTGTGGACACGTTTTGGTGGTAACAAGGGGAATAAATTGCCACTACAGCAAATGATGCTGTAATGTATTAAACTCTTAACAGCAGATCTGAACCCCTCTCCCCCTTCCATGGGTAAATCTTTTAATCTTGGTTCTAAAATACTATCTATTAAAGATGTATGGATACACTGGCAGACTGCATGATGTATCATTTAAAAACTGTTGAAGTGGAAAATAAAATTGAATTAAACTTTCTTGTATGCTGTGTTTGTGGCATGTATTAACAACGTCTATGGTGCCAACATGTCTTTTTGGCTTTTTTCACCAAGAAATCTCAGCTCCTGGCATTATGGAAGTTAATTATTTCTGTGGCAAGCTGTATAAATGTACTGGAGCACTTGAAAAATGTCTGCATTTTAATCCTCCCCTAAAGGTGTGAAGTAGTCAGAGTTTTTCATTGTGGTCTAGGGGAGCATATGCGGGAGTGGGGACTCTATCCCCCTTTTACAACTGCTTCTTCCTTTCCAGCTCCCCACCCAAATCTTCCATCCACCCATGCTTTGCTGGCTGGCATATGTGAGGGAGAGATGGCAGGGCATAATCCTGCTCTCATTCTATCCCCTTTAGGGAGCTTAATCATAGTGACACTGTCTGCTTTCTGTGTTCCAGTTATAGCAAGTCTCTACACATACAGTGCAATGGGGGAAGGCTCTTGCATCCTTACTACTTCCCCTTCTGAGCTATCTAATGTTTGGTTTTGCTAAATTTGTGTTTAAATGATGCACTAAAACCTTTATTTGAGAATTAAACTGCGAGGGAGTTTAGGCTTGATATAAACGTTGATTATTTCTCTGGATACCCATAGGCACCCAAAAAAAAATCATCATAATCCATGTCCGCAAGTCTCAGAGCCTAGATCAACTGATGTGTTCAAAGAGCTCACACAAACAAGCTAAAAATAGCAGTGTAGACAGTTGTGCTCGGAGATTCACTGCTGCAGGTCTTTTTTTTCCCTGTATAAACGTACCCTCTATTGAAAAAGTGCATGAGCTGACATTCATCATCACATGCATCTTCACCATATGTTCCATTCCGTTGCTTCACTTGGGATCCATACCAACATTTAAACACTCAAAATAGCATTCATGGGCAGGGGGCTCTTCTGTCAACAATAGGCAGCTCCGTGTTCATGATGGATCCTCAATGCCAGATGAAGGCCTCTTACTTCACAGTAGGCATTGCAAATTTCAGCTGTTGGCCTTGTGATTGCTGACTACTATGCCACTGACCAGCTAAAGTATATGTACATAATCCTGTTACTGGATAGACTATTTTCCAGTCTGTTTCTCTGCTGATCACTGTTGTGGGAATGGAGGTTATTCTGCCATTAAATCTGGGAGTTAACCATTATTTTGATACTTAAATTTAAACACTTTTTCTTATTAGTTTTCAGTGTATGGTGAATAATTTCTGTGTGACTCAGAAGCCATGTATACAGAACAAACAGCTTCAACTTCAGCAGCATGAGGGTTTCCCCATTTTAGGGAGTTAGAGTACATCAGGAAACTCAATCCTGGGCATTTTTTTCCCAGCCTTGCAAGCAAAGGCAGATACTAGGAGGGGAGGAAATATATTTTCCCGTGAGGTACAAAAAACCAAACATCCCTCCCCCCCAAAGTCCCCCACAGATAAACTTGTGCCTGGAGGACAAGTTCAATAACAGAGCAAAAGGCTTGCGGGAATATCCCAACAGTTTTCTGTTCAGAGAGTTGGATTGCATCAGTTAATTACCTTCTCTCTCTCCACTTCCTTTTCAAAATTCAGTTTGCCAAACTACAATAAGGAGCAAAAGATAAGATTTTTGTATCTCTGGAAGAGGTTAGTTCAACTATTAAAATATTAATTCCACGTAAAACTACCAATTTAGATGAGAGTGTATTCTTGACAAGATGCTGGGAATGCTATAATACATTTATCTTCTAACCATGCCAAACTTGGGTGCTTACATTGAAGGCCAATATCATTTTTAAATGGGAACTGTAAAATATTTAACTTATCAGTCTTGCAAAGAGCAGTTCCCGAAACAGAAACATTACTAGACAATTGAGTCCTTAATGTCAAAAAAGTGTTGTCTGTAAAGTTCAGTGATGAAAGTTTGGTGATCAACAGGGACATTGGTGGGTTAAATGTGCACTCCCACTGCCCAAGCTGGATCTCTTACGGCTTCACTCACCTGGGCAGTCAAGACAGCTTCTTTCATGAGCACTATATTTACTTTAAAATACTGGCTCCAATTTACATTTATTATTTCATTCCCTCCTAAAGTCAGTGCAGATTCCCACCTAACTGAACAAATATTGAAGTTCATGGAGCTTGGTATACAATACATTTATGTTGTAAGTCACTTTTGTAATGTGCCACGCATCTAGTTTGAGACTAATTTCCCCATTTAATAAAAATAACCAATTGTTCTACTATATATTTACTTCACTAATCTATCTTATGCGTTAGCGAAAAAAAGTTTAATTTTTTGTTGCAAGACTCCATTCTTTTTTCACTCAAATTCTGTGACTGAAAGCGGATCAGGCTAATAAAATGAATTGTCTTTCTATATATTTTCTCAACTACAGTTTGTAGAATTAATTGGAAATGTGTCTTAAGCCTTCATCCAGCAAATTTTTCTGCATTGTCAGAAGCTTCCCTCCCCCCACCCGCCACTCACCAGGATTCCAAGTAGACACATTTGGGAAAGTTTATGGAATTAGGAACTTTAAACTGGGGAGGAGGTAGATTAAGTGTGTTCACGCCACTGTTTTGTTTTTAGGTGGGTTTGGCAGGGGTGTCCAGCTCAAATTAAATTAATGATACTTGGTCAGTAAAGCAAGATAACTCACCAAATAAGTTCAAGATTTACATTCAGGTTTAGGAGTAATGAAGTAATTACTAGCTGATGTGCAGCCCTGAAATTGTGATGCAGATTAAAGTTAATACATAGCCCAATTCAACCCCTACTGTTCGATTCACAGTGGATAGGTGAGTTGGTTTTGGTTTTAGTTACAAGAAGCCAAATGCCAGAAATACTCTGAATTTTTATTTAAAATAAAAAAGTATAGCCTATATGGTTGTGAAGATAATCTTAAAGATGTGAACTAAGTGCATAGGTGCTGGGGGTGATGGTGACTCCCTGGCTGGATGTGGTTTCCATTATATGCATGGTTTACAGTTTGGTTCAATGGCTCTCAGCACCGCTGACTTAAGTGTCAACCAATGGTGTGTTTTTTGCCTGAATCTTTGGACAGCCTAAAATATAATTCAGAGCAGTGTAAATTGTCCCTTCTCTATTGCAATGAGCTGTTGATTCTGAAGCCTAAGAATGACACAAATCGGTTAACAGTACTTTAATCAGCAATGAAAGAGTTATGATGGATACTCACCCTAGACTGTACCCTAACAGTCTGTTGCAGAAAGTAGTTGTATCCTTGCCTCAGCCTCCCCTAATGGTCTTTCAGTTAGTCCAGTGAGGCTTTTAGGGGTCTAGTTTCTTTAACAAAAGGCCACAACCTGGTACAAGAGGAAGCCTTCACAGAAGGATCATAACTAAGGCTAACCAATTTTTTCACAGAGGTTGTGGAAGTCATGGAATCCTTGAAGTCCAGCAACCTCTGTGAATTCATCCCAGTCAGCCAGGAGCTTCAGGGTCCAACTGCGGAGGCAGTGGGGGATGACACAGGACTCCACAGCTCCTTGTGGCCGTGGGTGCTGGGGATCCCTGGAGTTCCCAGCTGCTGTGGGCGGTGGGGGACCCTCCACAGCTCCTGTTGGACATGGGTGGTGGGGGGCTCCCCTGGAGCTCCAAGCCCCCCACAGGCAGTGGGGATCCCCAGAGCTCAGAGTGGGCCCCAGAGCTGCCCAACCTTTGCAGGCAGTGTGGACACCCTGGCCCCAGGCTTCCCTCAATTTTTGTTTGACAGTTACCTGTCAGTGACTTTTGCTAAAAATATCCATGACAAAATCTTACCCTAACATTGAATCTACTTCCTAGTTATGACTAAGGCTTTCAGTCCCACTTGCTTTCCTCTGTCTCCTCCAGCCAGGCGCTTTACCTTTTCTTGAGTCGGGCTTCTTGTCACCACCTAGGGAAGCATCCCCCCACAGAACTCAGGGCCCCTGCAGAGGCCAAACCACTGCAACTCTTCTCTGGCATCGCATGTAGTTCCACCACAATCTGGACTACCTACTGCTGTCTGGGTCCAGGTGTCCCTTGGGCCTTGGCACAGTCCTAGCTCTCCCCTTTCAGAACCTCTTCCCTCCAGAACAGTGGCTCTCAACAGGGGCTGTGCAGCCTGCTGGGGGTTTGTGAATCTTTTCAGGGGGGGCATGGGGCCCTGCAGCTAAAACCCAGAACCCAAGCACCTCCCGTGGGGCTGAAGCCCTGACTCCCCAGTACCCTCCATAGGACAGAGTTGGGGAGCATGGGGGTGTTGCCAACCCCCAAACTGCAGTGCAAGAGTAGGGCAGTCCTCTCGCAGGCAGCTCTACACTCCCCTGGACCTCCTAGCCAGTTGGAGGCGGGCAGCTGGAGCCGGGTAGTACGGGACAGCTACTGCTCTGGCTGGTACCATGGAGCAGGCACTGGCACTGTTCCCTTGTCGCCTGCTGCTGCAGGGAGTTGAAGCTGCTGCTCAGCTCCCAGCCTCCTTTGCTCACACAGCCGGTAAGAGCTGTTGGGCTGGGGACTAACTCCATGGCTGGCAGAGGCCTGGGGGAACAGGGAGCGCAGCTGCAGGGGGAGACAACCCCAACCCTGCACTCTGGCTTCAGCTCGCTGCAGGGCGGTGGGTGCAGGGCCGGCTCCAGCTTTCTTGCCGCCCCAAGCAGTGAAAAGAAAAAGAGAAAGCTGCGAGCTGCAGCACTTTGGTGGCTGCTCTACTGTGCGGCTTCATTCTTAGTGGGGAATCCGGCGGCAGGTCCTTCCCTCCGAAGACCTGGACGTGCCTGGGTGGGTGCTAGCTCTGGGGACAGCAGGGCCGGCTCCAGACCCCAGCGCGGCAAGCACGCATGTGGGGCGGCCCTTTGGGGGGGGGCGGCAGGCTGTCCGCGGCTCGGGGGCGCCTCCCGCGCATGACTGCTTGGGGCGGCCAAAAAGGTAGAGCCGCCCCTGGGGGACAGCCCTTGTCCCTGTCACCTGCCAGCACCCCAGGGTTTCAGGGGAGCGCCCCGAGATGGGAGAAGGCTGCGGCCAGGCGCCACTGCTCAGCCAGCGCAGCACGGGGCCGCAGCCGGCGGGGACTTCGGAGCCCGCAGCGCCCCGGGAGGGAGCAAGCCCCGCCCCCCCCGGCCGGGCCGAGCCGAGACGAGCCGCCGCCGCCCAGGTGAGGCACGTGCGAGGGGCGCGGCTGCAGCGCGCTGGGGTCTGGAGCGGCCGGGCTGCGCGGCTGCTGCTTGCGCCGGACTCTGGCCCCGAGCCGCAGACGGGCCGCAGCCCCGGGGGCTGGCTGGGAAGGGGCTTGGCAGCCCCGGCAGCGGCAACAGGCGCGTGGAAAGCCGGGAGGCTGCAGCTAGCGGGTGAGTGCTCGGGGCTGGCGGCTCCTAGCGGCGCTCGGGGCAGCTCCCGGGGCTGCAGGGCTCGCGGCCGCTCGGACTCTGCCCCGAGGCGGGCAGCTGGCGGCGGCGGGGCTTTGGGACCGGTTCCGAGCGGGCAGCGCGAGCAGGGTCCGGGTCCGGGTCCGGGTCCGTCCTGCTGTCCAGTGCGCCCGCTCCCTGCGGAGCCCGGGGAAGGAGCCTGAGCTTTCGGCTGTCACTGGCGCGGTGTTTCCAGCCGGGGCTCTCGGCCGGCTTAGCAACAACGGCGAGACTGCCCCGGGCTTGGGGTTTGGGAGCACAGCGCAGCCAATCGCTACCGTGAAATAACATCACACCCCGGCTAGTCAGTCGTCACTTTATTTGTGTTTCACGCGGGCTTGCTGACAGGAGCAAGCTGGCTGGCCAGGGGAGGGTTCGATAACGCAGAGCGGAGCTTCTTACTCATATTTTGTGCCTGAGTCCTGCAGCACCTTTCAGCCTAGGATTGCGAAATGCTGTATAAAGTTTCATTAAACCTCACAACCCTTCTCCCCCCAATTCAGGTGGAATGTGTAAGTATTGTAAAATACTGTAAGATGGGTAAACTGAGGTACAAGTGCAGTGATTTGTCCATGGTCAGAATGAATTATTGTCAGATCAGGAAATAGAAGCACACAGGCCTTTGCTTTTAACAATTAGATCACACTGCCTTTCCCATTGACAGGTTGTTGTAAACATTTAACAAAGTAATTCCCGGAAGATGGACTGTGTCAAACCCTGCAGTTATGTAGGATTCCTTTGCTTCTGGGATTGTTGAAATCACTTGGCCTTTGACCTCATGCTTCTCAGTGCATTCAAGGCATGTGGGCATCCAGTATAACCGTACACTCCATTACTAACAGATCTATCCATTTGTCTGCCATGTACAGTTTACCGTTCTTTTTATAGCCACTGTAGTAGCATATAATACATGGGAAGACAGACAACACTTAATTCAAAGAGAGAGAGATCAGATCTAAATTTTCTGGATTAATGGGATGGAAACTTTATTTAACATTCAAGAAACAAGAGTGAGAGTGAAAATCTGAAGGATATCAGGTGTTCACTATTAAATACTTTGAATCCAAAGTATAAACCAGGTGTCCTATTTTTATGAGGCATTTGTATATATTATTACATTTACTAATCCTATGGACCTGATAGTGCTTTACCTGGTCATGGTAATGTTAGCAGAATAACTGATTCATTGGGATTTATAATAAATGAATTAGATTTTAAAATAAAGGAAAGCAGACAAAGAAAAACACCCCAAAATGTAAAACTTGTGATTAAAATCATGCCAGTAGGTAAGGAAAGCCCTTGAATGTGTATGAAAACAGATGTTCAGACCAGAAAACAGAGAATGCAAATTAAATGGAGGATGGCCCAACTCTGGCTAGTCACCGTATCCAAATAATCAAGCCACTTTGTGCAAGAAGCACAAGATCATCAGTTTCCGATGTAGTTCTAGTAATGGCATCCAGATGTAATTGTAGATGTTCATTTTATAGTCTGGATGAAGGGAGTTGTCCCATTTGGCCCTGGTGAAGAGGCCAGTGCTTCATGTTTGGTATCCATTTGCTCTTTCAGTTTTTCAGCACAATTAGTTTAGCTACCAGTTCTGTCCACAGGAGCCAGTCCCTCTCCTCCTCCTCCTTTGATCACTTTAAGTGGGTTAGATTTCCCAACATAACAATTACTGTGTTCTGTTTTGCAGCCAGTTCCATCCCTTTAATGACATCCTTCCCAAAGCAGACAGTGATAGGGCACTCAGTGTTAGCCAGGCTTTATAAGACCTGTGTCTCCCACACTTGACATCTGGCATTCTATCCAGGCAATGTTAACTGTATGGAGTCCAGTAAATCCTGTGATCAGTTTATATGGGATGGATCCAGCATGTTGATCCCTGGAGCACATCTGATGATTTCCACCCCCTGCTGGCACCAGATGGTGCATGCTTTGTCCCTCTCATTCTCTGCTGATGATGCCGCAGAGATGAGAGGAGAGAGAGTCCATGAGTTGTGGATGGTGTGCGGTACAGGGGATTACCTAGTGCAGCCTCTACAAGCTGCTTCAGGGGGATGTTGCAGGAACTGCAGGAGATGAGACTTCTCCTGCACCGTTGGGGACTTTGCAGGAGAGAGAGAGAGTGTCACCTCCTATTAGTGGCAATGCAGTCCTCTCCACCCAGTGGGTTTATCCTCCTAGGACTGTGCCCTTACCCATCTGCAGATGTGAGGTAGGGGACAGGGAATGCTCCCTTTCACACAGGTGGAAGCTGGCATTGTGTCAGTTACGTGGGTACTATGGAAAATATATTGGCAGAGTACCTGTCTGGCAGTCCTGGTCTCAACCAGTGAATTGAGAGAGAGAGACTGAAAATGCTAATGCAAACTAAGGTTAAACCCTTCCATTTGACTGTAAGACCTTTCAGCTTGGAGAGGCTATGTGATCAGCAATACCAATAGGTCGCTGGACTTTCTGCAGCTTCACATATTCTGTGAAAATTATTTAATGAGTATATTTGCATATCCACTATAAACTTTGGTTTAGTCATCTCTGCCTACCCCCAAGCAGTGTGGGGAGGTGGAGCTTAGCAGCTGCATCTGGAATGGGTGGGAGGGCGTTTGGGGGCTCTTTGGGGAGGATGTTGGATAGCCCAGTACTAGTACTTGGGCCCCCCTCAACTTCTGTCCCACCATTGCCTCCGTTACAGCTGTTCCCACTCAGATCCAATTGGGGGAACAGTAAGAGGGAAGGGGGAGCAGCTGTGGCCTCTGGTGGCAGGGAGGAGGTACTGCAGAGTAATCCTTGCTATATGTGTGTGGCAGAGCTGCCAAATCCATGAGTTAGTTGCAGGACACTGGGCAGCCCTGTTTCCCCATGCAAGTCAATGAAAGAGCACTCTTAGCATGTGATACCTCTGTCAAAATGTGATGAATTTTGCGTGATGTGAGGTCATGTAATAATTAGGGATGCCAATTAATCACAGGTAATAAACAAAAGAACTAGTATTTTTCAATTCACCTCATACAAATACTGAAGTGCAATCTATCGTGAAAGTGTAACTTACAAATGCAGATTTTTTTTTCTGGTTACATAACTGCACTGAAAAATAAAACAGTGTAAAACTTCAGAACCTACAAGTCTTCTCAGTCCTACTTTTTATTTTGCCAATCGGTAAGACAAACAAGCTTGTTTACATTGATGGGAGATACTACTGCCTGCTTCTTATTTACAGTGTCACCCGAAAGTGAGAACAGGCGTTCGCATGGCACTCTTGTACCCAGCATTGCAAAGTATTTACATGCCAGATGTGCTGAACATTCGTGTGCCCCTTCCATGCTTTGGCCACCATTCCAGAGGACATGCTTCCATGCTGATGATGCTGATTTAAAAAAAAATCATCAATTAAATTTGTGACTGTATTCCTTGAGGGGAGAATTGTATGTCTCCTGCTCTGTTTTACCCACATTCTGCATATATTTCATGTAATAGCAGTCTCAGATGATGACCCAGCACATGTTCGTTTTAAGACCACTTTCACAGCAGATTTGCAAAACACAAAGGTACCGATGTGAGATTTCTAAAAATAGCTACAGCACTCGACCCACGGTTTAAGAATCTGAAGTGCGGTCCAAAATCTGAGAGGGACGAAGTGTGGAGCATGCTTTTAGATGTCAAAAAAGAGCAACACTCTGATGCAGAAACTACAGAACCCAAACCACCAAAAAAGAAAATGAACCTTCTGCTGTGGCATCTGATTCAGAAGATGAAAATGAACATGCATCAGTCCACACTGCTTTGGATCATTATCCAGCAGAACCTATCATCAGCATGGATGCATGTCCTCTGGAATGGTGGTTGACTTATGGAGGGACATATGAATCCTTAGCGCTGCTGGCATGTAAATATCTTGCAACGCCAGCTACAACAGTGCCATGCGAATGCCTGTTATCACTTTCAGGTGACATTGTAAACAAGAAGCAGGCAACATTATCTGCTGCAAATTGTAAGCAACCTTGTTTGTCTGAGTGATTGGCTGACCAAGAAATAGGACTAAGTGGACTTGTAAGTGCTAAGGTTTTACATTGTTTTATTTTTATTGTAGTTTTTGTACATAATTCTACATTTGTAAGTTCACCTTTCATGATGAAGAGATTGCACTACAGTACTTGTATGAGGTGAATTGAAAAATATTTTTTTGTTTTATATAGTGCAAATATTTGTAATAAAAATAAATATAAAGTGAGTACCGTACACTTTGTATTCTGTGTTGTAACTGAAATGTATATATTTGAAAATGTAGTAAACATCCAAAAATATTTAAAATAAATGGTAATCTATTGTTGTTTAACAGCGTGATTAATCACGATTAATTTTTTTTAATCGTGCGATTCATTGCTTGACAGCCCTGGTAATAATTCATTTCTCGTTTGTCATCTTCCCTTCCTACTTTCATCGCTTTGCTCTGCGACAATCCAGAAATGAAGGATAATGCTGTCCTCTGAGCGACTCTAGAGCAGGGTACGTTACCTGGCACAGCAGAGTGGAATTGATACACATCATGCAATTCTCATTAGCTTAATTCTGCTGCTTTATTTGAGGCAGAGGCTATCCTTTCTTTTTCTTTCACTCTGTGCTTGCACAGTGCCTAGAATAATGGGGCCTTGATTTCTGACTGGAACTATTTGAGACTGCTGTAGTATAAATAAAAATAAACTTTGCCCCCCCTATTCTTTATGGAGCAGCACAACGCTGATCCTCCTCTGGAGGTGCTTTGCAGGAAAAGGCAAATGCCATATAAGGAAAAGAGGAGAGAAAAAAGAGGGAGAGGTTAGAGTCAGATAATTGTAAGCTGTTCGGGGGGCAGGGACTTTATTTTTGTTTTATGTTTGTGTAGCATCTAGGCCCATGGAGTTACAAGTCTCTAAGTCTGGGGTCATAAGTAGGTGGACTGTGGGCCAAATCCAGACTCTCAGATGCTTTGAATGGGCCTCAAAATCTTTTTATTTACTTATTACCGTCCTTGCTGTTGTTATGTTTGTTATTTTCTCTGGAATCTGGACCTTGACTATACCTTGACCAAGAACTTTGGGCCTTGACAAAAATAAATGACGGTCCCTGCTGTAGGTAATACAAATAATTAATAATGAGAAATAAAGTTAAGGGGGAGAGGGAACATGACCAACTACATATCAGGGAAATAAAGGTCACATGAAAAATCTATCTTGTGGGTTTATCCTGGAACCCATCACTAGGTCTATTTAGATAAATTTGGAGCCCCACCCCCTCTCATTTCACTTCATTTACACAGATATTACATATGTTTTTGGGGACCCTCAAGCTTGGGGCCCTGATGCAATTTTCACTTGTTCTCCCCTCTCATCAGCCCTGCCCATCACCATAATATCTGAGCACTTTCAACAGTAAAGGCCCTAGACCACTTAATGGGGTCTCTGGCACTTTTCCCTTTTTGGGGTAAAATTCTCTACTTGTAGTAGAGGTTTATTTGGGGTGTGGGGTGTTTTCTGATTTAGACTATTCATTTCCCTGTTTGTTGTTGTTGCCGCTGTTAGGGATTTAGGGATAGAAGGGAGATGTCATTGTGCTTGTCATTCTGATGGTGGACTGGCCTTTACGAATCAAGGCCACTTTGCTATACAGTTCTTGTTTTCAAGAGACAGTTGATGTTTTAGTCATACTTCTTAGCTTCTTATTGGAGATTCGTGCCTAATGTCCTTCAACCTAATAAGGAAAATCTCTTAAAACACAAGATGGGTGGTCTCACTCTAAGAGAAAGGGAGACACCTGGTAGGATGAGGAGCTAGTCTGACTGTTTAGTGGACACCTGACCATCACCCATCAATCCACAAGTTTCTGGGAGCACTGAAGGGACAAGAGATACAAATAAAATTACTTCCCTGATCCATTTTACCCTTCAGAAGGTTTTTGGGGAAATCCCCTCTTCAAACATAGAGAAATAAGGTTTCATTTCTGCTACATGGAAAATGAGAAATTAAAATAAGACGGTTTATTAAGCCTCACTTGTGGAATGTTGTTTATCCTTATGCCACACTCGCACCCTGTAACTGGGATTCTGTTGATTCAAAGAACACTTGCAGTTATGTTGTTACATGTATGTAAAGTGTGTCAAAGTTTAATGACTTCCAGGCTTGGGATTAGGTGTATGTTTGACAGTTTGGAGCAGGTGGAAGCGTGTGTATGACAGCTGAGGCGGCAGCGTTTGTAAACTTCCGACTCAGCAGAGCCAAATTATCATTAACACTTAGAGATCAAAACCATTGGCACTAAAAGGTACAGTTCTGAAGGTAAACATTTTGATGGGTAAAACTTCCAATAATAACTTTACTCAGAGATTGAGTCCTGGTCTTGTGTTGTGTACAGCAGGCGCGATTCCATTTTATTCTACTATTACTTGTTAAATGAGCCATTCAATCTACATAATAGGTAAAAATCTTCTGGGCTTTGCATTTGCTTACAGGAGATTGCTGATCACAGTGCTCTTTATTCTAAGCCCAGAATGCCTGAATGAAACCAAAGTAGAGTTCAGTTCTACCCCATCTGTGCTCTTTTTTCTTGCTCGATCTGTAAAGTGTACTTCAGAATCAGGATACAAGACACATTTTAAAATCCAAAGCGTTGCTGTTTTTGTTTTCACTAAAATATTATGGCAGCATATGTTGAGAGGCTTTCTACTTCTCGAGTTACTGTTGATGCCAGTTTGTTGACTTACTTAGGAATATTTGTTGGCTAGGGTGTGGGGTGTCCCACTCAGGGCCCAGACCTGCAGTCCTTACAATAAGTGTAACCATGTTCCTTGTAATCATTTAAATGTTTGCAGTAAGGACTGCAGGATTTATATTTCAATGTGTGGAAATATATTCTTCTAACAAGGGAAGCAGATGTAAATGGGGGGTGGGATCTCAGTCTGCCCGAATGCTTTAGCAATAAACTAACTAAGGAAGTAAAACTTTAATTTGCTAGGACATACCCTCTATAGCTATATAAATTCCAAATAGCTGTGAATATTGAAATCCTTTTAAAAAATCAAGTTACTCTTTTCTCTTGAGTAATCATACATTGAACAACATAATGGGCATTGTTCTGCTTCGGAATGGAAATGCTGACACTAAAGCTGTGCCTGAGATTTGGAACAGAGCTAGGTTCAGGTTTCAGTTCCCCAAAGTTTGTGGGCTTTCTGATGAACTTGGGTTGAGCTACAGCCTTTGGAAGGAATGAGGTGGAATATTTTGGGTTTGTATGATTTTTGCTTAAAACCAGGTCAAATCAGTAGTTTCATCTGAATTTCACTTTGCAGTTTGGGTTTAAACCCAAAACTCTGTGTGTGGGGTGGGTGGCCTGATCTACACTATAGAGTTAGGTCAACAGGGCCGTCCTCAGGATTTAATGGGTCCTACGCAGTATTATTAAACTGGTGCACCTATGCCTGACTTGCTCTTAGCAACACAAACATAAGCTTACAGTATTGGAAAACTTGCCACATGCACTTTATTAAAAACAGTTTAAACAAATTAAGCACACACTATAGTGCTGATGGACTCGCACTAAAGAAGTAGTGCTATAGAAAAAATTCTAATGTATTGATAAAATGATGCAAATAATACATTTTTTAAAATTTGTCAATATTTTATTGGAAATTACTATGAAGAGGTATTGGAACATGGATTTGTTTTTAATTAAAAGCAATCTTTCTGGCTTTTTTGGCTGCAAAATCAGTAATAATGTCATTGTATGACAAACACGAAGTAATGTCTTGTTCGATTGATTGATCTTGCTATTCTTGCAGTGAGCTTTAGTTTTAAGAAACTCCGTTCTCTTGATGCTGCTGTTATAGGAATTATCAGTAGAATACAAGTGGCAATGTACACATTAGGATATGTTTCAGATTGGTAGCCGTGTTAGTCTGTATCAGCAAAAAGAACGAGGAGTACTTGTGGCACCTTAGAGACTAACAAATTTATTTGGGCATAAGCTTTCGTGGGCTAAAACTCACTTCATTGGATGCATGCAGTGGAAAATAAAGTGGGAAGATATATATAGACGGAAATATATACATTCATATACATAGGATATATGGCATCAAGTTTGCTGGTATGAATAAACTGTACATTGTCCATCACTGACTTTGTACAGTTCAAGTCCATTTAAATCAAAACTATCACCAAGCTTCAGGAGGCTCTCTAGGTTCTTGCACTTTGTAATTAGCTGTTCTTGTTTACCTATTTTGTTGAATTTAGTCATGTCATACAAAAATCCAAACTCTTCATGGTGTGCTCGTAAAGTATTAAACCTTTCATCAACGGCAGGTATTGCTTTATCCATCACAACATTAGAAAATTCAACCTCACATTTCTTTTCTGGATCTTCTGTGGGTTCATCTGCTCCTTCATATTCTGCTTGCCGCTTTGTTTTTGAAACTCTTGTCACATGTGGACATGGAAATTTTGGTTCTACACCGAGTGTCTCTGCAAACTCTCTTGCTGTAACCTGTGTTTCTTTGAATCCAGTTTCTCTGTATTTCACTAAAAAGTCTCGTGTGTTGTTTAGTAAGGTAAGTGTTGAATCAAGCTGCATCGTTGGACTCTGTATTATTTTGCTTACACTTGGCTGGGAATGGCGAATTGCGGCTGCTGGGAGCTGCACGCCGCCATACCTGCGGATGCTCAGGTAAACAAAACATCTTGCGGCCTCCCAGGGGCTTACCCTGAACAAGCCGCAAACCACGTTTGGGAACCACTTCCCTACCATGACCACTCTGGTCACTGTTTTGAACTCTGCTGCCTGGTGGCCAGATACACATGCATGCGCCCTTTCTCTTTTAAAGCCCCGCAAATTTCCTGTTTTCTTGGCGTGGAGAGTTCACCTAGCAATTGCCCAGCTGACCATGCTGGCCCCAGGCTGCAGATGTACCCCTGCCTGGAGTAAACAGGCGGTGGTGGATCTCCTGGGTCCGGGGGGAAAAGAGGTTGTGCAGGCACAGCTCCTATCCAGCCATAAAAAGGTAGATATCTGAGCAGATCACTTGTGGCATGGCAGAGAAGGGCTACAAGAGGGACATGCAGAATTGCCACCTGAAAGTCAAGGAGCTGTGGCACGTGTACCAGAAGGCAAGGGAGGCTAACAGTAGTTCTGGTGTGGAGTCGCACACCTACTGCTTTTCTGAAGAGCTGTGTGCCATTCCTGGCAAGGACACCATCATTACCAAGAGTAATACTCTGTGGGAGCTGGAGTCACAGCGAGGAGGAGTAGTATGAGGGACAGGTGACTGGGGGATCCAGTGGTGCAGGGAACCAGGACCTGTTCTTGACTATAGAGCAGTCAAATCAGTCCCTACAGTCCAGCATGGGCGAGACTGATGCAGGGGAAGGAACCTCTTGTAAATATGCAGTTTACTTTGGTGTTGCAGGAACGCATCTATTCATTTACTCTTTTTAAATCATTTTCAAATAGGAAGAGATAATGAAGTAACTAAGAGAGGTAGAGTTGCTATCTGCTTCTCATTCCCCTGCATAATTAGGCAGAGGGGGTCCTGCAGAACCGTTTATGTGCACTGGGATGTCTTGTGAATCCTCCATAGAGATCTCAAAAGGTTCCTGAAGGTAGTCTTCAGTTCTCTGATGAAGGTTTCTGGGGAGGGCTGCCTTATTTTTTTCTGCTGTGGTAGGACATTTCCCAACACCACTAAGCAATTACTTCAGCAGGCACCATTGCAGCATACAAGCTAGCAGCCTACGGACCTTGTCTGTAGCTAGACGCATGCAAGAGCTGTTCCCTTTCAGTCTCCATTACCCTCAGGAGTGTGATATCAGCTAAAATCACCACCCACCACCTGTAGAAAATGGTGCCAGTGTTCAGTTCAGTAGCCCTATCCGCATATACTAATGCCTGTGAGCTACCCTCCTCCATAGTCCCAACTTGCCCAGGGCTGCCCGGGGGGGGGGGGGGGAACAGGGGGCAAGTGGGGCAATTTGCCCCGGGCCCTGCGAGCCCTGGCCCAGCAGATGTCTGGGTCTTCAGCCGGCATTTAGGCAGCGGGGGGCCCTTCAGTGCTGCCGAAGACGCAGAGTGACTGAAGGCCCCCCCGCCGCCGAAATGCCCTGCGAGCCCTGGCCCGGCGGCGGTCCGGGTCTTCGGTGGCATTTCAGCGGCGGGGGCCCTTCAGTGCTGCCGAAGACACAAAGCGACTGAAGGGCCCCCCGCTGCCGAAATGCTGGTGAAGACCTAGACCGCCACCGGGTGAGTACAAGCGCTGCAGCTCCCCCGGGAGTGATTCAACAGCTCTGTAGTCAAGAACAAGTCCTCTGGGCGGCCCTGAACTTGCCCACTTCCCCCCCACCTCCCCGAGCTGTCCCATGGTTGGGACTGCCACCGTGCTCCATGAATCCCCAGGAGAAGTGAGAATGTAGTGCTTGGAACTTGTGTGGACCAAAGGGAGTCAGTTCAGTATGCCAAGTTTCCATTTATCTTGTGAATACGCTCTCAGTAGTAGCTCTGTGCATTGTATCTTTTGCAGCTGGAAATGTGGTCTTGAGGCACTCTCCATTCACATCGGTAGAGCAGCTCTGCCAGATAAGGAGGAGAAGGAAGAGGATGTGAGATGACGTGGTCCAAGAGATCCTGCAAGCCGAGCAGAGGCTTGGAGGATCACTGTCATGGACAGAACAGACAGGGATAGAGCAGAGAGGAGAAAAGCACAGGAGAGAGACATGCAGCAGGACATGCTAGCGCTTCTCAAAATGCAAACAGCCATGCTGGAGACACTTGTTGACCTTCAGTTTCAACAGACCTGTGCTCACCTCCCTCTGCAGCCCACAGAGAACTGTATTTTGGGACCTCCCTACCTCTTCGCCCCCCACTCCCAGTCCATGTGGTGTCCGGGGCTGCTGCTCTACACCTACCACTCCACCCTGGAGGACAGTACAGACAATCACAGTGGCACATACATTGACTCGTGAGAGACATGGTTGGTGTATGTGTTTGTGAAACGAATATGACTGTTCTTTCCCCTTCAAAGCTATTTTTCCCTGTATTTTATAAAGTCTCATTCAGTTATAAATACGTCTATTTGCCTGGATTTGGAATAAATAGCTAGTTATGAAAACTGAATTCATCTTTACTAGTTCACAACATATGCTGGCTGGGTCTCGGATCATTCAGAGGTAATAGCAATAGGTACATGTGTGATGTTACTTTCCGCACTCATTACAAGGTTCATACCAGGGTGCACAAAAACAATGCCAGGCAGAGCACACTATAGAAACACACGTTACTGTGTCTCACTATTAAGATGGTCTTTTAACGACAACCTGAGTCCCTGTAGCTCCCTATTGAGCTCTTTTTATAGCCCTGGTATCTGGCTGCTCAAAATCAGCAGACAACCATTCCTCTTCCACCCTGGCAGAAACTTTTCCCCCTTTGCTTCACAGATATTATGAAGTGCACAGCAGTCAGCTATAACCATTGAGATTTTTTTTCCACTGAGGTCTAATCTCGTGAGTAGACTGCCCCAGTGGCCTTTCAAATGGCCAAAGACACATTCAACTGTCATTCTGCACTGGCTGAGCTTGTAGCTAAAGTGCTCCTTGCTGCTGTTGAAGTGGCCAGTGTACAGCCACAGAAATAAGGGGTAGGCTGAGTCTCAATGGATCGCTATTGGCATCTCAACATCTGCAATGGCAATCTGTCAGTCTGCAAAGAAGGTCCCTGCTTGCAGCTTTCTGAACAGGCCTGTGTTCTTAAAGATGAATGCATCATGCTCCTTCCCTGACCATCCTGCGCTGATGTTGGTAAAACATCCCTGGTGATCCACCATCACTTGCGATAGAAAAGTAGCCCTTTCTGTTGATGTACTCTGTGGCAAGCTGGTCTGGTGCCAAATTGCTGCAAAACCGTCCACTACGTTCTGCACATTGCCCAGAGTCACAGTCCTGTGCAGCAGGATGCAGTTAATGGCCTGGCACACTTGCATCACAGCAACCCCCACAGTGGATTTCCTAACTCCAAATTGATTCCCGATTGATCGAGCGCAATCTGGCATTGCAAGCTTGTCACACAGTCCTCACCACTCGCTTCTCCACTGTCAGTGCAGCTCTCATTTTGGTGTTGCTATGCCGGAGGGCTGGGGAAAGTTCCACACACACTTCCAGGAATATGGCCTTGCGCATCCAAAAGTTCTGCAGCCACAGCTCGTCATCCCATACCTGCATAACAGTGCAATCCTACCAGTCAGTGCTTGTGTCTCTGGCCCAGAACTGGTGCTCCATTGTCTGCAGCTGCTCCATGAATGTCAACAAGAACCTTGAATTGTTTCTTTCTACGTCCAACAGCAAGGCAGCCTCTAAGGAATTGTCTTGTTCTGCTGCCTGGTTCCTCTGGCGGCTCTGCAAATACTGCAGGATCAGGCACGTTGTGCTTGCAACACTCATCACAATAGTGCAGAGCTGTGTAGGATCCATGCGTCTCACACTGATGGCAGACGTGCAGGTTTGCAGGGCTTTTGAAAAGAGGCACGAAACATTATGGGATGCAGATAAAATTCTGGGATGGAGAAAACTGCATTGTGGGATGTTGAAACCATGTTTCCAGTCACCCCTGCGCAACTCGTTTGCCCATCTGAGGCATTGCAAACCCCTCCTAAAACACCCTGCGCTAGATGGTGGGAAACTGCACAGTGGGATAGCTATTCACTGTGCACTGCTCTCTGCATCGATGCAAGCCCTGGAGTGAGGACATGCACTGCTGACCCAAGGAGCTCAGTGGACATGCAAAAGTGATTTAATTACTGCGGCGGCTGTACGTCAACGGAACTTAGGTCGAATTAATTTTATAGTGTAGACTTGCCCTTGGTGTGTGTGTGTGTGTGTAGTGAAACAACTGTTTGTTCAAACTTCTGTGCACTGAATCTACTGTGCTTTACACAGCAATAGTGAGAACTCTGTGAGCAGTGTAGTGATGAGATTAGATCATGGGACTTGTAGTCAGGAGACCTGGGTTCTAGTTGTGACTCTAACTAACTAGCTAGCTCTGGACATGCCACTTGCTTTCTCTGTGTTTTCCTATCTGTTAAGCGGGAATAATAATTCTTACCTATCTACTTCACAGGGAGAAACATGTTTGGGCAGCTTCCCTGTGAAGTGGCTGTCGACCATGCAGCTGCGTTTAACAGCAAAGGGGCCAAGCAAGGGAGAGTCTTCGAACTTTGCCCGTTAGCAAAATTCCTTTCTCTGTGCCATCTCCTTGGAGGCTGGGACCTGGTGGCCTAACTTCAGTTTTTCTGGAGGAAGGAGGAGGAGTAATGAGCCTCCTACCCGGTAGGGTGGCTTCTTGTTCCCCAGTCCCCAGGCACTGAGTGTAGGTGAGCAGACTTCCCTCTCCCAGTCCCATCTGGCTTTATGTTTTTACGGACCATCAGGCAGAGACTGTAGGAAGAAGTTCCCTGTCCTTCCTTGCTGTAGTTACTGTTATTTCCCAGGCAGCTGCCCTACACATTATATGAGCATTTCCCCCTCTGGGGTGGGAGTCATAGGTTTGGCAGTGAACCGCACCTGCTCTGGTGTCAGTATCCCTAATTTTGGCTGGAGACACTGCCGTCACCATGCTCTGTACTGCCTCTGGTTTTCTTTTCAGGGTAGGCAGAGATCTTAATTCTCTGAAGGATGGGGGGTCTCATTCCCCCCCTCTCCCTCCCCCACACAGGTATTTGTTTGCATACTCCATGGAGGTAACCTGATTCCTCTTGGATACTAGCTTCCTCCTTTTCAGCTACTCCATTTGAAGTTTGGCTGATACAGTCACTTTCACATCTGGAGCTACCTGAGGGGGTCTGATTGACCCCTCCTTCTTTTAAAGCCATAATATCATTCCCCAAAAGGAAAGCCTGTGGGATATCTGACAACGTGTCTGTACTAGCACCCTGACCATTCCTAGGTCTGGATAGACATCTGTGCTGTAGGCTGAGCGAAGGCTTTTACATCAGAAACTTTAAACCAGATTTCACACCCTGGGAGCATTTGATGGGGTTTTATGATTTGGGGCTTAACTATAGTCTTAGCAGCCCCAGTATCGCTCCATCCAATGAATGTCTCCCCATTAACTACCACCTTCCCCTCCCACTGATGGGCAGATGGAGCTGTACCCGGGAGGGTGTAGCATGACGTGGGCAGTGATTCGAAGTGTGAATGCGTCACCGTGAACATTATATGCCATTGGCAGACTTGCTGTGTGACTCCCTCCCACCAGAGCTTCAATCACACAGCTAACTCTGTGGGGCTAGGATGCAGCTGGCCTTTCGAGCACTGCACTGGGCCTCAGTGGGTAGATTGGGCAGTCCCTGGCCAAGTGATGCCGCCGTCCACATATGGAACACTGCTTTTCCCCAGCCATCCCAGGGCTTCTCAGAGATAGTTTCCGTCCCCCTGGGTGTGCCTCTTGCCTTGGGCCTATCCTCTGATCCCATTCCATCTATGTTAGGTTTGCTGTCAAATCTGGCTCAGCTATCTGCATGTTGGTTGGCCCATTTCCAGTTATGGTTACATCTCTGGATAGTATTCAGAACCGGATACTACTCGAGGACATTGTGATATAAGTGGGTATCTCAACACCACTGTGTCTGCAGTGTAGATGGCCCAGAAAAATCTGACCTCTGCTAAGCAGTTATTTGATTGAAAATGAAGCTTTTTTTTTTAAATGGAGGCAAATATTGAAAGAATCAAAGTATTGAAAAAAGGTGATTTGATTTGAGAATGTACCAGGTCAAGTTTTGCCTTCATTTATGTTTACATTGGTGAAAGCTGTGCACATGTATCATGGGCAGAATTTGGCCCCCTATCCAAATTAAATCAGTTACAGCACAAACAGTTCAGTCTAGTGAGGTGTTTTGTTTTGTTTTTTTGTTAAGCTAAATGAACCCATCGCCTATAGATCAGGAATTTCAAACCAGGTGAATTTTTATATGGGCTAACCTGGTATAGCTTAAACACATCAGTGCAGTATGTTCATATTATGGCAATAGGTACTTCAGAAGAGCTGATTGTTATCTTTCCTAATGATAGGAGGAGGATGTGGCTGAGGCACAATACAAGGAGTCAGGAGGTCTGGGATTTTTTGCTCATGTCTAAATTTTTGTCTGTCAAGAATACCTCTATGTGTGAGAGCTTTCAGACAAATTAGCTGATGGATTTTCTAGGAATATTTTTCTTACAGCCTAATAAAATTGTACTTGTAGATACAAGCGATAGAGAAGATGAACCTGAAATACTTAGTCCCACCCTGAATTAGGTGATTAGTTAGGATTAAAGATTGACACCAGTGGTAGGAGCAGTGCTTCACTTTATTTTATTTGGTTTATCCTAGGTTTAAATGTGAAGTGCTGTGATTTTTGCCCACTTATTGAAATGGCAAGCTTTATAAAAGACTGTCCACTTTTTTGTAGTGGATTATAAACCATTGACAGTAATAGTATTGCTATTCTGAAAATCATTCTGTGATATTTGGTGGATTGAGCTCATGAATCCTTAAATAGCTAGAGGAGCAAATAATTGCAGTCTGAAATAAGACTTAATCTTCAGACTGTAGAATACAGAGATTTTTTTGAATATTTGAACACAAAAGTTGACACAATGGACTAGATCATAGATCTTAGACCAGTAATCTGTCTCAGGCAGTGCTCAACATCTGTTTCAAAGGAAGACTAAAATCTGTCTATAATACACTTGTGCAATGTCATTAACATGAAGCTGTGGATAGGAATGCCTCTTTGACCCTCATAGGTTATGCCCTGAAATGTGGTGGTGATTACCTTTACTGTAGTTGAAACTTGCATAACTTGCATCTATTCCTTTAAAAAAAAAAAGTGCAGCCACAATACTTGTCTTGATGATTGCATTTTAGAGCTTCTCCTGCCAACATAGTGCTGTCCACTCCTGCATTTAGGTCGGTGTCATTTACGTGGCTTGGGGGGTGGCTCCAACTGCTGATGTTTCTCCCATCAAAAGTAAAGGCTAGTTAGGAAAACAAATTTGGCCATTGCTCCTTCCAATCAGATTCCCCACAGCTCATAGCTTCATGACTAGTGTTGTCACAGCAGCATTGTACTCTGGGTTGGAATCTGCTTTCTTCCCAGAAGACCCCTGTCTGGCTTAGGTAATGCAACATCTCACTCATACTTGTCATTGCCATTATTTGTACCCAGTTCTTAGCCCCTCATGGTTGCAAGACTGCACGGTATTGTCTTTTGCCTAATGTTTATTACACAAAAGGTATGGGGGAGGGAAAATTATCAGCTGGAATCTGAGCTACCCAGGAAAGTTTAAAACTACTCCAAAATCTGTCTGTCCACACAACAAGTCCTTTGTCTGCTTTCTACAAATCTGTGCCTATGAGTTAGATGTAAACAAACTGAGTTTATTTTTTTTCATGTTTTCTCAAAAGGTAGAATTTGTGTTAAACATCAAAATAATTAAAAACACAAACATTCAAAAGCCCACATTCATTTCAGTTTAAAAAAAATAATCAACAGCAAGCTGGCATGTTGGTCCAGATCCTCCAATCCACCTGAACTGTGCTTAGCTGGTTTACTGTCCCTGATCCTGGGACTGTCTGGAGGCCATTCCAATTATTAGCATCTGGGTGCTTTGGTAACTGATTGGGTGAATGGTGGATTATATTTTGCAGCCCTACACCTGAAGATCTAACCTTCCTTTACAGTAACTTGCTGGTAAATGTCAATTTGATATTCCTCTTGCGGAATGCAAATACAAACTAATGATCATTTCCTACACCTGTTCCAATCCAGGATAATTTCATTTAATTGCCTAAAAAAGGATCAAAATTGTTCTCTTAAAAAAACAAAAGACGAGCAACAAAGTATTCCAGGCAAATGAGGTAAGGTGGATATTGTGTAACGTGTCTAGCCTGATTAGACACTGGGCTTCATCTCAGGTCTTGAGCAGCATGCAGAGCCACTAGGATGTACCTTGTATCGAAACACCATATGATTGTAAGTTTCAGGGGATCTCACCTACCTGCAGGGGCGGCTCCAGGCCCCAGCACGCCAAGCACGTGCTTGGGGCGGCAAGCCTGCGGGGGGTGCTCTGCCGGTGCCGCGAGGGCGGCAGGCAGGCTGCCTTCGGTGGCTTGCCTGCGGAGGGTCTGCTGGTCCCGCGGCTGCGGGAGGTCCTCCGAAGCCGCGGGACCAGCGGACCCTCCGCAGGTAAGCCGCCAAAGGCAGCCTGCCTGCCGTGCTTGGGGCGGCAAAATCTCTAGAGCCGCCCCTACCTACCTGTCCAAAACTTAAAGGCCACCAGGATGCTAACGACTTAAAAAAAAAAAGCTTAAAGATTATTATTGCACAGTGCTTGATCTCAGGTGATGACAATAAAACTCAAAATGGGAAAGGGAAATGCCATTACAGCTTGCTTACATGCAGTCTGAGCCCTTACATTCCTTTGCAATTCTTCAACTGCCTCTTTCCCTAGGGAAATTTTACCAAGGGCATTTTTTTTTAACCAATTCGGATCCCAGCCTGTCATCCTATTGACAACTCCACTTGATTGCCCTTTCTGACAGATGATACCTGGTATTCAAGCATGTACTTGTTAACAGCTCTTTGAATAGTGAACATCTAATAAATAGCACATCACTGAGGTTAAGGTAATAAGTGCCTGTCAGTTGGCAGATACATTCTGATAACCTCACTTCCCTAAGTCTAAGGGGTGGTTGTTCACTTGGACGTCAGATTGTCATTCATTCTTTTTGGCTTAATACCAAAGCATTGTGCCTGTTCCTGTCCCATACAATCCTTTTCTGTCCTCGAATAGCGATCATGCCTCATATATAGCAAAACTATTTTAGTATACAAATAAAGCAGGAGAATTTACTACTTCAGATTTATTTACTGGCTAAGAAAAATGTGATCTACATCTCCCTGTTTCCCATGGTCACAATTAGCTTCTTTGGGTCATAGGATTATTTAATTAATGAGAGGCTTTGGGGACAGGGCTTGAAAGATTTACACACCTAGAATCCTGGGAATTAAGCTCACTAGCCAGGGGGAAATGCCTGTTACCACTTTTCTCAGGGTCATGCCCCCTGCAATTTAAAGGCACACAAAAAAGAAAAAATTGGGGCTCCTGTCTTTTATTTTTCTTTGTTTTTCAGCAACGGGAAGTATTAGAGGATCACTAAAGTTACAGAAGGTGTAAAGAAATACAGCTATTCAAGGATATCTTGGGGCATGTCTACACAACATTAAATTGATGTAAGGCAGCTTATGATGACTTAACTATATAAATATACATACTACAGTGTTCCTCCCACTGCTGTAACTCGCCTGCTGTGCCGACCTAATAAATCCACTCTGATGAAAGGCGTAAGGCTTAGGTCAATGTAGTTTGTTTGGGAGCTCTGTGCAGCAAGGAGCTGAGAGCTCAGATGGCAGCCAGGCTCCAGCTGGGAGCTCTGTGCAGTGAGAGGGGGAGCTGAGAGCCTGGAAAGCAGTTGGGCTCCAGTGGGGAGCTCAGCGCTGAGCTGAGAGGCCAGCTCTAAGCCCCACACCCTGCCCTTCTTAAGTCAGCGCAAGCACGCCTGGTGAGGACATGCACCATAGACAGAAGGAGGGTGGAGTGGACATGAAATACTGCAGTAATTACTGTGGTGGTTGTAAGTTGACCTAACTTAGGTCGACTTAGTTGTGTAGTGTAGACATGGTTCATCAAGACACTTAAGCATGTAAGTAGCCCCACTGAAATCAATAGGACCACTCGGAGTCTTAATTACCTTGCAGAATCAATGCCTTGGAAATCTCTCTCCTATGGGAAAGTTCTTCATACACTTCTGTGACACAAACACTTCACCCGGGGAGCTGCCTATTTGGCTTTTATGAATATATAAGAAACTGAATATCAATTTTTGGACTAGACTAAAGGCTTACATTTTGCATTACATCTGCACCTGTAACTCTCACTGAAATCCATAAACTCTTTGAATTCAGACCCAAGTATAACATTTAGTACCTAAACCGATGTCTCTTTTTTGTCGCCCTTATGACTTAATCCCTCAAGTGGCATTAATACAGCAGGTTAATATGAGATTCTCATAAACTGGGGATCAGAGATCTGGGTATAGGACTGAAAACCAGAACTATCCTAGGTTCTAGTCCTGGCTTTCTGACTTGCTGTGACCTTGGCCAAGTGACTTGACCTAGTCTGTTTCCCTATATGTAAAATCATCACCATTCATCTACTTTGTCCAATGCCAATATTGGATAAAGGTGACTTCTGACTGTTTCTTGGTTTAGGTAAGTACCTAGATTACCAGCCATCTTAGATATAGGCCCATTTTACAAATGGGGAACTGAGGCACAGAGAGACTAATTGACTTGCCCATGGTCATACAGAAGGTCTGTGGCAAAATAGGGACTTGAACCCAAATGTCCTATCTCCTAGTCTAGTGCCCCACCACTGGACCATTCTTCCTTTCCCGGTTGTAAAATGGTGCTAATTATATTTACTTACCTGAAGGTGTTATGAAAATTAATTAGTTAATATTTGTACATCACTTTTTGAGCTGCAAAGTGCACTCAGTTAATCGTTTGATAAATTGGGCCTATGTTTTGTTTGGTGAATGTACTTGACATGAAACAATGGAACACAAGAAAATTCAAGTCAGTTACTTTGTAGAGTTGGCACGGACATCTCCTGAGCTAACGGCAATCCCTCATTAACCGTGCGAACGCTTTATTGAAGATGTCTTTCTGAGTCAGTATTTGTTTTTTCTAAGTAATGCTTCTGTGCAGCATTCTGGAGGTGCCATTCATGGCATGACACAGTTGCTATTCTAAATGCCATATTTCTGGGGTTTTTCTATAGCTCAGTCATACAAAATTTGCTGAGTACTGAAATTTATCATTCAAGATTTGGCTCAGGAATGATGCATATAATTTTCCCCTATAAAGCTATATGATTTTATTTGCACCAAGGAAGCTTTAAATATATTGTATAAAGTTTAGCAGTTTAAAACTGGGTTATGCTCAGAAAAGTGATGGTAAAAATGACTCATTCTTATTCAGAGGATTGTCTCTATATATTCACTATCATGTCTGCTTATTTTCCTGAATAAAGTAGGTTTTTACTACATTTTGCATGTCAGCACTTAATAGCCAATACAGTTAAGGGTGAATGATCTAGATTCTGTTTTGGGTCTTGCATGAAAAGAATTGATGCACAGCATTTTACAGGGCTACTTGTATCAATATCCATTAATTTCAATGGAATTTGAGTGTGCTCAGAACCTCTCAGAATTGAGGCCCTAAATTATTAGGCTGTGATTCTGATACTTTAAAAAAGTCTAACTTTAGTCATATGAACAGTCCTATTGAAGTCTGGTGTAATGATGGATGAGAGAGAGTACAGAATAAGTCTGGTTTATACTACAGAGTTAAGTCGAGGTAAGGTAACTTAAGTCGACCTAATTATGTCATACTACAGTCTTGTTCCCACCAATGTAAGTGCCCTACTACAGCCACATAATACTCTGCGTCCACAAGAGGTGTAGGGCTTATGTCTAGGTAGGTGCTGTGGATTACTTACATTGGCTGTTGGCTCTCATTCTTGTCAATTTCATGTCTTCAGGCTGGAGCTGTGAAATTGACAAGTAAGCTGGGCAGTCACTCTGGGCTGGAGATGGGGCTTCAACTAGAGCCCAGCTGTACTCCGGGCTCCCGGCTCCCCAGCTCAGTCGAGAGCAGGGGGCAGGCCTGCTCCTGGTGGGGAGTGAGGAGCTGAGGGGGCAGGCCTGCTCCCAGTGGGGAGCGGAGAGCCCAGAGGATAGCGGGGAGTCGAGAGCCCAGGGCAGAGCTGGGGTCCTGGCAAGGAGCTGTGTGCGGAGCTGAGAACCTGGACTGCCCCTCGTAAGTTGATGGAAGTGCTTCTGGTGAGGACGAGCACCACCGACAGAAGGAAAGTAGTATAGACGTGACCTAACGTAAATCAACTTAAGTTTGTAGTGTAGATATGCCCTTAGCCTTCAGTTTATAGGGCAGACAGGAAAAAACATCCATATCTATAAACTGAGCACATTTGATATGGAGTCATTTGGAATAAACAAAAATGCTGTACTTATTCAATTTTCAGTGTATAATTTAAGATTTGACTTGAAGATGCCTTAGTCAGGACAAATGTTAAAGCAAATCTGCCTAGCTGGTGAGCTAAAGTCTTTTTGAAAGAGCCAAAGAGCAAAGGAGGGATCAATATATTTTTTTTACGCAAAATAGCTTTGTTCAGAGTATTATTTCATCTCATGTAATGCTTGAACTGAAGGAGCTTCCTAGATTACTTCTTGGACTATTTCTCCCCCTCCTACTCCCAATTCTATAGTTTCAGCCTGATCAAAACCCCTCCATCTCCTTAGTTTTAGGATACCATGTACAGATGAAGTGTCATGGGAATGTCTGCACATGAATTTTGTCCCCACCTAACTTCCCCAGCTTGGTGGGCAATCATGATACAGTAAGTCACAGACTCTATCATAGCACGTTGAGAACTGGATTGATGGACTCAATAGTAAAAGAGATCAGCCTTCTGCAAAGTAGAACACATCCTTCCAAACAGGTGTGTCAGCTCTTGAGGCTTTGGAAGTTAATTGGACAGTCAGGTTATTTTTACAAGGACATTATCTTTAATGGAAAAGAGCAATGGAAGATGTAATGAGCTTTAGTTTTCTGTTTTTCTTTCAGGAGCAAGAGACTGGGGATATTTGTTAATGTTGTGACACTGAGCAATTAAACATACACAAGTGGGAAATGCACATGGGATATGAATTCTGTTTCCACATTTGTATTAAACAGAAGAGTATTATGAATAAGTTGACTAGACTTCATGCTACGATAGTCAAGTCATGTATTGGGAATGGTGGAGTAAATGGTGGTAAAAGAGATCAGCTTTCTGCAAAGTAGAACACATTCTTCCAAATAAGTTTGGCAGATCTTTTAGGCTTAAATCTGACAAACTGTGTACCATAGATGGTTGCCATTAACAAGTTGGCACTTGCTAGCATAGCAGGTAGACTACCACGTTCCACCCCTCTCCCCTGCCCCAACACACACACGATACTTAGCATACGACAGACTTGTGAGAACTGTTAAGGAATATTGGCTCTTTAATTCCGTCCACTATATGTGGGTAATACATTCAGATAACGTAACAATGGGACCAGATGGTGCATGGAATTGGTAATGGGTCGCAGTGTCTTTAACCATTAGGTGAATCTAACCCAAAATCAGTAGTTGTTGAACATTCAAATCATGATAATGTCTAGAGGCTTAGTCGGGGCCCTCTTATGTCTGACACTGTACAAATGTACAGCTGTATGGCCTTATCTGTTGCACATTGTTCAAACCCAGCTCTGAAGACTGAATTATTAATTTCCTCATGGGCTTTTCTTTGGAGCACCCCACAACAGTATCCAAGTGCTTCACAAGCATTAATTTATCTTCACCACACCCCTGATGGGTATTAGCCCCATTTTACAGATGGGGAGAAGAGGCACAGATATATTAAGGTCCAATTTCCACTAATTTTGGTGACCAATCTGAGGTGACTAGAACCGGATTTTTCAAAGCACTTAGCATTATATAGCACTTCCCCTTCTTCTCCTGCACTCCATCTCCTTGCCAGCTCTTTCTCCCTTCCCCATGTCTCCATTTCCCCCCACATACTGGTTCCTAATCCTAGTTTCCTTGTTCAGACATTCCCAGTCTCCTCTCTAGCTCCTTGTCTTATCTCTGTGTCCTCCCCTCCCTACATAACTATTACCGACTTCTAGTCCCAGCCTTCCCACCCAATCCTGCCCTTCCCACTGGGGCACCCAGCCTCTTTGCTCATTCAGTCCCAATCTCCCCCTTCCAATTTCCAGTTTCTCTCCACTGCCCTCCAGTCTGTCACTAGACTCGTTGTCCCAGTTTCTCTAGTTTTTGTCCCCTCTTTTCATTTGACTCAGACAGCTTCTGTCTCCATGTTGCCTGGATGTCAACAGTGGGGTCATTGAGAGCACAGGAGAAATGCGATGCCTGTTGTCAGTTGCAGTGCCAGGCCCCACACTGGCCTGGAGCAGCTGGAGGCAGCCATTAAGGGAAAGCCTTTCTGAGCCCCAGTAGCCCAAGGCTGGAACATGTGCAGTCTGGTTAACACGAGGAGCTGCGAGAGGCTCAAGCATGCTTTGTAAGGATAGAATCTTCAGACGTTTTAGCTGCTCCCATTTAAGTCGTCTCTACTGAGCATGTGCGATCTGCAATCTTTCAAAGGCTTATTAATTGGACAAATTTGGGAGGATTTTCATGGGGATGGCAAATGGCACATCCCTGACACAAAGGCCATTCCATGCCAAATATCAAGTCTCTGCTCCAAAACATGGAGGTGTGACAGATGTTCAAAGCAAAGGTCTCAATTTTTTTTAACATGGGCAAAATAACTTATTTTTCTTTAGCTTCACTTTAGAAAATGACTGGAATGTTTTGGCTGAAATAAAAAACAAGCACACACAAAACAGCTGAGGCATGCAAAATTTCAGCCAAATGGTTACATTTTCACAAAATTATAAACAACTGAAAATGTAATCTTATAATAGGAGCCGTCAGGCAACCTTAATAGGTGTGGCTATTATTACCTACAGTGACAGTCCTTGTGCAAAAGAGATTAGAAAACTGTTGCTGTCAGAAAACTGTCCGGTGGTCTGAGTCCAGTTCTTAGATGTACACATCCCAACAGGCATTGTTGTTGGCAGTTCATGCAAAAAAAACACGTAGTGAGCATGGAAGTGGAACTTCTCTCACCCTAGTTGTGTTGCCTTCAAATCAGAGATGAAGCATGTTGCCTTGAGGGGCTATCCATTTGTTTTGTTTTTTTGCTAGGCTCAGTTCTCTTGTTGTTTTACATTGGATAGGCAGGGGAGTGGAAGCTGGGAAATGTGTTCCAACTTTGCCACTGACTGGCTGTGTGGCCTTAGGCAAATAATTTAACTTCTCTGTGGCTTGCTTTGTTCATAATTAAAATTAGGCTAATAATATTTACCCACCTCCCTCACAGGAGCGTTGTGAGGATTAAGCAATCTACTTTGATCATAACAATGTCTATCGTGGCACTGCATGCAGAATTGGAAAGCATTGTGCCCATACAAAGAGGGGGATGCTGCCTCCCAGCTTTCCTCTCAGCCCCCAGCTTAAAGAGAAAAGATGTACTTGAAACAAAAGTGCAAAAACTTACTATATTAAGAACTTAGGAAGAATTTGGAAGCCATGGGCAGTGCATAACAACTTTATTGAACCTACTGAGGTATGGACAGTGCTACATGTTATGCACCAGTAGGTACATAATAAATTTACAAACTTTTAGTCTATACAATCGTAGAAATGTAGGGCTGGAAGCACCCCAAGAGGTCATCTTGTCCAGCCCCCATGTTGAGGCAGATCCAAGTAAACCTAGACCATACCTGTTAGGTGTTTGTCCAACCTGTTCTTAAAAACCTCCTGTAATACGGATTCCAGAACCTCCCTCGGAAGCCTATTCCAGAACATAACTACCCTTATGGTTAGAAAGTTTTTCCTAATATCTAACCTAAATCTCCCTTGCTGCAGATTAATCTGATTATTTCTTGTCCTACCTTTGGGTGGACATGGAGAACAAATCGATAGTCATCCTCTTTATATCAGTCCTTAATCCATTTGAAGACTGTTATAAGGTTCCTCCTCAGTCTTCTCTTCTCAAGATTAAACATGCCCAGTTTTTTTTAACCTTCCCTCAAAGATCAGATTTTTCTAAATCTTGTATCAAGTTTGTTGCTCTTCTTTGGACTCTCTCCAATTTGTCCATATCTTTCCTAAAGTATGGAGCCACAGTACTCCAGCTGGGGCTGCCCCAGTGCCAAGTAGACCGGAACAATTTTATGTGCCATGTATTACACATGACACTCTTGCTAATATACCACAGAATATTAGCCTTTTTTGCAGCTGCATCACATTGTTGGCTTATATTCAATTTGTGATTTACTATAACCTCCATTTCCTTTTCAGCAGTACTACTGCGTACCCAGTTATTCCCTACTTTGTAGTTATGCATTTTATTTTTCCTTTCTAAGTGCGGTACTGTGCACTTGTATTTTTATTTAATTTAATCTATTCTCTAATTTGTCCAAGTTGTTTTGAATTCTAATCCTGTCCTCCAAAGCACTGTCATCCACAAATGTTATAAGCATAAACTCCACTCCATTGTGCAGGCCACTAATGAAAATGTTCAGACATTTACATACTTTCTATGATCTAGTCAGCATCTACATAACACTCCCACAAGAGAGAAGAGCAGTCTAGGAGTAACAGCTGAGCTCACTTGAGACCTGTGTAGGAGGATATGGATGTGACTGTTTCTTTCTTTTTCCTGGTTACTCTGCATATTTAGGTGATAGAGGATCCTCTCCTTCCCGAACTGTTAATTCCCAATGAGGAACTCGTATTCTAAATAGCAAAGAAATATTTACTGTGGATATGGATAACCATTGAGCAGCCATTATCTTTAGTGCTAGACACAGAACAAGTGAGAGAGAGAGAGAGGAAGAGAGGGCCCTGGAGCAGCTTTTCCAAAAGATTGTCTAGACAAACGTGAAATAAAAGGAAAGGAAGGAAGAAAAGTCCCTGGCAGAACAGAGGCAGCTGTTGCGTGGTAGTTGGAGGAAGGCTGTTGGTGGGAATGTAGTTTCATGGAGTGGAGCTATGGAGCTACCAAAGTTCATGTCTCAAGTATAAAATGACTGAGGGTAGTTGTTCAGACACCAGCTATGCCTTTCTCTCTGTTTTATTCATCTGCATTTATGTGAGGAGCAAGAAACTGATATAGCCTGAGAGCTGTGGTGTTGATTCCCAAAATTCCCTCTCAAACCTTCTCACTTATTTTCTACTTCCAGGAAATCCTTTTCGACTCTGGAAAGAGACAGTAAAACAGAGATTAGGATTAGTGCACAATCTGCCTGCAGATAAATGCCATTCATGTTTCATAATAATCTGCCTGAAAGAACCTGTGCAGCTTAAACACCTCTGTTCTGTTAAAAGCATGTGGCTGACAGGTGGTTCTGCTGGCACAAGTCAGTATCCCATCCCATCTCCACCCAGGAGACTCAGTCTGTATAGCTGTGCAATTACCACACAAAACATATTTAACCTAATTATTGTTTTGCTGGAATATAAAGCTATCCTGGCAAATGCTGGATGCTTTACAGCAGAACACATAATTAAGGGCCTGATCCTGTAAACTGTGGCTCAAGTGCAGACCAATTGAAATCTGGCTCATTAAAGATTTGGCAGGATTAGGCCATAAGATTTTTATTTTCCCTAAGTGAGTGGATGTGATTTAATACAGGTAGGTTAGCAGAAGTTTGAGTGATGAGCTTTGGCATTTAAAAAAAAATCAAAATCAAAATCAGCCAATACCAGTACTTGTTGTTCTGTTAAGCATAAATAATGTGTTCATCACATTAAGACACAAATACAGTCTTTGCTTCAGTGATCTTCCAATCTAAAAGTTATGGTGGAGGATAATTTAATGAAACTTGCTAATGGAGGTCCTGTATTGTTAAAGGTTCCTTGTGTAGCATCTTCAGTCCCAACATACAGGGTACCTCTGTCTGTGTCCTGCATCATCCAGCAATTCCAGTTGTGAGACTTTCCTGAGCAAGGAATAATAGTCAAGCTAAAATGTGTAGTGTTCTGAGAGAGAGAGGCATCTAAGACCAGCATCTTCTATGCATGTTTTAAGTGGTTCCATTATGAGGATCACAGAGCAAAGGACTTTATCAGAAGTGATTTTTATTTTGGTACATCCTTTGATATGACAAATAACTTAATTCTTTTATTCTAGGGGATCTTCTAGCTATAAACATAGCGGGTATTGGAATAGATGAGTTTTACTCCTAGTAGCATTTGTTTAACTACTTTTGTGTTTCATATTATTCACATCTAGTGCAATTTCATATTATTCATATATTCACATCTAGTGCAATTTCCAAGTGAATCCCACATTTCAGGGGATTTTGAGATTTAAAAAGATTTCAAGACTAAAAAGAATTTGAATTACATATACATTTTGTCTATTATACCAAATACCAAGAATAAGAATGTTTTCAAAACCTTTCCTTAAAGAAAATAAGAGGGTTTAGAACAACAGAGCATTGGAAGTTAAACTGCATAATGTTGAAGGAAAGCCCCTAACAATTTCCCTGTGAAGGAATCCGGTTAGGTGGTTAATAATCACAAATGAACCAGGCTTTCTACTTCATTAGTTATAGGAAATAAGGGATTCAGTGTGTGGAACAGATGCATAACTGCTTGAGAGAAATTAGGTGTAGGGTTGAGAAGGAAATTTGAACTGGCTATGTGCAGAGATGCTATATAACACTTTGTACTCGCGAAGCTCTGAAGTATAGGCTTGAGCCCTAATTTATATTCATTCAAGTATGCTGTTAATTTAACACAAATCTGAACCTCTTCAGAAACTAATAGTCATTCAAAAATGAAGGTCAATTGTCACTATGCTAGTTTGGAAGATTGCTTGCAGGGTGAATTGTTAAAATAAAATGAACTTTGCCCACTTTTGTACGCTCTAGGATAAACTGAATTTCAACATTCAGGTTCACAATAGCTTCCCTGCTACCCCTCCTCGAGCACTAGAAAAACACCGACATAAGGGCACTGGCCCTTTAGTTGGAGCCATTTTGTGAGCTCAGAGGGCCAGCCCTACCTCTGTGTGTTGCTGTGGCACCTCTTGACCATCCCCAGAATTTTCTTGTTGGAGAGGGGTTTTGCCATTGATCAATCTTGGGGGGTCTCTAAAGGCAGCTAAGATTGGCTGATGGGACACCACCCTTAAAAGGCAGTTTAGAAGCAGGCCTCTTCCTGTTCCATCTCTGCTATCACAAATATCCTCCTTCCTGCAGAGCTCACTGGTTTTGAGCCAATTTAAAGTGTTGCTTCCTGTTTTTTATCATGCTTTGGGTAATTGCGGGGGTTTTGGTTATCAGCTTGTGTGGGTCCTTTTGGACTTTGAAGCAATTGTGCAGGTTATGTTAAATGGTCACAAAATACCCAAGATATGAGCATGGGTGTTGTGGTTTAATTTACTGATATGTTTTTCATAGGATTGCAACAGAAACAGTTTGTCAGTGTGATGGCTGCCATCTTGGTCAACACACTGGGAATTCAGCTCAGGATCTCCAGAGCCAAAAAACCCTCATGAACTACTACCACTCGAGCTAAAGATCATTGACTAGGGCTGTAACAGATTCATGTCCTCTGCAGATCAAGCACAGGGGGGACTTGTAACACACATTAGTCTGTGGGTTACGTTAGCAGCAGGGATCAGTCCCCTATTAGTGGGGTTAGAATCATTAAGGTGTGATGGTTGGTTCCCTGCCCATTGGAGGTTGGGAAATAGGGTAAATGCCCTTTTCTGCATTAGCCGTTCTTCTGTGCTGATGTAAATTAGATTGACATGAACACCTTAGCCCTTGTGAGGTCAGGCAGGTCCCCATGCAGGAGCTTGCATGAGGCCCACAGGCTTGGGATTCAATGGGTCTGTCAGGACCTTGGGGTTAGGTCTTGAACAATTAGTGTGGTCTGGTTTTAAGTACTGAAATGGGGGGCAAGTGGATGGTGGCCTGAGGTCTTTAGATGTTAGTTTAGTTGTCATTTTAAGTTATGAATCAAGTTGTGTCGTCTTAGTCAGAAAGTATCCATCCTCACTGATACCTGCCATTTGCAATTACTTGTTTGCCCCCAATGCTCTGAAATCTGACTCCCAAGGGATATATAGTGGTGTTGCTAGAGACAATTGCAGAGGACAACAGCCAGTTTAGGATTTACACGTCCCAACTGGGTGAAGAGAATCAGCTGGTGAAATCTGTACTGATGTTAACCAAGTGGATTAACATGTTAACCAATGTTCTAAGCCTAATGTTTTCAGACTGAATCGCATGCATGCAAGTTTTGCATGTATGCTAAATCTGCATTTACACATGCTAGGTGGGTTCTGTAGAATTGACTCCTTTTTTTTTTTGGTGCAAATGCTGTTTGTTCAAATGCATGTTCTGTAAACACAAGATTTGTGCGTGCCACCTAGTCACCAGGATCTGAAATTCTGACCCTTTTTGTCAACTCATGTGTCTTCCCAGAGATAGTCATAGGTAAATGCCAGAGTAGATGTCCCACCATTTACTGTCCAGCATTGACTCTAGTAACATCCCAGTGATTTGACAAATAAGAGGTTGTTTGGCAGGGAAAGTATTGTTTGCAGCAGTCCAAACAAAGCCAGATGCAGCAGGCACTGTGGGGTAGCTCAGAAAGAATAAATAGGGGACGAAGGGAAACTTCTAGTTGGCACACTCAGTTTACACTGGCTTCAAAGCCAGAAGTGATTTCATTGATCGACCAGTCTTGCAAGGGCAAGCTTTGAAATAGTAGGGTTGCTGTATTATTTGTACTGAGTTCTCTTACCTTTCATCAGTGCTGAGCTAGGGAGCAAGAGACTGGTATTAAAGTCCCTTTCATGCTTTGCATAGTGTGTTTTAGTCTCGATACATAGCACATTTAAATTAAAACTGAGAGACTCATAGTTTTCCATCCAGGTTTGTGTCATTTTTGAGTTGGGCGGAAACAAGTCACTTACATGTTGACATCTTTACAGCAGCTCCGGGGGGGAAAAGAAGGCCAGAGGTCTCCATAAAATCTAACTTCATGTTGCCCCGGACAACTAATTACCTGGCAAGGAATGAATCCAAGAACTGTCCAACCAGTATAAAGTAGCCAAAACTTCATGTGATAGCACCTGCACCAGTGTAAACAGCCTGTCAATTCTTATCCACTCTCCATTTTACTTTGCATTGGGGAGGCCCACCTGGGAAAAACAAAGCAAACAGAAGTAACCTCTATGGAATGACAGCCGTAAAGGAGCCATTGGCTGGAAAACGTGAGTAAACCTTCAGCAAAGGAAGCAAGTCATTTTTTAAAATCCTTCCCAGTTCTCTTTTGCATTTAAGAATAAAGCAGCTTAATAAAATGACTAATACATTTTTGAGTGCTACATATATAATAGTAATAATGGATTGCTTGGTCCTGCTGCACTTTTATTTGCCTGTAGCTGTTGTGTTTGAATTCCAAACTATTGCAATGTTGCCCTCCCGTCCAGAGATTTTCATTTTTAGCTGCATTACTGAAATTAATCCTTCACGCCCCTTCCTCCCACCCCCAAATCAATAATAAAACTCCCATTGATTTGAAAGGGGCCAGGATTTCAGCTGTAGACTTCAAAATCACACAAGAACAAAACAGCAACTCTGCAAAGTCCTTAGACCAGTAGAAAACACTTGCTTGCCTACAATGTGGGCCAAGTTTTTGAATGGAGCTCAGCATGTTGGGTGCAGATGTCTTTAGACAACCTGCCTAAAAGTGTCACAATGGGAGCAGTCAGGAGCTAAGCACTTTTGAAATTATGGACTCTTTTTATGTGCCTAAGTAGGAGGACTCTCTTGAGAAATCTGGCCAACTGGGGGCGCTGAACACCTGAAAATTTGGTCACCTCTAGGGAATTCATACATACTTAAGGGAACCTCTGTGTGGTCCACATAAGCGTTAATTTGGAAGCGGCAACTTCGTTCAGAATTACACTAGAAACATTGTTGGTGCCTTTTGGCTAGGGTGACCTGATTTTTCAAAGCAAAAGAGCTAGGACAGTATCTCACAGGGGTTTGAGGTCTGGGTGAGTGCATGGTGGAAAGTCAGTAATTGAGAGGTACAGACTAGGGAGGGTTTTGACAACTTGGAGGGAGAGCCTGGAATCCCTGCTTTCTTCTTGCCTCCTTGTGCAGCTACACATTGTGGCTAGGAATAGCTCTGAAGCAGTCTTCAAAAACTTGAGGGGGCGGGGGAGGGGCTATGTTTAATGTAAAGCTGACCAGAGGGTTTGAATTGCCCTGAATCTGAGAGAGTCACAGCTGGTTAACCTGATTACTGGTGAGAAGAATGGCAGGCTGGCTACACATGACTAGCCTGGCAAGTGGTGGCATCTGAATTTCATATCCACTTACTCAGCTTGCTGTCAATTTTGTTGGCTTGGCTGGTGGTTCCTGCAGGCTGCCAGAGTCTACAGGGGGTTACAATGCCTGGCGCACAATTTTTTTTTTTTGAGGGGCTCTGAAAACCAGGACACTGACAGTTTTTATTGACATATTGGAGTAAAACTTGGGAAACTTAGGCTTAATCAATTTTTGCCTTTATTTATACAATTTCAGAGAGAATTATTGCCACTTATAATGTCTGGACATACATTTATGCCAGACAAATAGTAACAGGCCAGACAGAATTGGTAAATAGGCCCAAAGTTACCACATTCTGGGGAATCATTGCCTTCTCTGACCTGGGTCTTTTCTTTCCTTCAATTTCTGGTCCGGTGTTTCTCAAGTTTGGTCTCTTATACATTTCTATATTATAGATTACTTAACCTTTATCCAACTGGCTTTTAACACACCATCCCTTTGGGTTTGTGATAACTTGTACATTATGCATGTACAAGTTTCAATTACTCAACTTCTGCATTTTTTTTTCTGCTGGTTTTGCAATTCCAGTGCCATATTATTTTTTGTCACCCTGCCCTGGGTCTTCCTAGAAAAAGATTTTTGTTGTTGTTGCAGGTTTGAATAATTTTATCTCAAAACTTCCAGCTCTGTAACCTTTGTTCTGTCAGCAATAACTACATTTTAAGCAGCTCAGCAATATATATCAACGAATAGGCAAAAGCACACACTTGCCAGCAAGGCATTGGCCTAAGTGTCTCCTTACCTGTCCTCACACATCATTAAAATATAACAAAGCATTTAATTTTACCATTTAGCAATCCTTCATTTTTATTTTTCAATGTTATAGGTCAGTTTATGTTAGCCTCTTAATATATTTGGGGAGGGGAGTTTGGAGAGCACACTATGATTCTGTAACAAAGATAAAAACTGTTGACATTTAACATGCGCTTTTCATTCAAAGTCCAGTTTTGTTTGTGAATCATTATCAAGAAACATAATCAGAAATTTTCCTGCAATTTTCCTGTCTCAATTTTAGGGCCTTGATAAAGTTGCTTTTAATGGTACCCCAACAGATACATTTTCCTATTTCAGGGTATGATCCGTGCTGAGAGTTCTTAAGATTTAATGCTTCTAACTTGTTCCTTCTGAGTCTATTGATACCCTACTTGAGAGTTTTAATGATGGAATTTGGTGGAAGCTCAGAGGCATTTGTCTCTCAGGGCATGGCTACCCTTGCAGATGCAGAGCGCTTTGAGTTAAATCAGCCTTCGCAGAGTGCAATAGGGAAAGCGCTGCAATCTGTCCACACCGACAGCTTCAAGCGCATTGGCGTGGCCACATTTGCCGCACTTGCAGCGGCATTGGGAGTGGTGCATTATGGGCAGCTATCTCAGCATGCAAGTGACTGCAATGTGCTTTTCAAATGGGAGGTGGGGGGTGACAGGGAGTGGGGGAGAGAGAGTGGGGTTTTGGGGGGCTGAGAGCATGTCATTGTGCTTTCTTGTAAGTTCAGACAGCAGCAGACACTCCCCCCACCTCTCTCTCTCACTCACAGCATTCCACAGTAATGGTTGCTTTGTCTCGGGGCAGATAAGCAACCGGCTGTCAGAAACGGAGCTTTCAAAGGGCATATCCGCATTCCTACAGTGAGTTCAAAACAAAGACAAGAGTGGCCACTTGACTTAAGTGGATTATGGGACGTTTCTGGAGGCTGATCACAGTGCAGTAATGCTCCAGTGGGGGCGCAGCAAACGTTATTCCTCTCACCAAGGTGGAGTACCAGCAGCGCTGTAGCCGTGGAGTCAGAGCACTCTACGTACCTTGCCAGTGTGGACGGGGAGTGAGCTAGTGCGCCCGGGGCTCCTTTATTGTGCTGTAACTCGCAAGTGTAGCCAAGCCCTTAATGTGTGGTTTAACCAAAGTTTTTTTAAAACTTTCCTCCAGACTCAATTACAATTGTTTAAGACACAATACTTCCTCAATAGTAAGTGGAAAAGATGACTTATGTAATATATTGGTCTTGACTTAATTACTTTTACATAGATATAAAAACATTTTTTGGCTGTGTGAATATTTAAGTAAGTGCCAGTGTGGAAGTTGATTGATTAAATTGCAGAGGGATATTTTGAAAGTAGTCATCAACCTGGCTAGATCCATACTGGAATTCATTCAGTAGGTTGCATGTTAGAACTGATGTAAACCCACATTAAAGAGGTTATGTAACTGAAAGATACATTTTAATCTGTACAATTCACTGCCAGATCTGAGGAAATGAACTCTAAGTGTAGAAATAAGGAAAGAGACTGGGTCTAACTAACAGAATGCTCTTTTAACTAGTTAAATCCATGTTTGCAACCTTGTTTGTGGTTAACCACTTCTAGATGATGTCATGAGCCTTCTTTTATTGGTACTGTTAAAATGCAATGGAGCAATAATAAAATTCACAATTAGATTTACTTTCTCTGTGTTTTTTTTATGACTGTTCCTGGCTTTGAGAGTGGTGGGTTTTGTTTGTTTTTTGTTTTTTGTTGTTGTATTTTTGCAGTGAATTTAATCAGCATATTAAATGTTTGTAATCTGTTGTGGTTGAACAATAATAGGAAGAGTTACTTAATGGTTTGCTTGTAGTAATCCTACAGTATATGCCGGTTTGTCCTGCTACTTCTCTGTTTCAGAGGCTTCTACTGTAGATGGAGTGTTATGTGATTTACCATATTAGAAAAATTACTATCTGGTCATATGCAAGATATGACATGAAGCCTCGCAGAAATCCTTTTAAACAAATATGACTGAAAATGGCCACAGCCTTTGGGTTGTCTTGGCTACAGCTGTGCCTAATGAAACCTGACTTTTTGTTTCTTTGCTATCATGGATGAAGTTTATAGAAAGTACTTAAGTGCAACAGTGACCTCGACCTTTGCACAGCAGTTAGTGGTTACAATTGAAGATGTGGCTTATCAGTTAAGTGATAGTTGATGTAGAGCTTTTGGGTTATGCTGGTTGGGTCCCCTTGGTTGCTAATAGTCACATTTATGGTACAGCGATTGCAGTACATGTATTTTCAACCATAAGGGTAAATGTACTACCCAGCATTCAGCCAAAGTAGTCTGATCCGGTAGACAGATGCCTGGGTTACGTTCCCTCAGACTATGCCATGCCTGCAGAGGTTAATTCAGCTCAATGGCTGAAATAGCCTCCTTCAGCTTTTACTCAGTCCACACACGTGGGGAGAATGAGACTATCAGTGCAGTAGTGGGTCCTCCATCTTCATCCCTCCCCTTGCCAATCTGTGTCCTGGCCCCTCCTCCCCTGCACCTTCCATGCAGAGTTCGTTCACTGGGCTGGGCTCTGTGCAGGACTTGCACATCCCTTATTTGCCACCACA